>NC_132997.1:98274770-98626020 GCF_048564905.1 Vicugna pacos | reverse complement strand
AGGGTGGGGCTGCCCGGCTTCCACCCGCAATTTAAATCTTTCAGACTTTTCCAAAGGGGATCTCTGAGCTGAGCGGGCTTCCCCACATCCAGGGCTAAGCAGGGCCTTGAAGAGCTGTCTGCCCTTGTTTTCCAAGAAGACCCATTCCCTGCCAGGAGGGCAGAGAGGCGTGGCCAGTTCGTCATCACGTGGGGGGTCCTCTCGTGGTGACGAGATGTGAAAGGGGTGCCTGGTGGTTGGGATCTGCCCATAGGAAGGACCAGCCCAGCCAACTCTGTCCACTAGGCAGCATTCGCCAACCGAGAGCCACAAGCAGAAAGGTAGGCGGGGTGAGAAAGGCTTCTGGGTGTTTCCAGGACCCAGTGCACATGCCTGCTGCTCTGCTTAGATAAAGCAATTCCTGCACGACACCTGTAAGGACCCAGCATTTCCAAATTCCCTTGTATCTCCTCTTTTCTCCCAGAAGCCTCTACGCCGTCTCTTGGTGTCCCCCTCAGTAACGCCCGCTCTCTCACTGCTTTCCTACTGACGCACGTCTCCCTGCGGGCGTCTCCCTGCTGGGCCTGAAGTTCAGCCACTGGCGTAGACTTTACCTCCTACTTTGGGACCCTCTGGAGGGCGGGGCGGGATGGCTCCATGCAGGGGCCCCTGGTCGTGTTGCGGGCTGTCTGGGAAGCCCAGGTCCACAGCATTCAGTGAACGAGGAAGGATGGGAGAAGCAGAGCAAGTGGGAGGCCCCCACGGGGAGCCTGGGGTACAGAGAGGGGTGGGGCGTTGCGAGTGAAATGCGGCCTTTTTGCCTTCAGTCTGTCCCAGTTCATACTCAAAGTACAGTCACGACCACAAGTCGTGCTTGTGAAGTACTAACTCTCGTGCCGTCCATGGGTCAAGAGTCAGGAAAGGCTGGTCACACTCCAATTACCTGCGGAAGTAATCGCCTTGAGATGCCCCAGCTCAGGCACCTGCAGCCCTCAGGGGAGCTCTGCCACTGGAAGGCGGCACCCACAGGTCTCAGCTTGGAACCAGCTGTGGGCTGTTTAGGAGAGCAGAGCTCTGGCTTTGCAGATCGGCCGTTGGCTCCAGACCTGCACGGAAGAAGCTCATTTGGCAACATTATCAATCGCTCTTCACCAGCTTTGGCATCGCGGAGAGCAAGTTTAGCAGGAGGCGAGGCCAAGCATCCTGGGGCAGGCCCCGCACACCGGGCGTTAGGAAAGAACATTTACCGTTCGTCCTTTGATGTTTTCCAAATGTCCCACGCAGCGGCTGTCAGCACCAAGGATTATTTTATTTCACTTTCAGATGTAACCGGGAGATCGCGTTTGGAGCCACCGTTTGGATGTTAAAACAGCATAGACTGATTTTCTGTAACCGGGGAACAAATTGATGCCAGCAAACACAGCAGGAGGAAGCGCCATCAGCACACGTGGGGAGGGCAGGGAGCGTGGGAACGATGCTCGTGGCTGACCGCCGGGTGGACGGGAGCGGCCCTAACCCGGCCGGGCGCCCTCCTCTGCACTGAGGTCCAGGTGAGCCTCCTTGTTTGTGAGTGAGGGGTCCACATTAGGAAAGACTGTGCTTGCAGAGGCAGAATGAGAAGGACGTGCAGAGAACGGTGGGCCCTTCATGTCCCTGCACTGAGCAAAGACCTGGGTTTCTTTAGCGACGGCTAAATATTTGGGTATCAGGCAGGCAGGCACGTTTGGCCCTCAGGGAGGGTCTGGCCCAAGCCTGGGACATGTGGCGTCACGTAAATCATGGTCCACCTTCTTTACTGGTTACTTGAAAGAAGCCCCCTCTTCTCAAACATAGCTGGAGGTTTGGTAAGAAAAGGCCAAGAGAGAGACTGGAGGCTGGGCCATGCCTCAGTGTGCGTGTGTGTGTGGGAGTGTGTGCACACGTGCACAGGCCCGTGTGTGTGAACACGCTGGGCACGTGTGTGCACATGTGCTTATGCGTATACATACGTGCACCCTGCCTGTGTGTACGCATGACAGTGACCGTGCACACAGGTGGGCGTGAGCGTGTCTCTGGGTGTGTGCGCGTGTGCACTCCTGTGCGGGTGTATGTTGGCATGGGCACTATATCCGGGGAGTGTCGCCCCACCCCGGTCCCCTCTTTGCCATCAGGCTTCCCTGCAGACGGCAGCCAGGTCCATCCAGGTCAGGTGCTTCCTCTGTGGTCCATCCGCTCTGTGTTTCCAGCCCAGCCAGCGACCCCCAAAGCCATGGTGCTGTTAAGAAACCAGCCGGCCACTGCCATGTTCCCTTTAAAGAAAAGAAGGAGACCCGAGTAGGAAGCTGCCTCTCCCCAGGATTCGCCCCTGTCCCCTCCCTACCAGATCCATGCACGTGAACCCATCACACTGGCCACAAGCCCCTGCCCTCACGGTACCACACGCATGAGGCTCAGACAGAGCACTGAGAGGGACCCGGCCCCTGATGGAGTCCAGGTTGGGGCCCCATGCAGAGTCCTCTCCAAAGGGACGTGGGTGCCGGGCTACGAACCACGCAGAGGCCCCTGCCCCACGCATGTCCTTGGCAGTGGAGGCCAGGAGACACCGGTCTGCAGGGCATCTGTTGGGGTGGGCCTGGGGCAGAAGTAGGCTGTCGCTGGGAGTTGATCCTACAGGCAGGAAAGGGGCCCAGCTCGAGGGGACCAGACTCGTGGGACCCGGGCTGGGTCTGAAAGCCAGCCGGGCCCTAGTTGTGGTCTTCTTTGCAGGGACCCGCCAGCGAGTCGCTTACCTTCTCTGAAACAAGCTCCCCTGTCTGAGAGGTGGAGATCAGAATGCTCAGGGGTCGGGAGGACCTCCTGGGGGAATCCATGAGAAGTTCGGGGCGCGTGCCTCGAGGTGGGAAGTCCTGCTGAGCCTGGCTTTGCCACAGCCACCCAGAGACGCAGGGCTTAATCCAGAACCCACTACCAGCAGGGCTCCTGGAAAGGTCAACCGGCGGAGGTGAGCGTCAGAAGATTATTTACAAATACGGGTTGGGGGAGAGAGCTGCCGCGCGGGGCCATCATTCAGAGCATGCCTTCCTCTTGTGCGGTGCAGGCAGGCGAGGGGCCCCAGATGGACCAGGGGAGCCCATGTGTGGTACGTGAGGGAAAAACCCAGAGGGCTGTGGTTCTGGATTGGGCCACCTCCCGTAACTTACTCCTGAAGTAGCCTGTACTCGGCTCCTTCTCTGGAAATACTTTCTACCCCTAAATTTATCTCACTCACTGCCTCCAAATCACAATCTCAAAGATAGTATTCATAAAAAACTTGGTACTTCTTGGCAAACATGGAAAAACGCTGGAAGAACCATCACCTACAGTCAAGAGCACCTGGGTGGGAGCTAGCATCCAAGGTGTACTGACCCTAAATGCCTGCACGGCCCCCACCCCCAGCCCCTGCACGGACCCCCTGCCCCAGCATCCTGAACAGGTGAGAAACTGGTGATGCCCCTGCAATCAGGCTGGTGTCATCTCAGCCCGTTGTTACTGCGGGAGGGCGAGGAGCGGGCCCCTCCTGCTGTGTCCTGAGGGTCAGGGAGCTTCCTGAAGATGCACGGAAGGGACCGGAAGCCAGGAGCCCGGCCCGCGTGTCGTCTCGACGTGAAGTTCCAAGCAGATGGGACAGAAGAGGGAGCTATGCCCCTGCCTGGCCAAACACAAAGGATCTGGAAGCCAGTTAACAAACCCGGCAGCCCGGAGGACGTTGTCTCACCCGACAGCTCCACACGGAGGGGAGTTTAATTTCCACCTCCTTGAACCCCAGGAGAACCGGAAACTTGCCAGCGAGGTCCTGAAGGGAGAGGAAGGCATGTATGAAGCAGTAATTACCGGAAAGGGACGTGCTCGCCCCATTTTGCTAAATTCGCCAACGACTAGAAGACTCAAAAGAGTCGCCTAAGGTAAAAAATCTACATTTGAGGTGTGCGTTTAACCGACAAAAATCAAATGGAAGATGAGAGCGGACCGTTTAGAGGTACAGGAGCTCAAGTTTTCAAGGAAAGTTTTCTTTCTGAGGAGGAATGACCCTAAGAGTCAAAGTGAGGGGAAGCCCATGAAAACGGGGCCTTTGATCTTCGCTCCTTCTCGGAAGGCGGGTCTCCGTGGCAGAGCAGAAAACGGGGAAGGGTCTCCCCACTCGGAACGTCTCTCAGCATCAGATCCACGTCATGGACCGCCTTCACCCACACAAACGTCTCAATGAGCTGTGAGCAGGGCATCTTGATTCCAGTCTTGTCACTACGGCCTGGAAGCCAGACATAAATTATCAACATACCCTTTGAACACTGGTCCATTAGAAGCTTCAAAGAGAATTGGGGATGCCACAGAAGAGTGGGAAATTACCTAAGACTGGGCCGGGTCTGGGCTCAACGCACTTAATCACGAAATCGTGCGTTTAGTGAGAGGCAGGGCGTGTCTCACACAGATGAGAGGAGCAGGTGTTTTGTGAACATGAGATGGAGATGCAGCCGCGAACCTCCCACCAGCTCCTCTGGGTACCCAGTGCACATCTCTAAGCAGAAGGAGAGTATTTTCTCCTCCGCATCTGTTCCCAGCTGTGCGGGGAACCCTAACCCGTGTGAATGGATGCGAGGGGAGCCACCTGGAGGCGGGTGCGCCTTACCTGCAGCCCCGGCAAATTTAGTGAAATTGATTATTGACTGATGGCTGCCCCCCAGCCGCTGGGCTCCTGGCAGAGTGCTCCTCCCCCGGCCAGTTAACTCCTCCCCTAGGAGCAAGGTGCACACACAGGCAGCAGCACGATGGGAAAAGCACAAGGAAAGGGGCTCCTGTTCCTCCAATTTCCTGCAGGGGCTGGCAGTGCGATGGCTCCGCACAGCCCTCTGGGCAGCAGCGCCTCTCCGGAAAGGTGTTTGTGACCTTGGGGTGAGTCTAGGGGCTGCAGATGAGGTGAGAGGCTCCGAAGCAGGAAGCACAGTTGGCCCAGAAGCTTCTCTGAAGGAGGAGCAGGAGGCCTGATTGAAAATATATAGAAATTATGGCTTACTTTGAATAAGATTTTCACCTCTGTCTTTTCCCTCCTTGCCATCAGTGATGGTGAATAACCGGCTTGGGCTCTGCTTGGCTGTCTGTGGCCAGATACACTGGACTAAAATGCAGAACACACAGCAGGGAGACGTGGGGCTTGGTGACCCAAGAGGCAGTGATTGAACCTGGGAAGAAGCCAGCACGTGACACTAGGCGCCCCTCACCTCCAGTCTCCCTCACCCGTTCCCGACCCAGTGAGCCAAGACATTGACCTAAGTCAGCGACCCAAGTCAGCAACTATGGCTCATGTGAGGAAAAGTCCTGACATTCAAACAGATGTGCACGGGGACTTCTATACGGTGAGTCCAGTTCCCAATTTGATGAGGATAAAAGAAGCAATGCGGAGGCTGGAGGCAAAATCTCCAAACTCCCAGCCCATCACTGCCCACCAGGTATGGGGACCTGAGAAGCGCCAGATGGAGGATGTGAACTGAACACGCACACATTCAGATGCAGAGCATTGTCCTCATCACTGCTACTGTTACTGACTTTTCCAGCTTTCATGCAGTATAGTTTGTCGGGCTTTTTGTAACTTCTTTATGAAATATTTTTCTATCCAGATGTCATAAAATAATTTGTCAATAACCATTAAAAAATATAGCAGCCACAAGTATTTCTCACATCACTCAAAAAAATGACAAAGTTCCAGACACTGCTACTTCCACACTTCTTCAGATCTTAAGAACAAGTAATTCATATCTTATGCAAACTATTCTAGAAAGCAGAAATAGAAAGAAAGCTCTTCAGCTCATTTGTGAGTTTAGAATAACCTCAAAACCCACTTTTGCAAGCAGCACTTCAAGAGAAGAAAACTGAACTATCTCGTTTATTAACACAGACTCGAACTCCGAAGTCTAGTATTAGCCAGCGAATGCCGTAATGTATTAAAAAACATGTCTTGGCAAAGTAAGAGTTACCCCAGACATATGAGGATGCTTTAATTTTATCAGGACTGTCCATGTAATTTGCCTCACAAACAAATTACAGAAGAATCTACGTATATATATTCATCTCACCAGAAGTAGAATGTGAAATTCAATAAAATTCCACAGCCAATCCAGACTCAAAAATACAAACTTATAATAAATTAAGAACTGAATGCCAAGTAGTCAACCAGCATCTTATAGCAAAATTAATGCTTGAGCCTGAGACGGGACTGCAGCCTCGTCTTGGCATTGACTTGAGAAAGAATGCCTCTGTTGGAGTTTCTACTCAACACCCTAAAAGAGGTTGAGCAGCTTATCTAGTTTATTCTTCAATCAAATAGAAGGAACTGCAATTTCCTCCTCTCGAGGTGGCTCCAAGGCTGCGTGAATACTGTCCAAATTACCTTGGGCAGGACAGAGATTCCGCCTTGCCGCTGCTGGGTCCTGGCCCTTGGAGCAGGGCCAGGTACACGGGAGGTGCTCAGTACAAACGTGTGGCTGGAGATGTCACTTCTTCTGTCGATGGTGAGCCTGGTGATGCTACTTTGTTTACTGAGTGTCACCTCTGGGCCAGATAATGTACCAAGCACTGGGACACTTCAGTTTTTCATAAACTTTCTACTTGCTACTAAAAACAAAGTAAGAGAATCATATCAGATTGTTGTGAAAATATCAACGCAATAGAAAGATAAAAGGCAAAAAACAGAAAGGAAGTTATAAATGTACTGTTATTTGCAAATAATGATTATATACCTGAAAAAGCAAAGAAAAGCAATTCTTAAAACCAATGGAGGCAGGAAGATAATTTAGTTCAGAATTAGTGAAAATGAACAGATAAAATCAATAGCTTCCCCATATGTGAAAAATGATCAGGAAACAGTCAAATGCGAGGGGAAAACCATGCTCTTCAATATTAGCAAGAAAGTTAACAACAGCAAAAGAAAGCTTCAACTGAGATGCAGAAAAAGGTCTTGAATAAATTTAAACACATATTTTGTAGTTAGCTAGAAAGATTCAATATTGTAAAGATATCAGTTCTCTCCAACTTAATCTACAAATGCATTGCAATCCCTGTCAAGACACCGATGAGATTTTTTGAGAGGAAGATGATGAATTATCCTAATGCTCATTTAAAAAGACCAAAACATGGGAAGAGCCAGAGAAATTCTCAAAAAAAAATATATATATTTTGCACCCTAGCCTTCTCAGACAGTAATACGCTCTGAAAACTGCAAAACATTAAGCAGTTAGGTACTGACTGAGAAATAGGTGGTGAATTTAGGAGGAGAGATTTTAAAAGGCCAAGTATAAACAAACTACATCTGGGAATTTTAAATGTGATAAAGGTGGCATTTCAAATCCGTAAGGAAAAGATCAAAGATCAGATATTTGGAATTCCTACCTCTCTTTTTTTCACCAAAATTATTTCCAGGTAAATCAGAGAATTAAATGTAAAAATGAAAGTATAAAACTATTAGAAGGAAAAAATAAGAACATTTTCATGTTTAATATTATCTTGAAGTGGGCAATGTCTTCTTTGCAAAACACAGAATCCAGAAGCCAAAAAGGATAAGTTTGAGCATTTTAACCACATATTTAATAGTATAAATTTTAAAATGCTGTATCATAAATCGAATTTAGAAATCAATCTGAAGAAAAGATATTCAATGAAGAAATCGTTTGTAATGTGAATGGTAAAGTTCTACACAAATTAATCAGGAAAAAAAAGAGATAATTCATTAGAAAAAATGAGCATATTGTAGAATAGATAAACAAGATTACACTGTATAGCACAGGGAAATATACACAAAATGTTATGATAACTCACAGAGAAAAAATGTGACAATGAGTGTGTATATGTCCATGAATGACTGAAAAATTGTGCTGAACACTGGAATTTGACACAACATTGTAAAATGATTATAAATCAATAAAAAAAGTTAAAAAAAAAAGAAAAAATGAGCATAGGCTGCAAGTAGAAAAGCAAATAAATACACATGGCCAGGAAATCTGACAAGACTCAACTCATAATTAAAGAAATGCAAACTGAAACAGTATTTGGAGAACAATGGTTACCTATCAAGGCCAGGGGCTGAGAACCAGGCACTCTCAAATGGTCTCACTGATAGGATTATAAGGATGTGATCATAAAATAGGATTATTATTCTCAAATGAAATTAACCCATCCGTTCCACTTCAGGGAATTTATTCTACAGATAAAGTGCACAAAGGCACATATACATGTATGTCCAAGGCGACAAAACCCTGAATGCTGAAGGCAGCATGGAGGCTGGGCACCCGCTCTTCTCCAGGGCCTTTAACAAAGAGAAGAGGCTCAGTTACCTGAGCGCAGAGATCCCCAGTTATGAAGTCAGATGAAAATTCAAGTTTCAAATGATTTTGTGGTTTGATTACATGCTTTTGTTGCTCCAAAGAGGCCAAAAAGAATCTGGGTATAATTGTGTGTGTGTGTGTGTGTATGTATGTGTGAGGGGAGGGGGGGAGAGAATAAAATTTCTGGGAGTTTACCCAAGAAACAAAACAATGAATGGCGATTAAATGCACAGGGTGGGACTGGAGCTGTCAAGACAAAAAAGAGTGTCTCTTTTCATTTGTTGTTTTTTGTTTGTTTTTTGATTCAGGTTGACTTTTAACCAAGTCCATGTCTTACTTTTCTAATATAAAATAGTAATGAAACAATTCTCAAACTAGAAGGTGGAATTTTAAAAAGATAGATTTATGAAAGCCTTGAAAAAACAAATGATCTTGGGGATGGCATTTCTCTAATTAAAAGCAGACTTCTGTTCCTAACCCTTTAGTGTTTCCTGTTCGGTTCTGATTCTTATTTTCAAATGTCTCTTTTTATCTCCCTGTGCCTTGAAGTGGACATTCTGCATGCGTCCTTCTGAGCACCCTGCAATAGATTATATTCCATTTCCTGATTCTCTTGAGATAGAGGCCCCGTCCGCGGAGCACGCAGCGGCCAGGCGAGGGGGCCTCGGCCGGGACACTCGGCCGGGCTCTCCCCTCCACAAGCTTATCAGTGTTCCCAGATACGCACTGTCTCTGGGAAATGTCTCATCTCACCTGAGCATTTCTGCCCTCGGTTTATTGACATTAACACACAATTGGTGCTGGCTTACCCCAAACTCAGACAAATATGTGCAGACAGACAAACAGAAAGACAGAGACAGAGACACAACCCTTTAACGAACTTACCCAAGGACTCTTGATTAGCGAATCAAGAAAAGAAGCTAAGCTTATTTTGGCGTACGTGTCAGTTTTGTGTTTTATGCCTGACTTCTGTTTGCATTTCGAATTTTGTATCCTTCTCGTAAAATCGAGCATCAGTCATTTCCACTCAGTCTCGGCCACGAGGTAGAAGAGGTGCCATCTAGGAAGACATTTGCTCATGCATGTTTCTGCCTGTTATCAAGTCCTTTTACTTATTTTTTAAATTAAAGTACAGTTGATTTGCAACGTTGTGTTAGTTTCAGGTGTACAGCACAGTGATTTAGTTATAAATATATATTTATATTCTTTTTCACATTATTTTCCATTATAGGTTATTACAAGACATTGAATATAGTTCCCTGTGCTGTACAGTAGGTCCTTGTTTAGTAAAGTCCGTTTGAAAAGAGCACCCATTGGTCTATCTTCAGTCTGACTCCTCTTCAAAGTGAGTCTGCAGCTTCTCCCATAAGCAGCTTGTCCCGCTTCATTTTCAGGGCCTTTCTGTGTGTAATGAGCACACGAGTAACTCAGAGCTCGCCGCCCACAAATCCTGGTCCTTAATTAAGCTCAGGTAATAGCACGTGGATACACTCTCCAGATAACAAAATGATCGGTGGGTATGTGGCTATGATTACAGTGATTTTTTTCCCAACAAAACAACAGAATCTTTGCACATCTTCTGTATTAGAATAAAGGTAAATGCAGACACAGGCTGAGTTTAAAATGTGTACAGCATAATTATCTTTAATGTTCTTACCAAAATCATGGGATTTGGGTTCTCCAGTGTTATTCTTGCCTGTCCCAAAAGGACTTTGCATTTGCCAAAAATTTCATGTCATCTGCAACGAGCTACCTGAAAGCAGCTCTGATGCTGCCTTTTTCTTTCTTTTTTCTTTTTTTTGCAAGGATTTTATTGTTTTCCCCATTCGGTACAAAGAAAGGAGCTAGAGAGGGAAAGATCAAGCACTCTAAATTTCAGCACAAATGTCAAGGTGAAAAGAACGGCAAACCCTAAAAAACTCCCCGCTAAAGCCTGGGAAGACTCTTTTTTTATTTCAGTGACAACAATGCTTCCAACCCAAGTTTCAAACCATAAACGGTTGATGCCGCCTTAAATACGAAGTTGTGTTAACCGTTGCCGGAGAATAAACCCTTCACAACGTTTAATTTGGCCTCTAAACCTGAACAACCTCTCTAAAGTTTCCGTATAAGCACAAAGTGCGGTGTTGCCCCTGCAAAGGACAGACACACAGTAAAAGGCATTTTTAATTGATTCTTTGTTCCTTTTTTATTATTATTTCAGAGGTTCCAGGAAGAGCAAGGAATCAGGTGATGTGTGAGAGAGAGAAGAGGGGCAAGCCGTGGTGAAGATACAATTCTGTATTCGCACTCGGTCTCGGGTCTTGAAATATCCAGCTGAAACGTGATGAATTTCCTGCAATTTTTGTTTATATTTCTCAAAATCCCATAGTAAAAATGTCTGGGTACTTAGCTGGTCTACGGGACTCCCTCCGGATCTTTGAAGCTGGGTTGACATCCCAACAGACTGAAACACAGGGACGTTCATTGAGAGGTCCTTGTGACTCAGCCTCTGGAGGGGCTGTTTGAACTCACAGGACACTCCTCATTTATACTGAGAATTGAACACAGTCTATATTTGCTTTTATTCTTTTATATTTTTAAATTAAAACATACACACATGTACCTATAACGTACACAGTAAAATGAAGAGACGAGGAGGTGAATAACTATTATAATAGTAAAATAAATAAAGAAGTAAATACATATGACATCAGTGAAATAGAAAAAAAATAGAAAAAAATTAAAATTAACGTGAGTCTTTCTTCCTCCATCTCACCCCCCAGCCCCTAGAAGTAGCCACTTTTAATAGTTTCAATGGTTTCAGCTCTTCTAGACGTTAGTTACCAGCGTAACTTTACATAATGTAGTTATATGCATTTCTGGATTTATCTGTTTTATATCTACAGTATCTACTGACTTCGCTTTATGTAAAATTATAAACTGAGCTTACCTTCATTATTTCTACCTTTCCTCCCTTTTTACTTCCACTAGTTCTTCCAGAGGATACATGATAACTTGAATAATCTGTCTAAATCCTGAAAGCTTAACTTTAGATAGTATCTATTGAACTCCATTGCCAGTAGGATCAGGAAATTAGAATATAATCATTTTTCCTATTTCTCTTTATCCCAACCTCTGAGTTTTGTTAAATTATTTTGTACACATAGTCAATATTTTCAATAATTATGCTCTGTCTTATAACAGGCAATGGCATGTCTTATGGCATGTAGCTGCCATTTGTGATTTATCTATAATTATATTTGTCAAATTTTAGTGTGCATAAAATAACTTGAGAAATGTATTAAAAGATATTGAAGCCAATTTGCTGCCAGGCATATTGAAGTGACTGGTACCAAATACTATAGCCATGAACCGCCAGAAGCCTAGACAAAAACACACGGGCATTTGTTGTGCAGCATTGAAGAAGTGCCTGCGTCAGACCAGGGCCCCTGAGAGAAGAGGAACTCCTGAAGTGAGGTCCACAGTCTCCCCTGGTTGGCTTCCAGGGGACAATTGCCAATCATGCTGCAAAGGGGAGCAATCCCACTGAGTTTAGGGACAGACATCAGAGTCCAGGGCAGCTAAAGGGTCTCAAGTCTATGGGACAGGGGATGGCATCAGACAGGAAGAAGGGGTGTAGACACAGAACCCCAGGATCCACGTTGGAACACTCGCAAGCCTGAGGCTGAGGGCTGGGCTGCTCACGTGTGACAGAAGATGAAACAGGAGGGAACCTAGCACAGAGACACAAGCGGTCAAGCAGTGAGGGGAGAAAATCAGTCCTGGGGAGACTGGGGGTTTGGTCCTGCCAGAGTGGAGAGAAAGCCACGTAGACACCTCTTTGATGCCACAGGCATGCAACCGAGACACCACGAAGTCCTCACCTCAGGAGTTAAGACTGCAGCCTCGAGTCAGAGCTCTTCTAGATAACCCCACAAAGCGTAAAACGAAACTCGGGCATTATCTGCAGGAAGACCGCGTTTGGATATTGAATTCTGACAAGTTAGACCAGCTCAGGACACACTTTGAGACTTTCCACGATCCCGCACAAGCAAAGCATGAAACCAGGTCCACACAGGTCACCACGGTCAGCCTGTGCCTGAGCCGCCAGAGTCAGTGAGGAATCCAAAATAATAATAATAGTAAGAACACAAGTGAACTGCTTATTGTTTATAACTTAGATGATTGATTTCCTGAACATGTGTCCGCACATCTGACTGCCCTTTGTGAGTGGATTCCCGCATTCTGTTGGTTCTTATTTTGCAGTTGGCTGTATTCCTTTGATCACTATGTAAGTTTAAAAAGCTAAAGCTCTAATCTGCTCTTAGAAACAATGATCAGTACATATATGTAAACTAAAAAAAAGTGCGGTACACTGTGTATATGTATTACATACAATATAATGTATATAATGCAGCGAACTGTAATAATTCTGCCCAATAAAGCTGAAAAAGGAAAAAAAGAATCAGTTTAGGCAGCCTTATTTTTTGGTGTATCCTGTGCTATGAAAGGGTACATAACACGGGGGACCCAGACATGTTCCAATCTTCACCTTTACCATCCTCATCCTCAAATGACTTCCAGCCACCTGAAATATACATATATAAAAACATATAAACATATAAATACACATATATTTAAGTTCCCATCAAAATTTATGGGATATATTTGTAGATAAAACCATTTAAAGCATTTTAAAAATGTTTCTTCAATTTTTTCCCACCAACATTTACAATTTAGACCCTTTTGGGTGAGTTTATGTTATTATTTTACTGTATCGGTTTTAGCATACTTTGACATAAAGTCCCGTTGGCTCTCTGCATTTAAAGGTGCAAAGAAAATACAATAAAGGCTGACTTTCTAAGGAACTTAAAAGGCAAAACCCTTCTTGAATCATGCTATGAGGAGACACATAGGGAAAGACTCCGATTAAATCCACTTTTAGCTGAAAATTTCTAAGCATTATATTAATGACCTTGAAGACTGTCCAGCAGAAATATCTTGTGGGTAAGAATTTCTTCAAAGGTTGAAATATAGGTTAGAACTCTCCAGAGGCTCCTGTGGTATCAAATAAAAAGCTTAATCAATTTGTAGAAGCAAAAAGGTGGACATGCTTTAGAGCACCAGAAATTGATACTCTGAAATCTACAGTTATTGAAACTGAAGTCTGATAAGATTTCTTTCCACTAAATGTCTCTTCTGCTTGGGCAGACATGAAAGGAAAAACAAATTTCAGTGGATTTGAAATCAACAGAACATTGTAAATGTGTCAGAACTTCCATGCTATAAAATTGTCTTCGTATCCGGCCAAAGGTTAAATCCCTTATCCTGATAAATACACTGGCACAGAGATCCTTTCCGTTGTCACCCACTATTAACCCCTGCAGCGTGACGCTGAAGCCTAGGCCTAAGCAGGGCCCATCTGGCGTTGGGTCCAAGGCCTAGAGGCCGATACACCTGAGGGGCCAGGCAGCAGGACTTACCTGTGCATCTGTCTGTAGAAAGTGCAAGCACGCACATTACTGCTGCAATCAACTGGATATTTTCAGACAGAAAAGGAGCCTTCCCAGATTAAAGGCCCACCCACATATGTCCATGCCGCCCCCAGATTCATTCCATGAGGGGGTATCACCTGCGCAAACCCACCAAGCCTGACACCTCCCCTGGCTACCAGCTGAGCAACAAGGGCGCTCGCTGAACTTTCCTCCGTGGGACTCAGCGACGAGGCCGATGAGGATGCAGAAGTGTGCTCCTGATGAGCAAGAGGGAGGAAAGCAGATGGGTGGGCCCCTGATGACCCTGAAAGTCTCAAAGAGCACTTGAGAAGCACCCACACTGTCTTGAGAGGACAAGCTAAGCTTTGTGCCTCCCAGGTGAGGCTCCAGCTTGAAATACTAGATTTGAACTGATTTCAAGTCCAAGCTGAAGCCTGGAGTTCATTTTCTTTCTTTTGTTTTCTCCAAAGCACTGTGAGCAGGTCCTGTCCAGACAATCTTGCTGATCTGCTGCTGATTGAAAACGCCAGGCAGTGGAGCCGAGAGGAGGCTCAGGGGGATCTCCGATGCCCGGGGTGAGCTTTGGGGAGATGTGGCCTGTCCTCTGGAGGACACACTTTCATTAAACCGCAGCTGTGCTGGGGAGACAAAAGCAGCCTCCTGTAACCCCATGTGGTCAAAGCCGAGGTCAGGCCAGGCCAACCCTCCCGAAGCAGCTCAGTCACACCCTCCTCCTGGCAGGAAAGTGCTGTGTCCACAGTGATGCCACCTGGAATCACAGCGTCCCTTTGGTGTCAATATGGCCAAACCAGGAGCCATGTGAGCAGAAAGCATAGAACTAGAAAAAGAAAGACAAAGTAGGATTTTTTCACCCTCAAATTAGGGCGTAAGTAGATCATTTTCAAATCATCAACTACTGGCTGCCAAAAATGAAACCACTGAAGATCCACGCAAATAATTCAGTGTCTTTAACCCCCATTTACACCATCATTCATACAATGCATACTCTTTATACACACTGGTTTTCATCAGAAAGTTTTAATACATTTCAAATTGTCCTAATGATGCTTATGTCCCAAGCTGGAACACCAAAAAAACCAGTTTAAAAAATATGAATAGTTAGATTTTTTTTAATTGTTTGAAACAGAAATTTATTCTCAGAATACCACGTAAAATCGTAGGTTGAGGCCCCCATTGGGAGGGCCTCCCTCCCTTCCTCCTTCACCTCATGAATAGTTAGGTTTTTAAGAAAAATAGTTTCAGTGGCTTTATGGAAAGCTGCCAATAATGCAGAATCTAAATGGCAACGAAGAGGGGAATTTTTATTAACTTTTTCCTGATGAACAAGGTGAAGAAACTTAACTCAGAAACTATTTGTTCAGAAACTATCTGTATAACTTACCTCCTAAGAGAGAACGGTCTTAGTTTTGAAGTTAAAGCGATAAGGAAAACCTGATTAGCCAAGACATGTGCAATTACAAGACCTACATTTGTTGACTCTGTTCCACATCATGGAAAGATGCAAAAAAAGAGAACCATGTTTTAGAAATATGATTCGTACTGTTCAGATGAGGATATACTTGAGGAAAAGACACCAGGTTATAAACACCACCATCTGCTCCAGTGAAGCCGAGCCCCTGCTGGCTCGCCCGCCTGCAGACCTGGACGTGGTCATCTTGGGATCCTCTTGTTCCTCAGAGTTTTCCCAACGGTCGTTCCTTTTCAGTTCCGACCGTGGCTGATTGGCCAATAGGATGCTTTATTATAAGATGCTGATGTTTTCAGGTTGTGGTTATTTTTTCATGCTTGAGACTCAGAAAGAACTAAGTGGAATTTGGTTTCCCCACCCTTGGCCCCCAGCTCCTCAGGGAGAGCAGAAGGTTTTGTTTTCTAGACACTGTTCTCAAATTCTCTGTGGTGAAGGTACTTGTCTAGAGTAAAATAAAAATTAATTACTGGAAAATAATTAACAACCAAAGGCATTTAGAAAACTGGCTTTCTGAAGTTGCAAGTTGGAGAGTAGGGTCTAGAAGTGTTACAGACATAAGGTCCAGGACCTTGCCTGAGAGAAGAAAAACCCGGGAAGAGGCACAGGGAAAGGGAAGAGGCAATGAAGGGGGAGATTCTGTGTGCCAGGAGGATTCCCACTGCGGGCATCGCTGCTGCCCTTTGGGGCCGCAAAGCCCAGCAACGAGAGAGGCTTCAAGTTCACGGGTGGTGTGGGCTCTCAGGGGGACATAGGACTGGCCAGCACAAATGAGGGCTTCCTTCCTGCTTTTCTTGGACGGTTCAAACGCAACCCATGGTCAAAGCGGGTGATAAAACAATGACTAGATGATCCGTTAATACCAAACATGAGATTTGAGCAGGACTTAATATTTAGATAGAGGAAAAAGACATTAATATGCCCAAACTAAAATTCTACTGCAGTCCACGCTCACACGTGCATTTCCGTCCAGGCGAAGGAAGTGGTTTCCATTTGCTGTCGCCTGATGGAGGTTGTGGATGATTCACATGCAAGGTGGTTAGCTAGATTCTTCCCACACAGCAGTGTCAAAGAATGTCTGCTGAGCGATCGCACCGATCCCACGCAGCTAACGTTCCGATCTGGCAAGGAATATAAAAATGGGAGGAACTGGTATAAAGTACGGCGGGTACCATCTGAATATCAGATGCGCTGAGGAATTTCCGTGAGATGGGGTTGAGCACCTGGGGAGAGAGCAGCGGGCACCACTCCTCCAGCCGGACCCTCCACCGTGCTCTGGGCTCGCTCAGGGGTGCATGGCTCTGGAGACTTGAGATACGGGAGGCCCCCGGGCTTCCAGAATCCACAGTCCCTGGAGGTGACCACAGGAAGATGACAGAGTCAGAATCCATGGCGGCCCGAACTCCAGGGTCGGGCACTGCTGCCACCCTCACGCCTAATGAGAGAAGTCCTACTTCTTAGCGGGGAAACCCCCCTCCTCTCTAACTCCAGGCCACCCAAGAAACGTGAAAAAATAAGTCCTCAAAAATAGTGAAGGGGGAGTGACTCCAGACTGAAAGCCTCCGACTGAGCGATGAGTTGGCCCTTCGACCTGGCAAAGCCGAACTCCTGTAGATCTAAGAAGCACCCGCCATTGTTTATCTGAGCCTAGAACACGTTAATAGGACCCCACATTCCCAGAAGTCTCCCTAGGCTGGCATGCAGTGACTAACCAGTGGGTTTATGAAAATATTCATAATCTCCAAAGAGACAGGAAAATCTAATTGGGAGTTTAAGATTTGCAGATACTAACTACTACATATAAAATAGATAAACAAGTTCATACTGTACAGCACAGGGAACTATATTCAATATCTTGTAGTAACTTACGGGGAAAAAGACTATGACAACGAATATATGTATGTTCATGCATGCCTGAAGCATTGTGCTGTGCACCAGAAATTGACACAACACTGTAAACTGACTATACTTCAACTTTTAAAAAAGTATATTTTTATATATACACACAAGAAAAATTTTTAAAAATTTAAAATTTACTACAAGTGTTTGCCTGGAAAAAACCAAGACACTCAGGAAATAGCAGGGAATTTTTGAGAATGTACTACTTTCCTATTGCTGTGTAACAAACTGCCATAAATTCAGTGGCTGAAAACAGTGCACATTTACCACCTCACAGTTTCCGTGGGTCAGGATTCTGACCACAGCTTGGCTGGGTCTTCTGTTCACGGTCTCAGGAGGCTGCACACAAGGTGCTGGCCGGGATGCGCTCTCATCTGGAGGTTTGCCTGGTGCAGAATCTGCTTCCCAGCTCACTCGCATTGTCAACAGAAGTGATTTCCTTGTGTCTGAACTGAGGGCTTCAGTTGCTTTCTAGCTGTTGATCCAAGGTCGTCCTCAGGTCCTGGAGGCTGCTAACAGCTCCTTCCTTGCTTTGCAGCCCCCTCCACAAGCTCCTCTTAACGTGGCTGCCTGCTCGTTCAGAGCCAGCAGTGAGAACCCCTCAAGCACATGCCAGCAAGACAGTGAGTACACGCAGCTCACACAGACACACACAGAGACTCACACAAGCTCAGAAGGGGGCACCTGGCACCTTTACCATATAATATACCCTAATCATTGGAGTGGCATCTTCTTACCTTAGCCATATTCTGTAGTTAAAAGCAAGCCATCGTGTCTGCTCGTGCTCTGGGGGAGGGGCTTACATGAGGCATAAACCTGGGTCCTCCCAGGGGCTGTCCAGCACAGTGTCTAATTCCCTCTCCCAGCTCTGCAGAGAGCACGCATCTCTGAATAAGGAATAAAGAGACAAGCAACTCAGTGTGTGTGAGCGTGTGTGTGTGTGTGTGTGTGTGTGTGTGTTTTGCTTTTTAATAAAGGAACTAGCAAAGAAGATATTGAAAAATCCAAAACACTGTCTATGGTTTATTCATTGCTTTTATTTTCCCAGATTTGAAAGTTAAATAACACAGAAAGAATGTGATGAAAGGAAAGTAGACATACATGGCAGAAGTTTCAACAAATTTATCACATGTACAGTGGAGTCCCACAAAGACGCATGCAGAGGAAAACTATCAGTAAAAAGGCAATTTTTTTGCTAAAAAAAAGTTTCTTTTCCTGAAACATAAGTTTTTTTTTTTTTACAGATAATGAACACCCCAGCATCAAAATAATAATTACAATAACAACACATGATCTACATAGACATACTATGGTAAAAATGTTAAATCTTTTTGTCGTACAGGCAGAGGGTAAAGGAAAATTACTTGTACTGCTGTAACTTCTAATAATAAACCAGTCTTGCCCTCAAATATCCTAAATGCTGGAAGACAAAAAGCATCACCTACGAAGTTTAGAAGGAAATTATATTGGCACCAAAGCCATCATTTTTATGATTTATAAGTTGGATCCCATACTTGTTCTAAAGGAAAATTCCCCAAAGACGAACTTCAGGAAGCAGGAGAATAAATCAAAATAATTATTTCAGGAAAAGGGAATTCAGAGTATAAAAAAGGGAAGGTGCGGGGGGCCACTCATGACCTGAGGGCTGCCGAGCACAGAAACTGGGCCTAAACTCCCAGAGTGCGGGGCGTCAGGCTCTAAGGTTGATTGAGCAAAGACAATCTCTGTCCCGCCACCCCTTTGTTAGAAAAACAGCAGGTGCATTTGGAGTTGGAAAAACATCTTGATGCCATTGAGTTATTAAGAACAGGGGCTTTTGGAAAGAGAGATACAGGTCACACAAGTTAGTGATCTTAGTAACAATCACCTGAGTTACCTATACACAAGTTACATAAGTTAGTGATCTTAGCGACAATTACCTGAGTTACCAATACACAAATCTTAGCCTAGAGGAACAATACAGTAATCAATAATGTTAGCTCTTGGGGAACGGTTAGTCTTGATTGATGAGAAATATAAACAATAATGATGTATGTAACTATGCACAAGTTACTGATTTTAGTACACATTGTTAAGAGATCATAAAAACAATACCGTTACCTACGATACTGTTTCCTATGGGTTAAAAGCATATAAATTAACTGCTGGAAATAAACACGAGGTCCACTCTTGACCTAGCGTCTTGCGGGCTAGAGTGAGACCCTCTCCCCCAGCTTTTAGTCTTGTCTTTCTTTTCTCAGTCCTGCAGCACAGATTTCTGGACCTGATCGATTGTCGATTGTCGGCTGGCTCCGACAGGAAGGTAAGAAAAAAACCTACAAATATTCAAAAGTTAACATCTAAATAGCTTTAGCATGATAATGAAAATAATTGCATAGGCCAAAAAATTCTTAGAGGTAGAAAAACATTATAAAGGAATGTGACAACAATAATGTAAATAATTATCTGCATGCAAAATCCAATTACTTTAACAAAAACTAAAAGGTGAGTAGAAAAAAGGAAAATGTGGTGAATTTTCTTATCTGGTGGGTTGAAGTGAGGTGTCCATAGTTTCTGTTAACAACCAAAGATTAAAAAAACTGGAAATCAGTAAGAAATTTGTAAAATGTGTGCAAACTGTGTTCTGTAGGAAAGACCCAGAATGCTAAAAAAGAAGTCCATCCTTCCTCCAAATTAGCCTGTATATTTAAGGTAATTTCAATAAAATTCCCAATAGGAATTTTTTAACTGATAAAACAATCCTCAAGTCTGTTTGAAAAAATAATCGTGTTAGAGTTAAAAGATGAATGAGGGGGACCCGTCGAAGCAAACATCAGTGAACATTAAAAACCAGTGTTTTCCTGGTGCAGATACAGACAGATACAAAAAACAGAATAGAACATCTTGAAACAAACCCAAGAATATGATAGTGACATTTCAAGTCAAGATGAAATAAGTGGTATTGGAGGAAATGACTATTCATTTAGGGAAAAAAATAAATTAGATTCAGGCTTCAGATAAATCCCAAGGGGATTTAAATTTATCATAAAATCACAACAGAGAAGAAAACGCATTATAAAAAAAAAATCTACTCCACATAAGCAAGAAGACATCTGCCCGAGGCTAACACCAAAGGCAAAACTGTGGAGCAAAATATCGGTACATTGAGCTGTACAAAAGTGTCACACTGCTGGCAGTCAGAAAACAATATAGAAAAATCAAAATGCTAATAATAACTTGGGAAAATGTGGATGCTAAAATATAAAAGCAGAGGTTTTACCAATGGATACCAAAAAATAAAAAGCCTCAATGGAGAAATGGGTAAAGGAACAAGGCATTCACTAAGATGAATCGCAAATTCTTCATAAACCATAATGTTTGTCAAAGATGCAAAATTCAGCACGGTAAAACACCCACCACCGTCACCCAGAGCAAATATTCAAGACAGTTAGAAGGGCAGACACTTTCGGTGAGGAGAAGGTGCGGGCAGAGAGCAGTTTCGGGCGTTGCCACTGGCAGAGTGAACTGATGCGGTTTTCCTGGAAGACATTTTGGCAAGAAAAATACAGCAATTTCATTTCTGTCAATTTACCCCAAGCAAACAATCATGCACACACAGATTTAGCTAAAGTGATGTTCCTCAAAGGGATATTTATAAGAACAAAAATGTCCTGGCCAAGAAAATGCCTAGATGAGCAATAACATTGAGAGAGAGCTTCACGACATGTTACGAGAGGAGGGCAGTTATATCATTTATCTCCTTTTTTTTAAATCAGAAAGTGTATTTGCATAGAAAACACGATATAAGTTTATCCTGCTTCAGTGACGCCAAATGTTTTCTCCTTCCAGGGTGGCATCAAAACCTCAACGTTAAAGAAAACAGCTCTGCGATGTAAAGAAAGCACCCCTGCGCTCCGCTCCATAGCTGAGGAGCAGGGTCTTTGGTGAGGACTGCCTCCGTTTGCGTTCAGCATTCTGAACACATTGGGGAATCGGCAAGGAGCAGGAAAGATCGTGGGGGTACTCAGGAAGTCCAGAGCGACCTACCCCTTGTAATTCATAGGAGTGCCACCTGGCCATTAATCCAGCCTCACTCTGAGTTTTCAGCATATGGCTAAACTATTACAAAGACATTGTGACCAAGAAGAAGTGCAGTTTGTGAATGCTGCACGGATGGGTCATGCTTGGCTGGTAACACCAACTGGCAGAATGAGTGCAATTTTTAAAATATGAAATACAAATTTTTATCAAAGGAGAAGTAAAACATTATAGCTTTAGGTTCATTAAACCCGGCTCACATTCTGGGATTCCAAAAATACAGCGCTGGCTATTTAAAATTGCAGCTTGACGAAATCGCTCTGGATCAAGCCCTGGAGACTGGGCCGGAGTGCATGCAGGGCTGTCCCCTCACCTCGGCTGTGCTCTAGTGGACCCGGAAGGCTCCTTCCTCCTTCCCCCACCCTGGGGAGACAGATGGCAGCGGCAGAGACGGGGCAGGTTCATCCCGGGGGGGCTGGCCCATCCCCCGCTTGCCCACCCCGGGACGCCCCAGCCCACCTTCAGGACCGCGTTCTCACAGAGAAGCGGGAAGGGGGGCCCCCTCAAGCACAGGGTGTGCGGCCTTCCAGTGTAGCCCGCACCGCCTCTTGGGGATCTGCGCTTTGGGCAGCCCCTGCCTGGGGTGCGGGTCAGGGTGGATTCCAGAGGCAGGTGTGACCGTAGGATGCTGTCACTTCTGAGCCTTCCTGCCCCCAGCAGTGAGTGGCCGTTAGAGCAGCCTGTGCCTCCCAGGACTGCGGTGAGCTGCCTGCGCATGGGCTTGGCCCGGGCTGTGGGAACCATGGTTATTCCAAGTTCTGTAGACGCCGAGAGAGGAAGGCTGTAACGCACAGAGAAGGACGAGAGCTGCAGTGTTCCGGGAGCTGCCTGACCCCTTCCTTCCTCCTGCATCTCGGAAGCTCCCCTTGCTCCATCATCTGTCCCCGTGGCCCCATCAACTGCCTGCCATCAGTGTCTGTTTCTCCCTCCCCTCTCTCCTCTCTCTCTCCTCTGTTGCACACTCTGAACCCCCCCAACTCAAACACCTTCCCCAAGTGAACTGAGGCTCCCATCCGGGCTCTGGACTTTCCTTTGTCACCAAACCCCCGGAAGACCCGTTGCCCCCCACCTCCCCACAACCCACCACCTCCAAGTGCCCTGACAGTCCTCCTGGACCCCTCACCTTCAGAAGTCTCTAAATGTATCCTTTCCCAACAGAATTAATAAAGAAAAATGAAGACCATTTTAAGATGCATTTTGTTTAACAAAAGCTATATTTTGCTTCGAGTGTAGAGTTTAGATAGAGATGCTGATGAAACTCACGGGCCAAACGAATGCAATTTTATCCCACTCACAACAATGTGTTCATTATTTTTTGTTGATCAATAGAACTCAGGTTTCTATGAGACAGAAAACCACATCACCAATAAACTCAGAATAGCAGCTTTTAAAATTAGCCTTGTGAATAAACAGAAACATGCTGCCAAGTGAAGAGCATTATTTTTGCTGTTCTGCTCTCCCGTGGTGGCCCTGGTGACAGCACAGAACTTCAGCCTTCCTTCAGAGTAGTAAGCCTCCAGATCCTTGCTCCTCACTCTTTGTTCGGCATCAGACAACTGGCTATTTTTACACCAAGTTTCTTTCCTTTCATTTTTTTTTTGGAGGGGCGATGGTGGGAGGGAGCTATAATTAAAGAAAATTAGCTGTGATGGTACAAGACGAGCTTTGCGATATAGTGTTCCAGTAGCAATAAAAGATTTCTCCACTGAGAACAAGTTTCTATTCACCTAGAACTGATCTTATAATTCAAACACACTCTGGCTGTGAAATCTCGCCAGCAAAGTCCTGATGTGTGATATCATCTTCAACGCAGGCGGTAGAAACTGGGGCGATATTGCTAATAACAGCACTGCATTAATTAATTGCTATAAAATTTGCGAAATAAAAAGAACATTGGGAACAAAGCGATATAATATTTACCAGTGCTGAAAATTAGAAATAAATATTCAACATGCCCTTTTTGAGTCGTACAAGCAAGCGGTTTTGAATAATTAGGCAGGACAAAGTCTTTTCCGCAGGAAAAGCTAATGATTTCTGCATTTGGCTGCTGGTGAGGAATTGAAGGATGGCTGATTTGAATCTTCCTTCAATCTCCCATCAATAAAACACAGACAAGGCAGAGGCGGAAGCTGATCTAGGGGAGGCATGCTTTTATAATTGCTTTTTACCCTCAGGCATTTGAAATCCAGAGGGTCAGGAGTCCTTGTGAGAAAGCGAGTGTAGCCAAGAGGCCCGGTCCAAACCCTGAGACAGAAATTAATTTGTTTGTGGGGCTCAGTTCTAATTTGAGGAAAGAGAACGCCGCCTGGCACTTTACAATATTATAACCTAATTAAAGACGGATCCATGTGAAATATTTATGCAAACTTTACCGAACCCAAAGATTTTAATCTCATTTGAGAGGTTAGCTGACTGGTGGGACCAAAAACAATTCGTAAAACAAGCTTCTGGACTGGGAATCCGGAAGGCAAACTATTCAAAAAAAAAAAATTGGTATTGCTAAATTTTAACTCGTTGCGGTAACTATTAGTCATTTTGATTAGGGGCACCTCGTCTCACGGGCATTTCTGACTGCCGTTACAGGCTAAGTCCAGATGGTTTTATTCAAATATACCGTAACCTCTCTCTTTTTTTTTTTTCCTTTTTCTACTCTACTCCATGATGAGAAATGGAAGTGGAAATTTGCATTTCTTAGGATTTTACATCTGCCAGTATAAGCCTAGCTGGGACTGGCTCAGCCTGGAGCCCCACCCTGGAGCCCCTCCCTGGAGGCCTTTAGTAAGTGTGCAGCAAGATAAGCCGGAAGTAAGCCACGTGGCCAGGAAAAAGGGTGAACGAAACCTAGTGTGACCGGAGCTCCGTGGTCTGGGGGTCTCTCCTTCCCTCAGTGTCTGGCCCATCATATTGCAAATGAGCATTTCACTGGGACCCCAGGTGAGGCTGTTAGATAAAGCCTTTCCGGGGCTGCCTTGGTCTCGTTATTTTACCTAATTGGTAAAATAAGAAAGAGTAATAGGCAAATACTAGGGAAAAAGTAATGAGATCAAAATCTAAGTAAACATAGTGACAACACAAGCGTGATTTCAAGCCCCTGCCACTTCCCCCGGCTGGAAGTACCGTGATTCTCGTCTGGGCAGGACTTACATCCCTGATACTATTTCTGAGGCTGGCATCCACCAGCACCTTCATGGACAAGATCCTGGTAGCCTAAGGCCCACCCGCCTGCCAGGCCAGCGCGTATGGCGGACACCCGTCTTCCCTAAGGTGGGGTTCGCGGGCTGCAGGTGGACCTGCCTGGCCGGGCTGGCCTGGGCCCTGACCCAGACGTGGAAGCACAGCAGCTGGCTGCCCTGGATGAGGCCTGGCCTGTCTGAGGCTGGAGAGCCTGAGTGCACCCCCAGGGGGCGCTTCCCCAGCAGGAGAGGCTCACACAGGCTCTGGGCGGCTTCCCAAAACCAGGGGCTTCGTGGGCCAGGACCTCAGGGCTCATCCTGGATGGACTTTTTGTTTTTTAATTTAAATTTTTTTTAATTTAGTAAAAATATATATATATAATTTGCCAAATTAACCATTTTTGGTGTACAACACATGGCATTAATTATATTTACAATATTGTGCAACCATAACCCCCTACCTATTTTCAAAAGTTTTCCATTACCCTAAATAGAAATTGTAACCATTAAGGAATAACTCCAAATTCCACCACCGCCACCATCCAGCCCCCGGTAGCCTCCAGTCTACTTTCTGTCTCTATGAATTCCGGGCATATCCGTTTGATGCCTCAAGTTTCTTCTTTCTGAGTTTTCTTATCAAGGAGAGGAAGGGAGGGTAGTTGAGAGGGTGCCCACCATGAAGGAGGTGGGGGCCGGTAGAGAAGGAGGGTGGAGGTGGGATGTCCAAGACCTAGGGGCACTCGAGGCCTCTGGAGGAAGGGGCTGCCTCCGGGCCGACAAGGAGCAAAAAGATAGACAATGATTTCCAGCATCAAAGTCAAGCTGCAAAGGACCTGGTTAGGGATGTAATGGGTGAAGGAAGAGGCAATTCTCAAATATGTCCATCTTGCCAGGACCACAGAAGTAGAAACTTCCAGTAAGGCACCATCTGAGCATCCCAGCTGAACTAACAAGCGACCATCACCCGGCAGGTGAAGTGGTCAAGTCTGGAGAAGGTGGGAGGTCTGCCCCTTGCCAGACTGCTAGCTCCTGGCCGGAGAAAACGTTTTCTGGGTATTTCCGGTGACAGTTCACTGGGCCATGTCCTTCAGCGGGTGTCTCAGAGATTCAGTTTAACTCTGCTTAGGAGACTACAGATTCTGAAAGCAAATGAGGAGAGCTTCTAAATAAAGAGGGAATAAATGAATTCATTTCCATTAAGTTCACATTTAGAATCTGGGCAGGCAAGCACAGAGGGCCACCTGGGTCCATGTCCAGTCAGCACCTGCGTGACCTTTCTCAGCTTTAGAAGCACCTGACTCCTTCCTGCCCAGGGAAGTGCCACCCATGTAATTAGGTGACACTTTCCAAGCCAAGTAGACTTTTTTGTTGGGCTCTGTATTGTGAAGCTGGATGTGTGAGAAAATGGCAATAATACGTCTTGTTTTAGAACTACATCTGACCCAATCTAAGGGTCCCCAGCGCCCCATAAAATGCTCGCCTCCTAAGGAAGAACTTAATGAAAGTCAGTCGTAAATCACCGTATTTAACATTTACATTTGTTTACTCTGCACCTGACTTTAAACTGTTGGCTGACCTTGGTTGACGTGGGCTGAGCTCAGTGCGGCTTACACCCGGACACCAGCCAACAGCCCCCACCCCCACCCTGGGAGAGCCCCACTCCCTCCCCAGTCTACTAGGGAGGGGAGAATGGACTCTACTAGCAGACCTCAGTCTGAGCTTTCCATTCGCTTCTTCCCCAAGGACAGATGGAATGAAGTCCAAGGACCAAAGCCAGACGCTGCTTCATGTTTCCAACAGCAGCTCAAAGCAGGAGACTTAAGCAAAGCAAAAAGTGCACCCATTCCAAGCGTTTCCACATGCATTCTGGAAAAGGGGGCACCTCTTGAGTTTTAATTCTCCGGGATGGCTCTTCTGACGACAGGTCTTCACACGTGAAAACACAGCGCGGCTGCCTTAGAAGGAGAGGAAGGGGCACCAGTGACAATGCTGACAGCAACTGGCTTTGTTTGTTCATCAGCCCACCCGTCGGGAAGCGTCCACTGGGGGCCCCTGGGGGCCAGGTCGTCTGGGCCACTCCCGAGCCTTCTCCCTGCCGGTGGAGGTAAACCTGCCCGTCAGTGTCCATACAGTTTCCCTCCTGTCTTCAGTGGCGCATCCTTTGAATGAGGGAACAAGAACAAAACGACTTGAGAACGTTATAGCTCTGGTCTCAAAAAACACAACTATTCTGATTAGTCATTTCAGGCCTACCTCGCATTTGAATCTGAAGGATGCTGTTTTGAATCACACCCTAAAGGGAGAAAACAAGGGGCCTTCAGCCCTGAGGCATGGGGCTCAGCTTGAGAGAGGTTTCAGGGATGCTGGCGGTGGGTTACAAGCTTCTCCAGGAGGGATGAGCCCCTCGCTGGGTGAATTTTCATTTTTCATCATTATTCTGTGCCTTCCGTTGAAAATGCCCGTCTCCCAACTGCACTGACAACACGAGTTAGTACTATGATGTTCAGAGTGTCCGCGAACCGTGGTTTTCTTATTCCAGAAAAGTCGATCTACCTGCCTCCTCCTTTGAGAGGCTCCATCGGTCAATGAATCTGGGAAACGCAGGATTAAAGAAAATTTCCCGTGTCTTCCCTAGGACTTCCCAGGGCTCCCCGCACCCGCGTGCCCTGTCAGTCTCGGAGCGAGAGCTGGGTGAGCATCTCCCAGCGGGGCTTCCTCCGACCACGCGCTGTACGGTGTGCACCCTCAGCAAGGCGCTTCGATGCATGTGACATCAGGGAGTCGCTGGCAGCGTGTCAGAGGGCCCTTCTCTGAGAGTGCAGTGTCGCCCTTTCATGGCCAGGAAGCGCTAGGCAGCTGTGTCTGCGGTGAGAGTGAGCCCGCCAGGAAATTTGCACTGGGTTCACATCAGCGCCGAGCCTTCTGTTTTTCACACTTCTCAGCTACTAAAGCTGTGCTCTGGGGCAGAAGTTAAAACATGATATGGACACTCCAAAATGTGGTATCAGCAGCTGATAAAGCTTTCTGTGTTCATCAGTGCGGGGGCTGAAAGGAGAGATTCTGTTGCAAAGGAGTCTGTGTTCACGATCCTGGAATAAATTACTCCAAAGCTGTGCTTACATTCAACTTTGTGACTCTCCCTCATACTAACTATGTGAACAGAAAAGAAAACGTAATCAAAATTCAGACAGGAGGCCAAAAGGAAGGGTGAGAAGTAAGTGGAAAAATACATAAACAAGGAAAGCCGGGTGCCCCAGGAAAGGAGCTCTGTGCTGTCTTGAAGACTTTTTTTTTATGTAAAAGTGAGGTTGTTTATAGGACCATTTTCAAACAAGGAGCCCAATATAGGAATCAGATTTTTTTCTTGCTGTGTCCACTTGGGAGAACATTTTCAGCAGTGCTATGTCTGAGGTTCTATTTAAAAAATGTGAACGTGCGGTCCAAGTAACAGCCTGCTGTTCATCAAAAGATAAATCACAGCCAGCTGCTGATCAGTGCCCATATCAGGCCTGGCAAAACTGTACATGCGACCTCAGGAGAAGGGAAAAAAACCTTTCTCCTGCAGCGATATGATCTGTATAACAGGTATAACGTTCACTTAAAGCCATCCGTACCAACACGAAAACTTAACTCTCTAGGAAGGGAATTAATCAATGCTGGTATTAAAATTACAATTTGATGTCGGAGATAGAGATTCATGCTCTAAAAAAAAATACTAATCAAAACTAAACAGAAATTCCTAGAGGAGAACTGCGTATTTCCTGACTATTCAGACGCGATGAGATTTTTGGAAAAAATAGGAGCGTGCACAAAGTGATTATTACACCAGGGCCGTAACATTTTACTAACACGGATCCGTAAGGTGACCCTGGAGATCAACAATAAAACACAATTTTAAAATGGGCTCAAACAGGCAAAAAGCTTCAGCATCCACGTTCTCTCGCCAAATCGCTTCCCGGTGGTTTTGCCGTCTTCAGGGACCTCTCCCCGGACGGTCTCAATCCGGAGTCCCTTTAGGATGAAATGCCACTTGGTCAACTCCCAAGGTGTCACCTTCTTGATGGAGGAGAGGATGTTCGTGCCCCTTCACAACTGTCTTGGTGTCCATGCTGGCTCCCCCAGGCCCCCTCCTTGTCTGTAAAATGGAGGTAAATTAAATTGATTATGAACTAGGCAGGAGTTGAAACGCTTTGCCAAGCTCGAGTGCCAGCTTGCCGAAGCCTTTGCCGGCTGCCTTCCTGGGGCGGGCTCGCTGGCCATCTCCCTTAGCCACCCTGGCCACTGCAGAATGTGTCTGCAAACGGCTTTGCAGATGGCCTCGTAGGTTTTACAGGAAATATTACTTAAACATTGAAAAGGATCACATTTCTCCTGTTAGGAATTACAAATCTGGATTTCATTTTCTCTCTCCTCTTTTTTCCCCCTCCAAACCCTGGGAAAAAATGTAACTGTTCTGTATGACATGCAGAAAGCATTTGGGAATTTTTTTTTTAATATGCCCCTAGCACCCGCTCAGATTCTCAGTCTTCCTATATATTTACACACATGCATATACAATATATTTACATACGATGTATAAATACACATAGACTCACAATCGTGTGATTTCATTTATAAGTGAACGTGATTGCACAGAAGGAAGAAACTCGTGAAAATTTAGAAGACTCTCTCTTCTCCTTTCTCCTTTTTTTTTTTTAATCTGCTGTAGCATAAGAAAAAATTCATCACTCAGCTCAGTAGGCTGACTAAAACATGAACTGCTTCTCTCTCACGGGCTTCCCTTTATGCATTTAATGCAGATGGATGAAGATCAGGGGAAGCCCCTATTGTTGAGAAAATGATTAGCATTGATAAACAATTAAACTAGTAGTGGGGAATGCGAGTTTGACAGAAGCTATCCTGTTTCACAGGCATTTCCCACACTCCTCGTGATGGGCAAATGAGAAGATGGCGAAATAAACATTCTGCAGGGAAAGTCAGTCCCCTGGTTTTTATTAAATGCCCACTTCCCAGTTGCAGAAAGCATTTCCCCAGAAGAGAGGTGCACCGACAGAGACGGAGCGCGGGCTGAACTCGGGAATGCCACAGAACAGCGGGAATGGCTGTTCCCTCCCCGACTGCCCAGGGACCTCTGGAGTGCCCCTCCTCCTGCCACGCTGCAGGTGGCCTCAGAGGGACCCGGGCCTGGCTGAGATCAGGGAGCGCCATGGCCTATACTCAGAGATCTGCTGCTACAGTTTGCATTTTCACGTTTCTCAAGTGAGCCCAGACAGGGAGACAGTGACCCAACCAGAGAGCGACATCCTCCCCCACCACACAGGGTCGGGAGGCGTCCCTAAGAGAGACTCCAGTCTGCACAGCAGCAGTGCTCTGTGCCCAGCTGCGAATATGGTGCTGGAGGAAGCGGGGTCAGTGCCAGCTTTTCATCAGACATGCAGCCATTCCCTGAAACTCCAAGTGCTCGGCTCCGGCGATGCCCGGTGCCACCATGCCCGGGGCTGCGGGGTGTTTGCTCTGCCTGGCTGGAGGCTTTTCCCTCTGGGTTGAAACACAGTCAACCAGGCCCCAGGTGACAACCCAGGGCTGTGCTGGCTGCCTGAGCTCTGGCCCTCTGTCCCACAGGATCTGGAGGCAGCTTCGGCAGCCACAGTGGGGCCCTGCCAGCCCCCTGTCCCGGCCACTGCCCGGCTCCACCGCCTCTCACCTCGGCTGCACAGATGCCTCTCCAGCCATCTGGAACCGCCTTCCTGTGTCTCCACTTCATTAATTCCCCCTCTCATTTCATACTTCCTCAGAAAACGTCTCTTTTCTCCACTGTCTCTCTTGCATCCTGGCCTGAAATACCTTAGCAAGTGTACAGTCCTGGGAGGGCCCGCGAGATCCCAGAGCCCAGGGGAGCTGGAGGGCCTGGAACCCCGGAGCGGGCCTTCCGGGAGGTCAGAGGCCTAGGCACTGCTGCCCCTGCCCGGCCTCCTGCACGGGGTGCTCCCCGGCCGCGAGGGGCAGGTGGAACATGGCAGGAGCCCAGCAGGGCGCCCGCGGCCGACAGACCAGGCCTGGCAGCTGCACAGGAGGGTGAGCAGCCACCCCAGGGGCATGGCTCCGGCTGTGGGGAGCCCCTCCCGGCCCCCACTCCCGGCCCTGTTAGAGAGACAGATGGCGATCCCAGTGACAACCTCAGAAAGAGCTCCCTGAGGGCAGAGACCACTCCTGTGCCAGCCTGGCGCTTGGTCGAGATGCTGTGACAACACTCAGAAGAGGAGAAGCTTGACCCGGGGCCCGGGAGGCAGAGGAGTGGGGCAGGGGCGGCCGGGAGTGGAGGCCCGGGGAAGCCGAGTCCCAGCGCCGGGGCCGTCGGGGCCCCGGCCCAGCAGGCCAGGCTCTCGGCCTGTCTCACCTCGGGCAGTGGCCACCTCTCTAGAAACCCATTCCATGCCGACATCATAAGCTGCTTCCTCCAGAATCAAGCAGCACAGATATAAAATTGGGAAGATGCGATGCTTCCTGGGACACTCGGCCGGGCCTGGGGAGGGGGCAGGACAGCATGGTCACCCCAACTGCAAAGAGGAAGTCGCACCCACTCCCACGCTGCCTCCCTACTGCCGTGCTGATGCCCTGACCCCGCCCCACAGCGGCCACTTGGACACCTGCCCCTCGGAAGGGACCAGCTCCGGGGAAGCCGTGGCCAGTTCCTGGGACTGTGGGGTGCCTGACCTACCTCATCGGAAATCCCAGGCCCTCCTAAGAGCAGTTCCTGCCTGGCAGGGACCGGCCTCCTGCAACATGGCCAAAGGACAGGTGGTGCAGCCCAGAACCTCCTGGCACGTAGGGGAGAAACACACTGAGAAGCCAGACCCCAAGGCTGAAGCAATTAGAGGGGTCAAGTGAAAGATCGCTATTAGGAGTGAAATATTTGGAACTTTTTAAAAGAAAGTTAAAATGGTTACAATGATCCCAAACACTCAGTATCTTAAACGTGCCTTTTGTTCACACACGAAAATGAGAGACTTAGGAAAATGAGCTATGTCTGCACCTAAACCTGACACACGCTGATTGAAAAAAACTCAGCCATGGTGCATGCCATCATTGCCACTCTGTGGATTAAATATATATATATTAAATATATATATATATATATATATATATATATATATATATATATATATATATATATATAAATGTGTATATGTATACCTAATTCCCTCCCTCCCTCTCTCCCTCTCTCTCTCTCTCTCTCTCCCTCTCCCTCTCTCTCTCTCTCTCCCTCTCCCTCTCTCTCTCTCTCTCTCTCTCTCTCTCTATATATATATATATATATATATCTGGCACGTGTAGAGGCTAAATAAATATTTTTTGAATGAATGAATAGAGGAGCGAATGAACATCTGCCTGTGAAGCTGTCAGACTAGATTTAATACCCGGATGTCACGACTTGATGTTCCTTTCGCTACTTGCACGACAAACACAAATAGTCATTTGTTCCTTTTCCTTCTCCTTCTGTTCTCCGGGAAGTCTCTTTGCAACTCACTTACGTATTTTGTTCTGTAAGTTCACGGCGCTGTCCCGGAAGGAAGGCAGGCCCCGGCCGGGTGCCTCCTGGCATCAGGCTCCACGGGCCGGGGTGCAGGGTCCTGGGAGGGAGTGGCCTCCCCGGCAGCCAGCAGCGGCCTGCCCTCCGCTGGGAACTGCGGCAGCGGGGAGGGAACAGACAGTGCGCTGAGGACAGACCCCACCCTCCACGTCAGACACTGTGATTCTGTCTCTGCTACCAGTTCAGCGTTGCTTCTGGAACTTAAGGGAGGGGCAAGCTGAGGGAGTAATAAAAATGCGGGCCAGATACACTCTTTTAGGAAAGAGGCTTGTCTGGAACAGAAAGGAAGGGACTCCCAACACTTGGCATCAGCACCCAGCCCCTACTGCTCATCACAGCACAAATTCAGGGTCAGCCCGGAGGATCTTCGTAGCTGTCACAGGACAGTTCCATCCTTAAAGCAGAATTCCCCTCCGGGGTGCAAATGTTCCTAATGCCACTGAAGGTGGGTGCTTCCCAAGATCTGGCAAAGGAATGACTCGGAGCAGTCCTGCTCCAACCAAACAAGTGAATCCCACCACACTCTCCCAGGAGGGGAGGCACCCAACCCCCAGGCCCCTGGTGGTGCCTGCCAGGCTCCTCTCTGATTACATGAAAACCATGAATTTTACACAAAAAACAGTAAGACTTAGTTTTAGGTGGACATGGCCAGGAGGTGCAACACAGAGACAGAGATTAGAACGTGGGCCAAATCAGAACCATCTAGAAGAGCTGGGTCCTGCGTTCCTGTGTGCCCAGGGAAGACAGAGCCTGCTGCCAACCTTCTGGGTCATTCTTTGTTGTTCACTTCGGCAGGTCCAGTTCCCCGGCTCTGAGGCCCTTGTGTGTAGGCACGTGGCACTTGTAAACTTCTAACCACAACTCAGCCGCGCTGCCGGCCGGGCTGGGCTGTGTTCTTGCTCTTCCGTGTTTTGGGCACTCTAGGGACCGAGACGGGAGAGAACTGTCTCTCTGACACCCTCTGAGCATCCCCCCACCTCCCACCTCCCACCTCTGCGTTCCAGGTATGCAGCACGTGGCTCAGCCCCGGAGCGGACCATGGCCAGGGCGTCCCGTGCCCCCATGTTGCGAAACGACTTGTATTTGCCGTCAGGAGACAGACTCCCCTTTGCTGGGCTCCACATGTCTGCTGGACGGCTCAGGCTGTTCCCGGAGGCGGCAGCTCAGTTCTGCTTTGGGCCGTTTGCCTCCAGATGGTGTGAGGCTATAGCTGTGAAGAAGGAATTCCTCCATAAAGACGGAGGAAGGCGTTCAGAGCGTGGGTCATTACGGGGTCCCTTGCAGGCGACAAATTCATGGGGTTTGTCTAGACTTCTGGCTAGCGGCGCACAAACTTCCCCCAGCTGCTCTGAGGCATCCTGGTGGGCGCCGGGTGGGCGTGCGTGGGGGGCCGGCCCACAGAGGAGGCAACAAGGGTAAAATTGCCTGCAGGAACAGCTCAGTGGGCCACGTCCCAGGGCAGCAGCAGCTTTGGACGGAGACCCGATCTGGTCTGAAATGCTCACATTCAGTGCAAGGAGGACTTGGAAAAACTGATTGAATACGGTTTCACTCCACTCTAAAGAGAGTCTTCCTCCCCAAAAAATGCCCCATCAGTGGGCAGTTTGATCAACGTCCGTATTTCTCGGCAAGTGCTGGGATGGGAACATTCCACGACAGAAAATAATTCATTGGAAGGAATGCAAACACTATTATTCACTGTAGAATGTTTGTCTTCGGGAAGGAAAAAAAATCTATTTCGGTTCTTTCACTTTCACATCCTTCCCCAGCTCTCCGAGTTCTTTTAAATACCAAAAAAAAAAAAGCTAAGCGGCATCATTAATAATAATAGCATGCAAAGGCGGAATATTCTCCAATAATGATCATTAGCTCCTCTGTGGTTTTTGTCCCTCTGATATTAAGGTGGGACTGGGCTTCGCAGGGCTTCCCATTCTTAAATCAGCCAAACAAATCTGGAAAAACTAATTTTTTTTTCTATTGGCATCTAAGTGAGCAGACTCCGCACGGCAGGAGCAGGAGCGCGGGGCCGGGAGCGGGGCGGGCCGGCTTTGTGCACCTCGGCTTTGTGCTTGCCGCGCACTCCTGGCAGCGCTCCGGCGGGCCCGGCTGGCTGCCCACCTGGGGGCCAGCAAGGTGGCGCCACCCTGGGCAGCTCACAAAAGGGGACACAGCCCCCAGCTCCTCCCCAACAGCCAGCCTCCTCTGTGCCCCGAAACGTTCTTGTTCCTCGCCAGATCCCCGTCCCCCCGGCCTCCTGTGGAAGAATGCGGCCCCCTCGGCCCCTCCCGCGCTCAGCTATCTGCTTGGCACTGGCCCCGCTCAGCTGGGACTTCGCTAAGGATCTCGCTTTCCTGGGCAAACACAGCTTCACCTGCCCTCCAAATCCCTCTCTCCTCCTCCTTCCCCGGCCCGCCCCGCTGAGCTATGTTAATCAGGTGGGGGACACAAGGTAACATTGAAGTAATTCAGCCAATTAGGCCCTGAATTGTTTGCATCCAACAGCATTTTGTATTTCTGCAAATGTGTGAAATGCAAAATGTGCCCTCCAGCAAAAACGACAGCAGCCGTGTACTGGCGGCATGTCAACAGATCCTGGGAGCGGCGGCCCTGACGGCTAATAGCGACGCCTGCATATGCTTGGGAAGGCTGGCCTTCTTTATGTGCGCCTCTCTGCAAGGGGAGGCAGGGCTGGGGGCCTTGGTGGCAGATGGGCAAGGGTAACAGGGATTGGCTAATCCCAGATCTGCATTCTCTTCTCCACGTAGCAACTGGGGAAAGATGGGGCCAGCTGTCAAATGGAAGACTTTCATGGTCCCTTGCACACAACAGCTGCACACGCCCTGCCTGCTTGGTTCTAAATTATTAAACATCTTTTTAGTTTGTTCCAGCTGCAGGCATCAGTGTGTTTATGCAGCCTTTGTGCATTTTACATATGATTCCTTCTCCCCTCCTCTCATCAAAATGCTGTTTGTAAAAGTCATTATCCCATCTGTGCCCCAGTTTGGCCAAACAGCTTAAGACAAATCCGATGCCACTCTCCTTCCAGGACAATTTGGGAGTTGAAGCTGATGGCTGTGACTCGAGACTTCAGGGGTTTGCCACACTCTCTCTGCCACCTGTAAGAGGTGGTGTCATCTCAGCAGCTTAAGGGCACGGAGGCGCAATGGGGTCTCTGCAAGGAAGATTTCATTGTTGCGCGCTTACGGCTTTGGAGAAAACACGCAGGCGAGGAGTGCGAGACGTGGCCTCTGCCTCTGCGGGTCTTGGAGGGGTGACCAAGGGAAAAAAGGGTGACCGCGAGCCTTCTCTAAAGCCTGGCTCCCCAGCGGCTCCCGTCCCGGGAGGGTGTCAGCAGTCAGATTGCTGTTATTATTTTCCATCCACATGAATATTCACAAACAGGCATAAAGTGCCCGTTTCCAGGGGCTCCTTCGGCAGAGACGTCCCCGGCGCTGGTCTCCTGGACCGGCCTGACCCTGCGGGGAGGAGACCCCGCAGGAGCAAGCCCCAGCAGGACGCAGCCCGGCCTGATGTGCTCACTGTACCCCTGAACCCATAAAGGGTTTGCGGAAGGAGGCTGCTTCCTGCGGGAATGCTGGCGGCAGCGGCCCCAGCACGAAGGAAAGTCCCCAGCAACAGTTGCTTTGTTTGTAGCCAAGATGAACTCCTTTGTCCAGAGCCCGCCAGTGCCCCCTGCTCCCAGGCTCTGGGGCGGCTCAGAGGCTCTGTCCTCCTCCTGCCGCGGGGAGCCCTGGGCCGCCAACACCGTGCAGAGGCCCCCAGTCCCCGGCCATGGGGCCGCCCCTTCCGCCCGCCAGCAGTGGCCCTCGCTGGCCCCACTAGGATGCCGCTGGTTTATTTTTAATGTAACGACACACGCTTCAAATGGGTTTCATAACGGCATCTGAATATTTTATTTCCCTGAGTCTCTATCAGCAGTTACCCACAGCCCTTCCTCCCCCGTGAGAGTCTGGGGGGAACCGGCGATGTGCCAGGCATGGTCTCCTCCCCATGCCAACAGGCGGGGCTTCCCCAGAGTCTCCAAATTGATATCAGACACATCCCTAAATTGGGGTGTGGGGAGAGACCCGCCAGACCCTGGACCCCTCCCAAACTCAGGCCATCCTTGCTAAGGAGATGCCAGGAATGCTGGAGAGAGGCCAGAGCGAGGAAGCCACTCACTGTCCACCCAGGGCAGAGCTGCCCCTCAGCCCGGGGGACATGGGGGGAACCACCGCCATGCAATTATTGACAGAAAGACAAACGGAGGATTTCAGGATTTCCAAGAGTCCCCGAGATGCCATCTCTTCCTGTCTCCAGAAAATGCCCCAGCTGCCAAGGTGAGGTCAGAGGCAGCATGCTCACAGAGCAGGACGCCCTTTCCTTTCCTGGGGGACAGGAACTGCTGGACTCAGACACCTTAAGTTTTAAGTTTGTGGTTTCTGATCTTTAGAGGCTAGTCGACCCCTCTGGACCTTCTGTGGGACAGGGTTGTACTTGTAGGACAAGGCCGCCTTCGTGCGCGGCTGTCAGCCCTCGGTGGGAACGGAGTTTGCTCAGAAATGTCTTAATGAAGTCCTAAGCATTTATCCAACTTCACTTACTTTAACTGCAGCTGGTAAAATCTCCAAGGACAACGAGGAAACCAAAATTTCCAGGGAATGTAAACTCCAGCTCCAGCTAATTTTGAGGACAATGACTTCTGTCCTTTACGAGGTGCATGACGAGGCAGCCCACGGCCTCAGCAGAGCCAGGCTCCCGCAGGCAGGATGGGGAGGGAGGAAGGGGCGCTCCATCCCCAGGGCTGGGGGCGCGGGAAGAGCGGGTTTCACACTACACAAATGACTCTTTTGTTTTACTCCATTTTTAATTAGCCTCCTTTTTAATGACCTAAGTTAATAAGTGTCAAAAGGTGCAAAACCCAGCGTGGCTTTATTTTTAAAGTAGGAATTTGCCTTTAATCTCCGAGGCCCTGAGTGAGCCTGAGCTGCACGGGCACCGCTCCGACTGGCTTTGTCATCTCAGGCCCGAGGTCCCTGGGCACTGCCTGTCACTCAGTGGGCAGCCAGGAGCCAGTGGGATGCACTGGGGACCCCAGGGCCTCCAGCAGCCACCCAGCATCTGGGCACAGTCCAGGGCGAGCCCCTACATGTCCTAGAACTCCTCCCGGTGTTCCTCCAGCAGCCCAGAGAGCCAAGTGGGGGCTACATCCTTGAAGCCGCCAGCACTGGAAGGCAGGCAGCGGCCGTAGCTTTAGCCCAGCAGTCCCGGGGAGACAGCACGGCTCACGCGCTGCCAGGCAAAGGGCAAGGTCTGACCTGCAGAGTTGGCTTTCGAGTTCACTTCTCTTTCTTCTCCCATCACCACTCCTTGCTTCACCTCCCTCATTTCCTTTGCTTCCTCCACCAGCGTCCAGGGGCAGGAGGGACCCAGAGCCACACAGGGGTGAAGGGCAGAGACAAGAGGGCAGCTTCAGGTGCTGGGACTTTGTGGTGTTGCCTGCCAGGGTACAAAAACTGCACGCGTGTGTGTGCCTCCTGTGTGTGTGCACGCGCACCGCATGTGCTCCCAGCCCTGGTTTCTGGTGGGGCCCTAAAGACACGCTCTACTTTGCATACACATGAGCCCCACTCCATTAGGCTTCTGTAGCAAAAAGCTACCGCCAAGGGGGTAAGAAACCTCTCCGGTGAGGGACAGAGCCAGGATTCACTTTGCATTCGCTTGGTCTCAGATGGACGCCACAGGTGTGGGACAGGCAGCTGCTGTTCCAGGCTGCCCCGGCGCCACACCAGGGAAAGCAGTGCTATTAATTTTGTGGCATTTTATAGCCTGGATGAGTCCTCCCCAAAGGCCAGGCTCCAACCACAGTGCTCACATTTGCTTATGAGCAGAGTGAATAAGCAGGAGTGGTCCAGCATGAAGCGCCGATACGGAAATCTAAACCACCAAACCACTGGACGGGAAAGTATCATTGATCACACACGTCCACGTTCAATGCCGCCTTCCTTCCCTGCTACAGTAAAATCACATGAGCCCTCAACGTTGGACTGGAGTTATTCCATCCCTTGAAGAGGTTCATATGAAAACCTCCAGGTCACCAAAGAAAACATGTCTGGGGGCCCTGGACTGAACGGTGAGCTGCCTCCAGAGGTGGTTTGTCACAGTGGAACAGAGGAGCAAGTTTCTGCCTCCAAAGACTTTCTGGCAAACTCCCAAATCATTAGGAAGTGCTTGACTCCATTCAATTTTTCATATAAAAAGTCAAGATGAGCAAAAATTCTGAAGGGCCCACAGGAACCCACTGTGATGGGTTTTGGAGCAATGTGTGAAAATGCATTTCTAAGTATATGGACATAAATAAAAACAGGTTTGTGACTTAGGTTTGTTTGTGCAGGTAATTTCCATAAAAATTAATATTCCTGACTTTACTGGAACTAAATAATTAAGGGAGAAAGTATATTACAATAATAAAATTATCAACAGAGTTTTGACAAGCAGTCATGTGCTTGTAAATGAAATTTATTTAGGTGCCACTCAAAACATTGTAATTAAGAGGTACAGAATGCTTTCCAGATGGTTCCTGTTTAGTATCTATTTCCTTTGGAGAACAAGGGTTTTAGAATGAGCACTAACTAGCACCCGAAATACCCAGCCACCCCCAGCCACTGGAACAGCAACCCCATATGACGTTCCTGCACTAACATGTCTGAACTATGAAAACCGGTTGCTAAACACAGGTGCAGCATACTCGTCAGCCGTCGCTGGCTAAAAGTAAATAAAAGGATGGAGAGACAATGACTGTGAACATCTCAGGGCACTAGAACCAGAAATCAAGAAGTAAGTTAATAAAAGTGCGTCCTTATGTAGTGGCTGCTAAATTCTTCCACTGCTCCACAGAGTCACAGAGCCGCTCGATTCAGACAGCGTGTGACCAGTCAAGACAGCACAATCTCTTGGTTTCTTTACTCTAATGACAATGACTAGCTTATTTTCCTGGGATTACTATCATAGAAGGGGCTCAAGCTGCGTGGGGTAGGTCCTCAAAAGCGCAAGATGTGAGAGCCAGAGGGGAGCTCCTCCGTGTGCACGTGACGTCTCAGCCTGAAGCTGTGGCGTGAGCCACCCAAGGTCACACAGGAGTTGGCTGGTGTATTGGTTTGCTTGAGAGCTGCCTTAACGAAGTATCACAGGCTGGGTGGCTTAAAAGCAGAAATGTATTTCTTCATAGTTCTGGAGACCAGAAGTTTGAGATCAAGGTGCGGACAGGATTGGTTTCTTCTCTCCTTGCCTAGCAGGTGGCCACCATTCCCCCCTGTTTCCACGTGTTTCCTCTGTGTGTGTCTGGGTCCTAAGTTCCCCTTTGTGTAAAGACACTGCTGATATTGTATTAGGGCTTATCTTAAAGGCCTCATGTAACCATAGTTTTCTCTTTCGAGGTCTTTAAGACCCTACCTCCAAATACAGCCACATCCCGAGGTACTAGGGATCAGGGCTTCAGCATAGAAATTTGATGGGGAGGACGTAGACACAATTCAATCTGTAACAGGTGGCAACCCTTGGATCTCTTGGCCCCCAATTTTTGCTTTGTCTCCTGTATCCTATAATTTGAAAGATGCCCAGAAGGCCCCCAACTCAAAAGCTCTCTGTTAAATATCAGTTGTGCTTATCCTGTCAGGCCAGTCTTTATAAAGGCACGTGTCTTGCAGGACAGAGCCACGGCAGCCACTCACAATTCAATGAACTCTTTCCCTGTTGTGGTGGGGTGGGGACAAGTGAGGAGGGATTTGAAAGCTGTGGTCTAGGCAAGAATTCAGTGCTTCTGGTGGGAGGGCACCAACTTTGCTGTCCAGGCAGCGGGAGCCCAGCTTACTGACTTCTGGAGCAGCAGGAAGGAGGGCTGAGGGGAGGCAGAACAGCATCCCAGGTGAGGTGGGAGGGAGGAGGTGGCCACCAGTGCCATCCAGGGGCCTGTTTAGGAGGGAAATGAGATGGAGGCTGCTGCCTGGCAAGGTAAATAAATAAGCTATAATGGAGAGAATTGAGCAAACAAGAAAATACAGTAAGAAGAAGGGGAGCCAGGTTTTCACTGTCTAAAAGGGAGGGACAGTTATAAAATGAAGGGATTTAGTGTGCACCTTGTGGCTGGATTGGAATTGAAGGCATTGGTGTAAATGCACAGTTTTCATAGGTAGGTATAAAAATAACTATAGATGTAAATGCACCTGCAGGTACATATACATCTGTTTCCTAGCTCTGTCCACTGAGAGGGCTAGAAGCAGCAACACCCTGCTAACTGTGAGCACTCCTGGTGCCAGATCTTGGTTTCTAAACACCATTCTTTGCTAAAAGGAGCCTGGGCATCTTCTTTCTTGGAGAAGTGGCTGGGTCAAAAAAAGAACAAGTTATCCTGGAATATCTTTTAAACATGCAAGAAAATGAAAAAAAGAACTTACAGAATGAAGAGGGCATGTCTAAAGGTCAAAGGAGCAACTTTGAGGGCCCCTAATGGGCCAAATCTGAAACAAATTGAACAGCCAAATAAATAATAATGATAAATTATAATCCATGGAATAAACTAGGGATCAATGAACCCACACTGACATAAACAGACAAACAGATAAACTGGGAGAAAAGAAACCTGTCCCTCCCATTTGAATGCCAACTGATGACCGTAGAAGGAAAGGAGGACACAGAGAGTCATCATTTGGAAAACATCATAGTAATAAGTCACACGGGCAAGAAACATGAATGGATGCTAGGGAGGTCAAAATAGGGCCAGGAATGTGCTTCCCAAATCTCAAACATCTCCTCTCATGATACTTATCCATGAGGAGAGCAGGGAGTGACTGTACAGAAAGGACACTTAGCAGATGCCACCTCAATCAAGTCCCCAACGTGAACACCACTAGAAATGACACAAACTGACACTGAGCATGCTGTGCACCACAGTGACAAGGAAACAGCAGGGCTACTGGGTTATTCTGGCAAAACAAAGCAAAGCACAGGTCTAATTATGAAACAATATTAAATAAAGGCACATTGAAGGCTACTCTACAACTGGCCCATAATCTCCTAAAGCGTCAAGGTCATAGAGGTCAAAAAGATGAAGAAACTGTTCAAGATTGAAGGAGCCTCCACAGGCAGGACCCCAGGATGCAGCTCAGATCGTTTGGCCCTAAAAGACCCAATTCAAGGAGAAAGGTGAACGGGGGTCGGGGGGGGGGGTATGAGGGAGTTATTTGTGCTGTTCTTGCAACCTTTCTGTGTCTGAAAATGTTTTAAAATAAAAGTAAATATATATATAATACACACACACACATTATATATATGTATGTATATCTCAAAATGAAGTTCCTTGACATCTAAATGATTGAAATAAACCACTATGTAACCTCTTAAAAAGGTGTGGCAGTGAAAAGGGAACAGTCCGAGCTAGCAGGACACAGAGGGTTGGGGAAAATAAACATTTCTGATATAAAAGGATATTAACTCATATTCTTTCTTACAAAGCGGCACGTGTGTGTGTGTATATATATAAAATAACTTTTTTCAGAAGCATGTTGGCAGTATATATCTGTAGACATAGAATATTTTTTTCCTTTGACCTTTCCAATTCCATTTCTGGGAATCTGTCCTATGGAAATAATCTGAAATTCAGGGGAAAAATGTTTTTTATTCAAACTTATTCATTGCAAAGTTATTTATAAAAGCAAAAGTTTGGACTCAGCCTAACAGTTCACCCACAGGGGAATGGATTCATAAATTTGGAATATCCACCCAGTGGAATGATATAAAGCCTCTAAAAGCAGTATTTATAAGGAGTTAATGATGTGGGAAGATTCTAATAATTGTTAAAAAGGAAAAGAAACACAACGTTTGATAGAAAGTGGTTGGATTCATACTGTAGATGAAAAGTTGTATTTTTTTCAATCTGAACTTTAAAGACCAGGGACAAAATAACAAGGGCTCATCGTGGGTGTCAATATCGGTGATTTTCTTCCCCTTTCTTTCTATTTTCTGTACTTTCCCAAAGCTGGATATCACATACATTGTACCTTTCTAGTTGGAAAGCAACATGACTTTTATTGTTGCTGTTAGGGAATTGAGGTATTCAACTTTTTAAACACCAGGTACGAAAGAAAAAGAAAACAAATTGAGACAGCTCCAGAGAGGGTGGGAACTGGGCGAGGGTCCCAGTGTGGGTGGGGTGTTGGGGGAAAATGTTCACGAGGAGGAGTGTTCACACGGGCAGCGTGGAAGGACGGGGCACTTTCAGGGAACAGTGCCGGGTGTTTGGGTGGAAGGCTGAGTCAGCAAAGACGGGGGTCAGACGACAGAGACAAGAGAGGAATACCGACCTTCCTGGAGGCCCCTGGCAGCCGGGCTCTTCCCCAGAGTCCTCTCAGAAGCCTTCAAAGGCGCCCACTTCCCTGGCAGACGGAAAGGAATTAGTGCAGTTACAGGGGTGATTCACACGGCGGTCGGGCTCAGGGTGGGCGGATGGGCGGACGGGAGCGGTGAAGGGCCGGGAGTGGGCAGGGCCAGGATGCTGGGCCCGGGGCCCTGATGGAGGCGGCAGGACCAGGAACCCCGGGGCAAGCAGGGGGAGAGGAGGCAAAGGGTGTCGGGGAGACAGGTCCCACGGGAACAGGAGGAGCCGGGGGACAGGCAGAGCCGAGGCAGAGCGGATGCAAGCTTTATCTTAGCACGGGGCTGACGCAGCTCTGCGGTGCGAACTTCAGCTCTGCCTACTGCAGGAGGGGACAGACATCGCTCTGAAGCGGGTTATCCCCCTGTCCTCTCACTTTGATGAGCGGGTACTGACATCACGCTCAGCTGACTTATTACAGCGAGTAAAACGGCGGCGGTGTCTGTGAAATTTCCAGGGAGAAATGGAGAACAGGAAATAAAGAACTGGAAACCACTGATAGTGGCAGGGTTCGGGGTATTCGGGCCTCAGCAGCAGTAATGCGGCGTGTTCAGCAGCACCGCACGTGAAAGTCTGTCGCAGGTGTTGACTGTCCCCGCGAAGGCAGCGACCACACAGGACACGGCACCCACACGGACCCTGCTATGTACACCAGAAATTGCATTCCTGTGTGTCTGATGGTGAGTTACATCGTTTGTGCTTAAAGAAACAGCACCATTTGAGGTGAATGTGTGTGTGGTGGGGGGCGACAGCCAGACTTCCAGGAGCCCACTCAGGGAAGAACCTCTGCTGGCTGGGTTACCTGGCTGCACAGTAATCCCCGGGGCGGGATGTGGCCAAACTGCGTGTCGAGGCAATTTTTGAGACTTCCAATCTCCTTTAAGGTTAATTTGTTAATAAATTGTCTCTCCGCTCACCCAGCTTTAAGCACGAGCTTCTTTCCAGCCATTTACGAAATGATTCTTAGAGTTTGCTGCCAGCGCGTGGCAAAGGTCTTCAAGGTCATACTGCTTGGGTCAAAATGCCATCCCAGAGCTCACAAATCAACGACCCATCCCACTCCGGCCCCTGCTCCACAGTAGAGCACGGACCTTGAGACCTCTTTGAGTACGGAGGTGAATTCTTGCCTCGGCCTCCAGTTTCCAGAGACGCACACACGTCTGCTCCAGGAACGCCTTCCACAGGGCACGGTCTTGCCGGGGACAGCGGACCTGCCGTCCCGGGGGTGCCACAGCCAGCCCACGTTTACCCCCGACCCACGATTTCTCCTTTCTGTCAGCACTGCCCCTGTGCAGGCCTAAAGCTTGGAACATTTTTGGAAACACTTCTTCGTCCCTATTTACGTCCCAGAAAATTCCAGTTTGTCGACCTCATTCCATCCAGTCCTATCAGCACAAGCATGTCAGCTGGGTGGCACAACTTTCTTCTCTCTACACTCAACATAATTTACTCACAGCTTCATTTGAGACCAATTTCTGGCATGTTAACTTTTCTCCACTTAGAAGGCGGTGATGGTAGGCCACCCAGGGACCCTCCATGGCAAGTCTTTGCAAACAGGGTCCAGGAGGGCACATCCGGGTGACCCCAGGCTGGTGCATGCCTGGTCAGGCTGTACTGCCTGGATTGCCCCACTAAGTTTTGTGGGTTGGGGGGAGCCTTCTGGTGAGGGTGTGGCCGAGACCTCACAGCCAGAGAAGTGGGGACAAATGAGGGGCTTTGAGTGACCTGATTGACAGATGCTTTTCCTTCAAATCAGATAAGTCTTGGGACGTCACCAAGGGCCCCTCCGTATTCGCAGGAGCTCCCGCCAATAACTCATAAACTGTGAACCTGAAGTCACACCCAGCCCTGTCTGCGCCCCGCTCAGCTTGGACTCAGGAAACAATCTGGCCCAGGCCCCCTCTTCTCAACAAACAAGGGAAGAAAGATTTTTCTAGAAGCCACAGTGCGAACTGCTTTCCGGAAAGCTGTGATTAGCGGCGGGCTTCTGTCTCCCCGCCGCCTTTCACTGTAAAGCCAGCCGCCGACGCCAGCACGGTGACGAGCGAGGTCAGGGAGCCACAGTTGTGCATGAAAGATGCGAAAATTTACTGCAAATGAAACAAGAGCAGTAAATTCATTTTTATTCAAATTACTGTCATCACACATTACCACGTCCCCTGTAAACACTGCGCTTCAGACGGGGTGACAGCGTATTATTATTTGTGAGATTATACTATTATTAAGCTATTACCGTGTCACCACTGCTTGAAACAATGACTCAGCGCGGTTCTGCATAATAGGACGATGGGGGGAGACAAGCGGAGGCGACAGAAAGGTTAGTTTTAAGAAGGCAGGCTGGGTGGAGAGTGACAGCTGGCACTGAGGGGCCCACGTAATGAGGGGCTGACGTAACGGGGACCCGGTGCATTTGGATTTGGGGACCTTTGTCATCATATCACGACACTGAAGACTGTTTTGTCTCCTTCAGAAAGCACGTTGCCCAAACACCGTCAGTTAGTCCAACTGCTGACTTTGAATTGGAAAGGAAAGGCTCTGGGTGAAGGCGCCCCGCCCCAGCTTAGGTGTCCCCTGCCTGGTGGGTCTCCTTCTCCAGGGATGTGCGTCTTGGCTGGGGTGTTGCCACCGGTTCTGCGCTCTGATCATCGGAATGCACAGCATTCAGGACGGAGCCTCCCCGCCCAGCCACCGCTGCCCGACAGCTCCTGCAAGAAAGGGTCTCCCAACTTTGCTCTCGGCTCTCCAGGGCTTGCTAAAGATTCAGATGTCGTAGTCCGTGGTCTTCAAAGGCCATTGGTGCAGTGTCACCGTGCGAAGTTACTAGGATGTCCAGATCCCACTGGGCCACCCTCTTCCTTCAATAAATGCTGTGGCAGTTCCCCCTCAGAACCAAGGTCAGCATCCTGAAAACGTCCCTGCGGGGCTTCTCCCGCCTCCGCGCATCTGGTCCACCAGCGGAGACAGAGCAGCCCGACCCAGGTGCCTGCCGCGGCTTTTCTAGACCTGTTTCCCTGAGATTCCCGGACACCTCCACTGTCTCCTCCAGCTGAGGACGTGCACCCAGGACCCGGGCCGGGACAGGGCACCCGCAGCCCCGCGGGGCGTCAGGGCCACTCCCCCGGCTCCAGGCAGCCCCCTTCCCCTGGATTTTCCTGCTGCCGGTGGGCCTTGGGCTCAACTCTCCATCAGCCCTGCTCTGTGAGGTGGTTGTTGATTAAGTGGAAAAACACTTACGTAAATGGAGCTTGCTTCAATCTCTCTTTTCAGTGTTTTGCAGGCTCCTGTAGACAGGAAAAAAAAAGACACTTTGTGAAATCAAGTAAAGAGCAAATGTTGGACACATTTTGTTCTCAATTAGTTGAGAAGGAATCTCGTGAAGTAGAACAAATTTGGGGACACATCAGCCTGTTACTAATGATCACATTTTAGGCTTGATGAAAACAAAATAAAATAAAGGAGCAGCTCAGAAGGTTTTCAGCCCCAAAGGCTGTGTCTCTGTGCGGAACACAGAGAGCTCTCGGGCTGGCCCATACGTCTCAGGCTCAGCTGTCAGAAGTGCCTTTTTCAGACAGAATCCCACACTTTAAGAACACGACTTTGATTTCTTGAAAGCTCCGAGTTGCATGCACTGTTTTGTTAAATTGTCCTTAAACAATTAAGAAGCTGAGAAATCGGCAAACTTGAACCATCCACAGGTTCTGAGCTACATCTCTTCCCAGTGGTAAAACCGGGTTATTCTCCAGAAATGTCTCTCGTGGTCCTGAAGAGCAAAGGACTCCTTCCCCACTCCTGTTGGTGCAGAGTTTCTCCCCTCACCTCCAATACCCTTCTTGTCTGTCTTCGAAGGGACTGTCTCATCTCCCGTGGCCGAGGGTCACTTCAAGCTTCAGAGACCCACTGTCCCCGATGGCCCCCTCTCTGTCGTTAACACAATACTTCAAAACACACTGGTCAGTCAGTCCATCCGGGGCTCTCTCTCCAGCATCCACACCAACCCCAGCCCCACCGGCCACACTTCCAACAGCGTCTCTCTTTTGTCAGAACAAGCAATCTAACTCTTGGTCGTTAATCTCCCCCCCATCTCTCCCAGGCACAGATCCTCAACAGACCAAATTCTCCTCTTCAAGTTCTGCTGTCAACTTTCCTGGACATCAGTGGAGTTCTGTACAAGGGACTGAAAGCTCCGTTTTACTTCTATGTCTGTTCTGTGTCAGGATGATAGCCCTAGTTTGGAAGCGAGGAAGTTGAAAGAGTTCCCCAGATTTAATTAGGGGAAGGTCTGCCGAGGCTGTACGTGCATCTTTTCATGGAATCACATGCTCGGAAAGGCATCTGAAGATCTTCCGGTCCTGCTGCCTGTCCTCACACAGGTAGACTTTTCTGTTTTTCAGGAGACACAACCAAAGCCCAGAGAGATGGAACGGGATAAGAAATGCATTCAAGTTGGCTTGCCTGGTGATAGCAGAACATGGATGGAAACCAGGTCTGATGGCTTCACGTGCCACCCCATCTGTCACCTGGAAAAGAAAGGTCTGAGGCCACACAATTCAGGTTCCAAGCACAGCCCAGAGCCAGGCTATTTTTTTTCTGATGATATAAATGAATTGTATCATCCATCATTATGCTAAAAAAAAAAAGACTATTAACAACAGGTTTGTCAAATATATGTATGTATATGCATGGCTGGGACATTATGCTGCACACCAGAACTTGACACACTGTAATTGGCTATAACTTCAATAAAAAAAAAAACAAATAAATAAACAATAGGTTTGCAGCTCAATGGTAGAGTATGTGTTTAGCATGCACGAGGTCCTGGGTTCAATCCCCAGTACCTCCGTTTAAAACAATTATAAATAAATAAATAAACCTAATTACCTCCCCTCCTAAAAAATAAAAAAAAAATTATAAAAGTTTTACAGAAATAGAACAGAGCAGAAAAATTCTTTCAAAAAAAGGAAAAAAAAAAGGTCTGCAGAGAAGGAAGAAATGAAAACTTAAATTTGTACTCTTTCCATGATACTAAAACGATAACTAGTTTGAAGCACACCTGTCTGGTCCTCAGGGTGGGTTGTGCCCTCTGGACAAAGTCTACTCTACTTGCTTTTAACAGAATAGTGAGCGCCTCCCTAGGCTGGGCTGTCTCACCAATGCAGCCACAGAAATTTCGCCCGCCCCCTGGTTCGCGAGGAGACCCCTTGGGTGGCTGCTCCAGGTGGCCACAGAGCGAGGAAGAGGCAAGGCGGGTGCAAGGAACACGCTGCTACGCCCTTTCTTTGGCTGCATCACCTGACCTGTACCAGTTACCACGTCCTCATCTGCATAGCTATGGCCAGTCCAGGTTGGAGGAACTTGAATCCAGCCATCCTGCACCACTTCTGGCCCGACTGGGCAATCAGAGAGGTGGGGGCCCCTCCAGGCAGACGGTCGTGATGCCTGAGGAATAAAACGGCTGCAAAGTCCGTGGCTGGGAAACTCCCCGGGACAGGGCTGCACAGCGACGCGTCAGTCCCGCTGAAGAAGAGGCAGCCACTCGGAGCCCGCGGCTTTGATGTGTGAAGGCACACACTGCTCTCTTCTAAGACTGCTTTAAACAGACGAATTACAGGACGACTCTTTGGGCAGATGATAGTCCCAGAATGACCTGAAAAGTATCAACTCCGTCAATTCCTCCTCCAAGTGTGACGTGCGGCTCCTTCCTTCACTATGTGCAGGACAACCAGGAGTCCAGCACGAACTTCAGTGCAATCATTCAAAGAGCTTGGCCTATCACTTTAAGTGGAAGCGACATGACTGTATCACTGGCGGCACCTTTAGTAGCAACACAGCTCTTTCCTTTCACAGTGGTGCTTTCAAAGCCGAACTAAGACACAGAATGAAAGTGTTTAAGATCAACAGGGCACGGATCTCCAGGGACAATGAAAATCCCGCGGCAGCAGGATGTAGGCTGACCAGGACAAGCCTGGGACCACTGGAAAATGGTGTGCAAGGCTCTACCTAGGGGGCAGTGCTGATGGTAGAAGTGATAATATACTAAACCAGGAATCAGCAAAATCTAGCCTGCAGGCAAATCCAGCCCGCTCCTGTTTTTGTAAATAAAGTTTTACTGAAACAGAATCACACTGTTCACTTACCTGCTGTCGGTGACCATTTTTACACTACAATGGCAGAGTTGAATAGCTCAGCAGAGACCATACGGCTCACGAAGCTGAAAATATTTACTATCTGGCCCTTTACAGGAAAAAAAAAATGTGTGGTCCTCGTACTAAATGAATAAACTAAGAATGAGCATGCACAGAAGACTTCCTAGGCACAGGAATTACACTGAATTCCTGAATTCAGGAATTACACTGAAGAACAGGACTTACACTGGGCCCTCTGCAAGCCTTTGCTCAACGAGCCATTCTAATAACCCCTAATATAGGAGTTACTCTTGTCCACACCTTCCGAGAGAAGAAATCGAGGGTTTGCAGAAGGGTGGGACCAGAGGTGAGTCACCAGCAGAGCTGGGGCCAAACCCAGGCCAAGCGCATCAAAAGCCCCCACGCGCCCCGGGTCCAGGTCGGCTCTGAGTGCTAAGAGTGCGCGCGGCCCCCTCCTGGGGGCCCTTCTCCGTCATCTCAGCTGCATGTGCGGAGGGGAAACCTCTTTGGGTATTTCCGGCTTACTTCCACCAAGCCACCCTTCAGAATTACATTCGACTCCCAGGCATTGCAGCCCAATAATTTCATGGAGGGAATAAACCCCCAAGGTTTCCGTGAGACAAAAGCAAGCTGACAGTGTCATTCCTGATGCCCTGAAATTCTACATCTATACAGCAAGGACCGTATTTTCAGTCTCCACTGACTGACACTAAGGGAGGTCTACAAATGCCTCGTAACATGACGAACATGCTGAGTCCTGAGCTGGACTCAGACTAAGCCTGTGTCTCTGAGGGGCAGGGTGTTTCTAGAAGTCCGGTCTTTATCCCACTGCAGTTGCGTTCCGAAGCGCAGGAATCTTACTTAGCAGAGGAGGTGGTGGGGAGGGAGAGGCACCGAGGATGGCGCATCTCCTGGCCCCAGCACTCTCCCGTGCCACTGCCTCCCTCTGCCTACTGTGAGGAAACGTGGGACTTTAAAAGAAAAATTAAACTCTAGATGTTTATTCTCGGTATGGCAAACTCTTATTGCTTAAAAAAAAAAAGCAGTTTGGGGCAGAGCTGTTGCTTCAGAACAAACAAAACTCATTTCAAATTATTTGAAAAGAGGAAGCATTGATAAGGAATCACGTGGTTAAGCACCTAATGTCCTTTCCCTGCGCCTCCCACCCGCTGTCTCTCCTTCCTTCCTTCCGCCTGTCCAGTTCCCTCCTCTGCTCCTGCTATGAAGAAGTTAGGAGCAGTAAACCGTGCGTGGCACGCAGGACGTGCGGAGCGGTCTGTTTGCAGGAGAAAGGCTTGGTCCCGCCGGGTCCTCCAGGCACCGTGGAGGATGAAGCGGCATCCATGGCAGACTTGGACAAAAGCCCATGACTTTTTGTCACCATTGCCACCCTCCTAATTTTGCCAAGCTCAGACTCTTTCCCACATTAGCTGTCTTTCTGGTAACACACATGCTGGGGTAACTGACTGAGGGCTGGAGCAGGGGGGGCCGGTTGGGAATGCAAAGCGTTTTCACTGAGAACCTACCACGTGCTCACTCCAGGCGCAGACCGTCCTCACGTGGACCATGGAGAAGACGCCCAGGGGTACAGACACACGGGTGCCTGTTCTTAAAACAGAAGCCAGAGACCCTGGGCTGTCACCTTGTCAGCAAGGACTGTGAGGCTGGCAGACAAGCGGGGCTCCAGCACCCCTCCCCCCAACTGAGGGGCAGCTGGGCACCTCACCTGCTCTGGCCTGCCTGCTGCCCCCAGGGCTTGGGGAGGAGGGGCCCTTTCTTGGAGAGTTTGTCCATCTCCTGAGCTGATTCTCTGATTTCTTCCTGACCTGGTGTCCATGGTTAGACCTGGGGGAGGGAGGTGCTGGGAGAGTACAGGCTGCCAGCGGGGAGCTCTGCCTGTCCGGCTCTGGAAAAGTCTATCCATCGTGAAGCCTGCCCACGTGAAGTCTGTCCTGGTGAAGACCATGATTTTTTTATTTTTTGTTTTGCACTAAAAGAAAAGGCCTCACCATTGCAGGCACTGCTTTCCTTGAGCCAAGGGTGGCTGCGAAGACCCACGTGCCTCGGCACAGACTCTCAGGATGAAGCACAGGGGCACAGGGTGCGCCCCAGCAGGGCAGAGGGGAGGACGTTATGCCCAGCACCTGCTTTGCGGGCTTCTGCCAGGTTCCTCACAGAGTTTGGACAAAACCAGTCATACCAAGGCATTAGGGCAGAATTCCAGCTCCAGCAAGAGCTAATCACACAGTCGTCACTGCATCCACGGCCGTAATTCTGCAATGGACCCGCGCCCAGGTGGCTCGCTTCACTCGGACTTAACAGAGAGAATCTCAGGAAATCTAACTTCTGCAAACTTCTGAACAATGAATTCGCCCTCCCACGACAGCCTGGGGGCAGAGTCAGGGTGGCTGGGCGGCCCACGACCCACGGCAGGGGCTGTGTGTCCTCAGCTTCGCCCCCTCCCTGCCCCTCCATGGCAGCCCGGCGGGTTCCTCGGGCCCCTGGAACTTGCGAAAACTGCTAAAGGGCGAATCCACCCGGCTCACTCCAGCCCGTTATGAACGTGGGACCCCCTGATTAGGAAGCATTACTTCTGTTATCCTACAGGGTTTCACACCAGGAGTGGAGGCGTTTGCCTTGATTTGAAACTCGCAGACACCAGGAGAATTTGCTGATTGCTAATGAGAAAAGCTAAGGTTTTGCTGATGCCATCTGGGACCGTCTTGCTGGGGGCTGAGATTAGGACGAGGAGCTGACATAACACACCGTATTAAGCAGGCAGTGACTTTGTTATGGGCTCAGTATAACTTTTCATGTCTGCTGTTCGCCAAGAGCTTAGCCCGAAACACCTTTTTCCAGAATATGAAACATAATATCTCCGTGCTCGTTGCATTATTTAAAAAGGGGCAATGTGGTTCATAACTTTACATTTATTGCATACTTTTAAGCCACTTGACCCATATAAATATTGCTATAGAGTTGCCCTCAGTTATTAAATTCTTATTGCTTATAAAAGGGGCAACAGGAAGTACATACGCAGCAGCGGAAGGTGTGGGGAGGGCGGCGAGGGCGGGGGGCCGGGCGGGCTGGGGCGTGCCAGTTGCGGGGAGGCGGGGAGCCCGTCGGTTTCAGTTCTACTCTCTGCTTTCAAGCCTGGGATTTGATTTGATTTTTCATCCCCTTCCTAGTTGTGGGCAGAGCCCGTCTGACTTTAACTCAAAGAATTGTGTATTGATGTGCCATGCGACACTTTGCCTTCCTACTAATTAAAATGGAACCCCACTCTTAAAAGAAATTAGTTGAAAGAATTTTGTATTTCCTTGGCACAGCTGAGGCCAGATAAAAACAGGGCATCCACGTGGATCAGGGTTCAAAGTCGAGTCTCCTGACTGTGAAAGGAGGCAAACTGCGTCTTCATTGTCAGCCCTGTATCCTTATTAACGCTGCCTCCCTTCGTCTCCTCGTCCTCCTAGGAGGCTCGCTGGCTCCCGCCACATCGCACACACCGGCCCGGTACCCAGGTCCTGGTGTTCTCCTTTTGGAAATGACAGAGGGACCAGAAGCACTTGAAGACACCTTAAAGCAGGTCAACAGAGACAGTGTCCCCAAAGCAAGTTCCCTGGAACCACAGTGTGGGGCCGGTCCGGGGAGCCCCACCCTTCTCCTCCGTGCGCAGGACACAGGGCGGGGAGAGCGCATGCAGTCCCCTCCAGCACTGAGAAGAGGTGGACATACCCGGGGTCCCAGGCTGTTACAGAGACCTGGAGGTTTTTGCACATAATAAGAATTCCCCCACCGGGGTTCACAGCATCACCTGGCCAGGGGCACCCCTGTCCCAGGCACGTTCGGGGCAGCGCTGGCCCCTCATTCACATGGGTGATCGTACTTCCTGTCTCGCAGGGCAGAGCCTCTCCTCCTAGAGGTTACCACTGTCAACCAGGACCTTTTTCCTCCTGTCACTTCTTTCGGGGATGAAGGGAAAGCTCTCCTTTCGCCTACAGCATTTAACACACAGGCTCTCCGCCACCACATTGTGAAGCCACGGAAATCACGACGCCAGCCTGCGACCTTCCAGCTCAGTGACAGGACAGGACTCCCTTGAGCAGTGGATGCCTCCTCTGATATTTGGAAAAGTGTCATGTTTTCTTTACAGAGGAAACTGTCAGGCTGTTGTTGGCATAAAATACAACACTTCCTGGATTGTGGTTTGCTTGTTTGCTACAAAATGTCACCTGGGCACATGACATGTTTTTGTTTTGCTCGCAGCCACTCTGTACTTAAGATATTCAAATGGCGCAGGGAAGAAAGGCCAGCTCCGTGCTCTGGTCAGGTCAGTCCTGGGTGGCAATTGCAGACCCTCCGCTCCCCGCAGAAAAGAGAGCTCAGTCCAGGGCGTCACTTCCTTGTCCAGGTTGGAGGAGTCCACAAATACACGTTTACTGGCGACGCGCTCTGTAGAAAATCTCTAGAACAAAGATATACAGTCACTGCCCACAGCTGGCCATACTCTTTTAAAAGCAATAGGGGATTATAAATAACTTGAATAACTTACAAAGACCACCACCAGCCACCCTGAGGGTTGGCCGAGCCAGGCTGTGACTCCTGGAAGGGGACAGATTGCTCGGGTCAGCTGGTTACCAGGGCACATCACCCACAACACGTCCATATAATCCAGACGTGGTACTGCGGTTAACCTTAATCTCCCGTCCTGAATAATACTTATTTGTAAATTCCTTTTTCCCCCCCATTTCTGGGTACTTCTCTTAGAAGCACACGGCAGGATTTATACTTAATAAATAGTGACTGATTTAGGTGATGTGGAAAAAAAGCTTGAGGAAATATAGTATCCGTGTTATTTTTTTTCTTTTTGCTCCTTTGAAGACCTAAAATAGGAAAAATATGTCTTTCTTTAAGTCTTATGTCTTGACAGACAGAGGTGCAGACATTTAAATAATGTCTTTTCTTTTTCCTGTTGTGAATTTAGCACATAAAAGAAAAGCCAAAGGGGGGAAAAACATCTTAAAAAGGCTACTGCAAAATTCAGTTGAATATCTAAAAGTGGTGTGGTCAATAAATGGAATTCCCTTTGAGGAGTTTCTCGGCAGCCCTACAAGGCACTAAACTGTTTGGTTAAAGGGGCAGGTGGAATCCTAGCCTCGGGATGACAAATGCAAGAAAAATCAAGCCCCAGTGACTCTCTGGTCTCCCAGTCCTTTCGCACTAGAGGTTGGAGTCAAGTGAAAAATAGAAATAAAACAATAGCACAGCCACGGGGAGGCTTTATCCCTCCGCAGTATCATCGGGGAGTGTTTCTGGCCACAGTGAAAAATACAATCTCATCTCGAGCTGACAACTCTGGTCATCCAGCTCTCAGAATGCAGATTTAAGGATGGGGGGTCGGGGGAGCAGAACAGACAACACTGACGGCAAAGCTGTTTTGTTCGCTTCTTAACGGTTTGTAGCATTTGAAAAATATGTTGTGCCAACCAAGAAGATCCCTTAATTGCCACCAAGCACACCGCCGTCTGCTGGGAGCGCAGCTGGAAAGCCCTGTGGCTCTGTGGTTAGGGCAGAACTTGACACATCCTCTCCTTTTCTTCAGCTCTTTGTGCCAACTGCACTCTGAGAGCGACAAACACGGACCCTGTTATCATGTCTTTCCCAGGAATAGGAAATTAATTTCTTTTATTTATACACATACGAATTGCAGCTCTGGACGCTGGCCCTTCAAGATCCTGCCTCTGGATTTTGCAAACTAGCTACTTCTACTACAGTTCCACTGAACAGATATAAGGAAACACAGGGAAAATATGGCCTCGGTTTATTGGACCTGCATTCAGTTATTTTGTTGTTGTTATTTTTTAGTTTTGTCTTTGTTTTTCTCCATTGTTGCCCAAACTGCTTTATGCTACAACCACACAGTCAGTTTGGCCAGAGGCTGGCTGTACCCTTGGAAGGCAAAGCCCCTGAAATCGCCTGAAACAGTACGGAGAACAGCGCGGTGACCTGCGGACGGACGGCGGCAGCACTGCCTATGTCAACGTCATTAGGGCAGTGCCGTTCCAAACTTCTCATTTCCATTCATAAGAGAGCAGTCAGGGGTAATTTCTTCTGGGCATCTGCTGATGGCCTTTCTGGTACTTTAAGGTGCTCTTTATTGTGATTGCCTAGCAGGTACGAGGACTGGAAACTCCACTGCAGACACCCGACACAGGGCGACGCATTTGCCACTGGACACAGATACTGTCTCGAGAACAGATTCCATATTTAATCCATTTTCTAAAGTCAGAAGTGATTTTAACAGGAACGCTGAAAAAAGGAACTGTATGAATGGATTCCTCTTAAAATGGAGAGGCATTTCTAGAAGGGAAAAAAAAAAACCTTCTCCTTGCATTTCACTTGGAGTTGAAATGTGGACAGCCGCTGGCAGCTTTGTATAAAAAGATTCATGTTTTGTCTTTGTGGACGGTATCATTGGTCAGGGGTGCTCAGAGCACAAAGACACCTGGCTAAGAGTCCTGCCCAGAAGATGCTTTTCATTCGGACAAAAATGCACATTAACCAAATGAGGTGTTTTCACTTAAAAATATGAGCAATCCTTCCCTTTTGCATTATGGCAACCTGAACATTCCTAATCTGGAGCAAGGGCAGCGTTTCATAGCTGTATTTATATTATGCTTAGCTGGTTACTCTGCTCATGTAACTTACTTCATACTTAAAAAAAGAATTGCAGGAAAAAATTAACATCTTTTTTTTCTTAAACATTTTAAGGCAAGCAGCTACCTTCTAATGGTAGAACTTTATTTTCTTCCTTATAGTAATATATAGGACTGAAATTCCAAAGGTTTCTGGTACATTTCAGCTGTCACCTCAAGTCAAAACCATAGAGTTCAGCTATAAAAGAATATAATAAATTTAACCTGACCTAACTGGGGATTTTTAAGCAGCCAATTTTTTTTTTAATTGTGTATCTGTGAGCTCCCTATGCCCACATATAAATGGTCTTTTGGTTGGAGGGGGGGTCCTGGTTCTTTCTTGAGTTCAAACTCGTGTGCATTTGTGACATTATCTGCTTAAACGAAAGTGCTTTCAAAGATTTTAAGGGGAGATAGTATTTTGGAAGAAAATGAAATTCCAAACGAAACTTTAAATGGAGTATCTTAATCTCGCCTTCAGTCTCCAGAATTTTCGGTGGCGTCCTGTCCTGGGAGCCTGCAGGGGGGTGGGGGGTGGGGATCGCCCGCTCCAAGAAACGTCTTTGGAATGCGCCCGGCACAGCGACACCCTGGCCCCCAGCCCAGCCTACTCGCTATTTAGCGCTCCCGGGGCTAATATTTTATACACCGAAGTAAACTTCCTTTCGCACTCCAGTTCAAATGTAATCAATGTTTTGTTTTGCAGCCTTTGTAGATTGAGTCTTTGTTAGCTAGCACGTCTTGTTTCCCCAACACCCGAGGAAATCCTCGGCATCAGAGTGCCCCCAAAAGGCAGCCCGGGAAATGAGCAGGGGCGCGCTGACCTTTAGCGAGACAGCTAAGGTTATGCACATAACATTTGCTTGTTTACTTTGCAAAATAAGCAAGGAGTTGGAAACTCCGAGCTTCTCGCCGGAGCCTCCGCGTGCACTTAAAAAACAACGGGAACCGAGGCAGCCGGTCCTCCCAGCTCCGGCACGGGCCGGTATCTGGATCTGTATCTCTGCTCTGTATCCTTCGTGATGCAACTTTAATAACGTTGGCCAAGACTGCTCAGAAAATCACAGCTGTAGCTGGAGGCAAAAAAAAAAAAAAAAAAAGGAAAAAAATCCGCTAAAATGAGGTGCTACTCCCCAGCCTTACCTAGGAGCTGGGTGGCGCCGGGCGAGTGGAGGCAGGGGCCACCCGATCGATGGCCGCAGCGGGCGGATGGCCACTGGTCGTTTTGATGGATATGACTGTAAAAAAAAGTCCAGATTGGTTCACAGTGGACCTCAAACCGTGTCAGCTAAAACCAAAGAGACAAAAAAGTGACAGCTGTGGAGAGTGCACTGCAGGCAGTCAACGGCGCCTGTGATTTATTGTTCCATCTGCCTTGCTGCTGTGAGGACAAGTTCCCCCTGATTTGGTTAAAATGAAAAGGACCTCAGAGAGCGCAACGTGGGTTTTGAAAATGTGCAGAAACTTTTTTTTTATTCCCTGATTTATGTCCCCTTCCCCCTCCAGAAAGTCTGCCTCCCCAACTCCCCACCCCCCACCTCCCGCACAGGAGCTCGGCAGCTGGGAGGGTTCCCTACCCTCCCAGGGCCGCCCAATTTCAGGGTCTGGGTCCCATGCCCCAATCTTGGTCCGGCATCTTGTCCCCCAGGCAGGAGTGGGCGTCTTGGGTCAAGGGCGGTGGGGATCCGGGCACTGAACCCCAAAGATGGGGCCGGGGCCATGGCGGAGCACCCCATCCTGGCTGCACCCTCCCCAAACCGTCATTCCCTGGAAGTTCAGCCTCCTGTCCTCGGATCCTAATAAAAGTTCGATGCCGGTCAGCACATTTTCAGCCAATTTCCCATGAAGAGGCCTGTTGGTTTCGATGGTGCATGGAAAGTTCTGCTCCCTCCTGCCTCCACGCGGGGCCTCTGGAGCCCTGACCCGGTGGCCAGCACTTCCTGGCTGGAGGTTTCAGGCCTCGCAGGTCCAACCTGGTGTCAGAAGCTGGCCTGTCTTCTGTCTCAGGATGTTGGTTTTACCTCTCAAGTGTTTCCTGAATTTGTGAAAATTCTTTTTGTAGCAGCTTGCCCATAGTGGCTTAATGCTCAAAAAAATATTTACTTTTTTTTTTTCTTGAGAGAAAGAGAGAAAGAGAGGACAGGATGGAGGTGGGGGAGGGGACTGAGAAAGTGGCAGAAAGAAGGAGAAAGAACGGCTTGGCAGCTACTGTGGAACAGGGGCTGCCCCCAGGGGGCCAGCGCTACTTTTGGAACATGTTCCTGTCAGGCAAGGGTCAACATCTTTTACCTCTTTTTTCCATTATTCAAAATAAGTATTGATGTTATGTTTCAGCTATTTAAAAGCCAGCTGCCTTGCTCATTTCAGAGACTTTTCCCGGTATGACTGGATGTGGTAATAGCTGGTCTGCGTATCGTCCTTCACAAAATCTAGCCTTTCAGAGCCTCAGTCTTCAAATGATATCAATCAAAATTTATGCAATTCAAAATCCATATGTATAGAGTCCCAGTTCACCTCATTTCATGATAATAGTAAACCACATGTTGTGTACATGTCTGAAACACTTTTCTCGTTCTTGACTGTGTTAACCCTAGGGGCGCCCCGTTCTGTACAGCCTGCCCGACGGAGCAGCAGAATACATTGATTAATACTTGGCAAGAGCGGAAACCTTGAATAATAAAATGGTGAACAAGGTAAATGCAAACTAATAAAACATGGAGAGTGTCAATAAGAGTTGAAGATGTGTGTTAACGTCAACAACCCAGGAAGACCTAAGAGACAGCAGAAGCCAGTTTAGCCAGATGTACGGAATCGCCTCTTATTAACTGTCTGAAGGTCGGTCTTCCCTCTAAATGGATGTGGTGACCTGTGGAAAATTAGCCACTGGGGCCGGCCAGGTCCTTCCTTGAGTTCGGGGGAGGAGACCGCTGCCCCCCAACCCCAGCCGAGGCAGCTCCGGACCCGAGCCTGTTGCTTCTGCACGTGTGCGCGGAGCAGAGGGTGGACAGGAAAAAACAGGATCCCCGCGAAATGAGTCCATCCTGATCGGTCCTTAATCCTACGTGGGAAAAATTAAAGTGGGGTTTTTGCAAGTCCATCTGCGTGAGCTTTGAGATCTGGTCAACATAATGCTTGAGGGTTTGTTGTTGTTGTTGTTTTCAAGAAATAGCTGATAAGTAGGTGGTTCGAAGAGTTATTAATTCACAGAACTTGGGTGGAGCATTCTGAGAGGCGCGTTGGAGTCATGTGCAGAATGTGTAGCTGCACGGACGTATGTGCTCCTTAAATGACACCATCTTTCATAGGATCTCTTTTTATCAAAGGCAAAATGGGTGACTGTGGGCCGTGGCACTACAGCGTTTGCCTCTGACAGGAGGCATTATTTACTTCAGGTTTGATATACATTACAAATAAGATTTGCTTTCATGGAAAAGCATTAAAACATTGGGCAAGGAGAGAGCTGAACGTTTTCCTTAATTTGTTTTGGCAACTCTGAAAAATAGAGGTCATTACGCACACTCCTCCATTCCAGCAACAGAACAAGGGACAAATATTTTAAGAAAATCGAGATATAATTAAAAACACCACAATGTCTTCGGCACCAAGAAGGCATGAGGTGGTGAATATAAACTCTCACCCTGAAGTGATGGGGGTGCCTGCTGGGTGGATTTTACCAGCAAGGGAGAATTGGAGATGAGCACTCGGAAAGCATTTCTTTTGGAAATCCTTGAAAACACACAACCTAATGTCAGTTACTCAGCATGGAACTAAATGGGTTTCATTTTTTTTCCGCCTGAAAATAAGCTGTTTTGAAGCACCCACATGTATCTCCACATCTCTATCCTGTGACATCAGATGTTTGTATGAAAATTAATACTGAAAAATTAAGCACGCTCTTGTTTTGATTAACTGCAATCGGTTCCTAAAACCACAAGGTGAAAAAGCAGTGAACACTGCAAGTGTGTCTTCCCTCTCTCCCCTCCAAACGAGCCAAGCCGAAGCAGGAAGGCTGTTGACAAATTAATACTTTAAGAAAATAAACTCTGGTCATGTTCAACACAGAGCAACTTTATCCCGATTAATTTGTGTTGGAGGCTCTCCAGCCCCCATTTACAAAGCTCCGCAGTTTGTACAAATGTAATTTCCTAATATTTACATGAGGAAAGCCTCAGCAGTTAAGCTTTGCCTCCAGTGTGAGTTTTGTGGTTTGTAAAAAGACAATAAAAATACAGAGAGGTAATTGTAAGCACATTTGAAAAAGAAAGGGAAAAAAAGAAAGGATTTCTTCTCTCCTCCTCCTTCCCCAGCCCTATAAAAATGGGCTGTGTGTGCAGACGCTCAGAGAGGGAAGCCAGCCTTCAGCGAGGAGTTTTAAGTAATGTAACACGTAATACTCAGTAATGGATCCCTGCAACCGAACGCAGCTAACGAGCTCGCAGAACACCCACGGTTGTTCTGAACGTGGATCTTTTGCACCCTGACATAACTCATCTTTGTCCATCCACACGGATGGTCTTGTCATTTTATGCCCTTATTTATATCAAATGTTAGGCATTTGCGTGACTGTCGGATTTAATAAATAGGAAAAAAGAAAAATGCAGTTGTAATGGGTTGCTTTGTTCTGAGAATATTAAAAAAAATAACCTTTAGTTTTAATGAGATTTTCCCCATCAGTTTACACAATTTTCCAGATGCAAAATGAGCTTTTGGCTGTAAAATATTTTATCACATTGTCTTACACAATAAAGATTAGATGTTTTCTCTCTCTCAACTGCACTGCAATTATTTTTTAGTGTTTGCAAATCATAATATCATTTAAAAACCATATTTTATACCTCATCTAAAATACTTTTATAGCAGTATGATGAAAAAAATAACATCTATTTAACTTCTCTTTTTAAGTGGCTGTTATGTGCTTTAGTATAATTTCCCAGGAAAAAGCGTAGCTAAAAAGCTTAGCTTTCCTTGGAAACATCTCTCTCAAGCAACATCTTTGCAAAAACCCCCAGAATTTAATTCCCCGGACTGGAAAGCCCAGAGTGCCTGAATGTAAAAATAGTAGCCCTGTCATTTCACATTCATTAAGTGTGAAACTCAGAAATTAATAATGTAAAAATATGCTTTTTAATTAGTCTTACATTCTGCCCAATGTACTTAAATGGGATCAGCGGCTCCCTAATGATTTTTTTCTTAATAAAGTATTAGCCTGTGATGCACCGAGGTTGACAGGTATGATAAACTGAAAAGTACTTTTGGAGGCGTATGAATGATACCAAAATAGTACTTGCCCATTTAAATGTAATTAACATCAGGGAACAATATTATAAGAAGAGGAGCCTGCAAGATTTTTATTTCAGGTTTTTTTTTTCATTTCTTATTTTATGAGTAGTTTGATGATTGTAGCCATGATTTTATAATTTAATTACCTTTGCTGAAAGTGAAGCTTTCACTAATAGCAGGTCAACAGGACCATAAAACAGCCTTCAGAAATATTAAAAAGAAAATAAATCCCTTTAGATGGGCCCTTCAAGTGTAATGTGTACGCATTATTTAGTTTCTTATACGTGTGTGCACGTACATGTGTGTGCACCGTATGTATCTACATACAGACACATAGATGCAGGCGTGCGGTGTGTCTGCAAGAAGAATTTCACTTATGGTGATGAGGACCATTGGGAAGAAACCGTGGTTGTCATCCTCTGAAGAGAACTGATGGCAGAAATTCTTAAACACCTCAGTTTGGGAAAAGGCAAAAGAAGATCCCCCAAAAGTATATTTGATCGACACATAAATATTGAAAGTCACCGCGGAATAACAGATCCAGTCAGTTGCCACCTGATTATCCTCTGATGTGCAGCAACCAAAAGGCAGTGGCACCTTTGAATGGCATTACTACTTTAAGTCACCAGTAAAAAAAATGGGAAATAAATTTCTTAACACATTAGCATGCCGGCTGTCGGCGTTGTTTACTCAGAGACTTTACGTCAGATCTCTGAGTTTCTCAGTCCCAGATGATGGTCCCTTTCAACTCAGTAAACAAGAAAAGAGTCATGCGATGTGTAAAATACGACAAAATCCAAAGTCTTGCGGGTACCCCTTGCCGAAGAGGGGGGTCAAGACCAGGTTTTGTACCTATTCAGGGAGGACTCCTAGGAGCCTATGGGCGTGTGGGACCTTGTGCGACGCCGTCTGATGGACGTTAGTGGGTGACCGTAGGCTAGACGCAGCAGCTGAAGACCAGTTAATACTCATAACCCGAAGTCTGTCTGCCCCTGGAGCTGGGCCGCAGCAGTTTCTTTTTTTAATTAACCTCAAGAACAAAAGATGAAACCTGGCACACCGATCACCTCTGTTGAGCCCTGATGGTGTCTATATTTTCATTTGTTCCAGAAGCAAACTGGAGTGTGAAGAACGCAAGTTTGGACCACTGGCCACCTTCCATGGAAACGCTGTGAGACCTGTCTTTATTTGCATGAGGCACGTACGGTCTGGTGGTTCTACTTTGCTTTGAATTTCACTCGTTGATACATTCCTTCCCATGCACTGGTATTTACGCCAGCTTGCAGTCCTTATCGGAACCCCTTAAAGAGCAGGTGGAGCAGCTGTGCTGGGGAGACTGTGTCCTTGAAAACGGGGTGTGATGCCCACACTTTACACAGCTTTGTTATCAGTCCTTTCTCTGTTGTATTTTTAGGAGGACTACAGAGGAGATTGTATACAGGGCACTACTTTTCACACTTTTAAACATTCAGGGGAAGGAGAATCCAACAGGAAGCTCTGTGAGGGCAGGCTGGGTGTTTTCTTGCTCCCTTTGGGAGTCCCGACTCCTGGCATCGTGCACATGTAGGATGGGTGCAGGGGGAGTGAGAGGATGTCGGAGATGCAGTTTCTTCTGTGCCTGGGAACCCTCAGTGTCACCTCTGATCCAGTCCAAACCTTGACAGGTGTTGTTTTCTTGGTTCTTTTCTAACATAAAATGGAAATGCGCTATTCTGCCCCAAGTACTAAAAGTCACTGCCAAGATAAAATTGCACTTAGAAGATAAGTAAGTCCCAAAGATCTAATGCACAGCACAGTGATTATAGTCAACAGCACTGTGGTATCTACTTCAAAGATGTTAAGAGACTAGATCTTAAATGGTCTCGCCACACACACACACACACACAATTATGTGAAATGATAAAGTGTTGCTAATGCTAAGATGGTATTCATATTGATTGCAATATATAAATGTATCAAATCAACACACTGGACACCTGAAAATTACACATTAACTTATGTAACGTTACATCAATTACATCTCACCTAAAAAAAGAAGAAAAAGGAAATTTCAGAAAGCCAAGTGTTTGAGGCATCGCGGGGTTGGAACCAGTCTTAAAGCCCTTGACTGTTCAGATGTCATTGGTTCCTAAACCAGCCCCGGGAGACTGAATCTTCACTTCTGATACTGTCTGCTGGGCGGTGTTTCATCATATGTATCTGAGGACTGGGAATAAATTTGCCTAAAAACATTAACTATAGCTAATTTCTCTTACTATAAGACAGATTTTTTTTCTCTCGCTGTTAGAGGTATTTGTCCTCGCTGGTGATTCATTCTGCTTTGTCAGAGAAACATGAAAATGTTAACTAAGTTTTGACCAGTGATACTTTTAATTACATTGATTGTTCCATGAAAAATGATGCCAAAATGAATTTGTGCATTTATTCACATGTTCTTGAATCAATCGCATAGAATACATCATTAAAATCATTTTTAATAATCCGGGTTTTGTTGAATCTCACTGAATTTCAGCTTGTTTGGACATTATTAGAAATGCCACATTACTTGAAGACTTGTTAATTGCATTCCCTTAAAAAAGAAGCAATTAAAACCAAGTGAAAACTCCCGGTGATGAGACCAGGATGATATGTAATAGCTGGTCGTCAGCACGTGCTAATGGCCAGCCAAACAGGGTCTATTTATTGAGTATTTTTTATGGTGTCATTTGCAGATGGAAAAAAAAATGAAGTTCAGAGACTTTCAGTGACTTACCCAAGACCATCTCTCACCTAGAGGATGCTCAGAAGAGGCAAACCCAAGAGCACCTCAGAGGGCAAGGCACTTAGGTCAGCTGCGAAATAGCTGCTCAAAGGATGCTGGTGGGGGTCCGGGTACTGGGGGGCCTCCACCTGGAAGAATGCTGACCGCGCACGCTTGGTGCTGACCCTCTGGGTCCCTGAGGCCGACACCGCTGAGTGTCACGATTTGAGAAATGCTCGTTGCATCAGGCGCATTCAGATGCCCTCACACACGAGGGCTGTGTGACGGAGACAACGCGAGTCATGTCAAGCTCGCCCCAGTTTATTCCTATTAACTTTATTGCAAATTTAATTAAGGCAGGATTACAAATCTAAGAAACAGTGACTGTTAGTACGAATGGTAGGCACACTTGTTATATGTAAAATATACAATTCTTATATGTAATACAAATTATACTGTAGTATATGTAAAATTATTAATTTAGCTCCAGTGAGTTCTTTTATTTCATCTATCCTCTGTCTGCCCCACTTTCTTTCTTCCTCCCTCCCTTCCTTCTTTCTTTCTTACTTTCTTTCCATCTTTTCTTCTTTTCTAATTCTCAAAGCCAGGTGCAAGGTTGATCTCGCTTCCTTTCTATCTGACTTCATTCTTCCTCTTGGAAAATACAGCTTATCCTGGGGAACAGACAACTCCTTTCTGGAAACTTTTGTGTCAAGTTTGTGGTCACTCAGGGTCCCTGCAGAGCCAGACAGTCCACGTGTCACATAGGGCTGCTGAGTGTCCATCTTCCCCACGACAGGCCCAGTAGGCCATGGGTCCCCTGCTCTCAGACCCACTAGGAGAGCAGCTCCAGGCAGACGTGACCTGCCTTCAGCAGTCTGGCCTGGCCTTCAAGGCCGCTCCAGTTACCACGTTGTGACAGTCCCAGTGTGCACCCCCTTCTTCGTGTGGATCCACAAAGGCTTCCAGTTTGCTTAAGTGTGAAATGAAATCAGAGGCATTGATGGAGACTGAAAGACAAATCACTGAACACAGTGGATGAAGCTGTAACACACCACTAAAATCAAAAGACCTGCTTCTAAGGGACAGGAGCGTCCCAACCCTGGGGTAGGGGAGCAGGGGACAACATCCAGGGGATGTGTTTCCTTCCCGGAAGGACCTGTGACAGCTCCCATAACAGGCTCTCTTAATGGCCAATCCATGCACTGGCATTTGTGCAGGAGCCGGAGGGACTGCTTGTTTACCGACTGGATGAAAGAGCACGCTACCGGGTGAGGAACACAGGACCGAGAGAGACCTGGGAAATCCAAGGGACGCGAGTCAAATACAAACCACTGCAAATGGTCCGGGTGCATGAATTCCAAGGACCCGATTACTCAAAAGTTCTTCTGCAATCTCAAGAAAACTGCAGAGACACAGGATGAAGGTGCCATCCAGCCACCCCAGGTCTTTGTCCAGAGCTGCTCTCGGCTCCAGCCAAAGGGAGTGCCCAGCAGACCCCCTGCAGCACCGGCTCCAGCACCTGCACCCTCCCATCCTGGTCCATCCTGGGTGAAAGAGGGGAGAAGCTCTCCTGGGCCCCAAATTCAGAAACAAACCTGAATTTCAAATGGAATGTCAGTCTGGCTATGCAAGATGACGCTGAACGAAGAAAAGAAAACAAATGTATTACTAGGTTTCATAAGTGTCCAAACACTGCAGTGAGAGTTGGAAGTTATATAGTTGGTTTATTCAGGGCAGATCTCGGAAGTCTTAATAAAGATACATTTGTGTGTGTGTGTGTGTGTGTGTGTGTGTATGTGTGTGTGTGTGTGTGTGTGTGTGTGTGTGAAGACTTCATTCTCTAGCAATCAGTTGACACATATGATAAATCATTCTTCCTGGAGCTGGTTTTCGGCAGTGAGCAGCTCCAGTCTTGGACCCGCCCTCTCCAAAATATACCCCTATTTCATGAAGAGTAGGGCTTTGAGAATCCTTCTTAGGACATGAGGCTCAGGGCAGGCAGAGTTTCAGCTGAGGCTTTCTCTGAACTGGCATCAGTCCTTGCGATACTCGTATACACCGGACAAGAGATGAGCAAGCCGAGTGCTGGGTTTTCTCTTCGGGGAAGAGACCCAGAGCTTCTGCAGAGATTGTCGGGTAGATCAGCGGCCTTCCAGCTCAGAGCCCAGGAATTGCTCGCATGCTGTGACTGGCTTCGAGAAGCAGGATCCCCGTTCTGCAGCACGAACCCCAAGTTACTGAGGTCTGTGATGTTACAGGGGAGTCCTCTGCCGGGTAAAGGGCGACTCAGTGGTGAGAACAGAACAGGAGGGCCAGGAGGAAGGCTGTCTCAGGGATGTCAGTCTGAACCAAAGGCTAGTTAAACATCGCAGAGGAAGAGACACTTGGCGATTCAGGCTGAATAATCTCGGCTCAGTTGTTGGCCAAGCTGGGGCACCGCACGCAGTCTTTGATCAGAGGCACGACGGACCTGGCAATTCATCACACTCTGGGAAGAGCTCCTGCCTGACAACAGCAGGTGGTGATGAAGGATGCCAAAAGACGGGGCACGGAGCTTCCTGGAGGTCACCTTGGGAGCTCCCCACCCTGGGGGAGGATCCAAGCGCTGAGCCAAGAGCCTGATTCCCTCTCGTGAGGGCCACTGAGGCAAACCTGCCGAAGCCTACCTTTACACGGAGGACAAGTGTTGTTTTCTATCCAAATGAGTGCTAAAATTCACCCAAAATAAGGGCACCTTCCTCATGGGGTCAGGAATTCATTCTGACGTCAGAGTCTCTGGATCAGTAGCCTGAAGCCAAGAAGGGCTCTCCCTCCTGTGGAGTGGTACCAAATATTTGGCAGGTTTGGGTGACTTCTACGTCCCTCCTTCTTAAAAGAAGTTCTCCCATCATATTTGCCTACAGTTTAGTCATCCAAGAACACTGTCACTGATTTCTCTAAGTCTGAATTTATGCAGGATAAATCCAAAATGCTACTGGAATAAAGGAAGAAAAAAAGCCAGGTTTTTCATAATCCTTAACACTTCCACTAATGAACAGCAGGTGGGGCTACAGAAGTCCCCCGATTAAAGACAAGGGGGAAAAAAAAAAGAACCTTTTAACCTAAAAAACAAATCACTCAGAACCATTTCAAAATACAAATTGGACTCTTCTTTGTGGCTTAAAATCTCAGTGAGTCTGTTTCAGGCTGGAACTTTTCAGAATATCTCAGACATCCCCATGTGTTACAATTAAGTTTTTTTGTTTTTGACACGGTAGGTTTTTAACTCCTCCTGTGTTCCTTTCGTCATGTTAACAATGCAATTTGCTAGAAGCCAAAATAATTGTAATTAATTTAATCACAGCCACCTCACCCCTCAATATCTCAGGACCCAGATAAAGCACGGATAGCCCACTCCTATGTTTGTGCACACCACCAGAGGGGAAGGAATTCACACTTGCAAATTCTTTCAATAAACATTTTTCCTTAGATTTCATAGCCTGCACAAATGTAGGTGAAAATGAGGCATAAATGTAAAGGCTAGAGTGGAATCCGTCAAGAAATTATCCTGTTAAAAAAGGGGGTGGTGGCGGTGGACATCAACCGGACCAGACAATCAAGTTCTCCCACTGGACTCAGCAAGGCAAGGAAAGGAGCCTCGAATTTCCTCGCAGAAACAGGACGGAGCTGGTCCTGAGCTGCGGCTGCAGTGGGGCCCTACCTCCCGAGGCTCACCTGGCTTCAAGACATTTTCTTCGCCGCCAGCCAGGTCCGTCTGGGGAGAGAGGGGAGTAAGGAGCAGACGGACAGCTGCCACCACTGGACAAATTCAGACCATGAGCGTGTCAGTAAACTGAAAGCTGCCAGAGATGGCTGAGCTTTGGGGGCCACTCCTAACCAGAGAAAGCCGGACAGGGCTCCTGCCTCGGGCCGGGAGGAGCTGCGCTGCCCCGGGAAAGCTGCGATTTTCTTCTTGTGATATAGACTGGAGCAATTAACAAGCAGAAGTTGTTTCAAAATCAGCTTAAATCTGCATTTTATGTGTGCAAGTTTCCCGCTGTAATGGGATTATGATGTCAGCAGAGGGAGGGGAGTCCGCAGCTGCAGCGGATATGGAGGTAGCAGGCAGCTGTTAAAATAGACCGCTAATGGTGATTAATTCTTATTATGTGTTTGAAGATTTCACGAGGAGTTCAAGACCCAACCCTTCCCACGGGGGACGGAGTGAAGGAGGAGGATTCCGGTGAAAAGACACTCAGAGGAGAGCTCTCTGTGCTCCTTCCTGGCCTGGCCTGTCACATTCTCCAACCCAGTCATTTTATTGCTCGGTTTTTAATTCGATTTAGTGTGTTTACCAGCTTGGATGCTCTCGGTGTCTGCTAGTTCACACTTAAATAAGTCGCAGACAGCGACTGTTTGTTCTTTCTCTCACGGTGGCCAAGCTGGGGTGCATCACACCTTCTATTTGAGAAGCATTGTCATCGCTTTTGGGGTCATGAGCCACCCTCCCAGGACATGACGGCCCAGGCTGGGCTCACCCCGCAGCCTGGAGCACGTGGCCACTTCCCGGTAGGGAGCAGCTCTTAGAAAACTCTTCCAAAAAAATCAGTTTTAACTTTTATCTCCAACTCTGAGTATATCCGGGGTCAGGTACCAGGATGGTAAGACACTCATTCATTTCTGAGACTTTATGTACCTTGGACTTCAGTAAAAGGTGGCTTGTTTTCCTCGTGTTAAATACAAAATTACACGTTATATTCTCAAAAGATGAAACAAAACAAAAACACCAATAATGCCACAGAATCAGAAAAGTACATAAAATAGCTAAAGCAGTACATAAAGGACCAGGACAACTTTATAATAAAAACAATCCAAATAAGAAACAAAAACCTTGCAAACTTTTCTGCAGAATTTCTCTAGTCAAACATTTGCTTCTAAAGGTATAAACTGAAATTCCGAAGTGAGCAGCCCGGAAGTCAGAAGGGCCAGCGCTTTGCCCGCTGGCAGTTCACTACGCAGAAGACAGTGGGAAAGCCAGCGTCTCCGTCTGCAAAGTCTCTTTGCTGACTCTCGCTCGGAGGGTACGTCCAGCTTTAAAATGCTTTCACCTGAATAGGAGAAGAGTGATCTGGCAACAGCCTTAGCCAGATACTGGACGGAGAAGTCATAGAGATGGAGCCAGACAGCTCTCACACGGCGCCAGCAGACTCGATAAGCCGACTGAAGTTTCTCAGGCCCCATTTCCTGCACGAGATGGAAGTCACTATTTTTTAACGTGTGCGTTGACCTACTAAAGGGGGAGGAGAAAGAAACGAAACACAGGCAGTGGCTCGAATTGCAGACAACGTGCAGAGGCTGAGAAGTTACGGGAACGTAGCTTGAAATGGTGACCCCTGAGTGCAGGGCATCGTCCGGCCCCGCCAAGCACATCTTTCCGCCAAGCATCCCGTGCGCCTGTCTTTCTGCTTGTGCGCTTTCTCCGCAACGATGCATTCCTCCACACAGGTCAGGAGGCAGACAGGCTGGCATGCAAATGAGGCAGAAGGGCGAAGGCATCCTTGTCAGCATGGCCTTCTGGCATTGACATCAGTCCTAGGATGGCAGGGGTGGGAACAAAGAGTCCTTGTACCCCTGCTTTCTACCTCAGGAAGATGACCCGGCTCGGTCCTCACTCCATCTCTACTGTGTTTATAAACAAACAAACAAGTGGAAAGGAAGAAATACAGAGTTGAAACCAGAAAACAAAGTTGGACCCCTCTGATGATACTGGGCCCTGCAGGCGAGGGAGCAGGAAGAAGCTGGCCCGGAGGGCTTCATCCCGGGGCTCTTAAGGAAGTGGGTCCGCATCTAATCCATCAGAACCCACCCACTGGGTTCTGGGGCTTGGGGCCACTCCCGCCCAGCTCCCAAGTAACAGTGTCTTGAGCTCACCTAGTTTTCCTCACAGCGCCACCGTGATGATTTAATTAATACAATGGACAGCGGGCCATTTGATTTAGGCTCTTTATTTAAAAATGGAACAAGGACACCATAGCTGTTCCCCCCCCCTCCCTCCCCCAGGGTGCAGGGATGACCGCACCGGACATGGCCAGCCTCCATCCCAGAGCCACCAGTCTGCCGTCCACCTTTTGTGTGAGGGTTACAACTTGGAAGAGTTCATCAGAGGGAAAAAAGCCACCTGAGATACACTTCACCTTCAGCTTAACTCACTCGCATCTTGGTCTTCTGGGCGGTGGTGACTTTGATGAGTGGGCGCTGGGGCAGGCTTCCCGTATCCTCTTTAAGGACAACTTCCCACCGGGTTGGGGGCAGCTGGGCACTGCCGCCCTCGCGCTGGCCCGAGAGCTCACATGGCCCACACGCGTGCAGGGGGTCCCCAGGGCAGCGCGAGCTGGAGCATCCGACGCTTCCATGCAGCCCCGTGTCAGGGCCCAGCGGAGGAGCCGGTCGCAGCTGCTGTGCTCCGAAACTCTAACAGCCAAAGATAGGGGGTCCTGGAGGGGCGCCAGGAACTGCCTGAGAGGTCAGGGGAGGGGGGGCTGTGGAGCTGGAAGGGGGGCGTGCGGAAGGAGGCTGTAATGGGATGGCAGCGTGCCCGGGATTCATGGGGCATAAAGACGGGGGGGCGGGCGGGCCGGTGAAGGATTGTGGGGAGGCTGGAGGAGACAGGGAGAAAACTGAGACGCGTCCCAGATAGCGGCCCAGAGAGACAGGTCAAACGGAATGGATTCGGCCTCAAAGTACACTTTCCAATCCGGCTTTAAAGTGTCTACAAAAATCTAGCAACGCATCTTAAATAATAAATTGCAAAATGCTGATTGGATCCCAAGGAAAATGCATCTTTCTTGGCAAAAAAAGGCAAGTGTTTTCTGCCATTTTCACATGCCGTCTGTGAACATCGACAAAGGCAGGCATGGTGATGTTGACCGACGTGGAGCCGCTACTTGGCACAATTCCATAGAATGTGTTTTAACAAACGTGTGTGATTCTAAAAACAATTAGTTCTGATTCTTGCAACGTCTTGTTCCAGTTCCCACGCCCCTGCTTCGGTGATAACAGACCTTCCTGGTACATCAGACTGGTTTCTAGTCTAACAGGACAGCAGTGGCTTATCGCTGGGCTTCTTCAGAATGCGCCTGAATTCTTCCTGCTTGTTGGACAAAAGAGAGACTAAAATCCAAGAGGCCAACAAGCAAAGGCTGATCACGAAAGGGACCTCAGTGGGTGTCCGGACAGCAGAGAACAGGACAGGGAGATCCAGGGCCGTGAGGGGCTGAGAAAGGGCTCCAGGAAGAGAAAGGCAGCAGGGGAGGCACAGGGGGGGAGATGCGGGAGGCAGGCCGCTTGGGAGAGGAGCAGACAGGGCGCCCAGCGGCTGATCACGCTCTTTGCCGAAGCTAAATGTGGTCCCGGCGGATTCCTGCCCAAAGGCCACCACTCTGTCTTTCTATTCACGTTCCCATTCACACTCACCGTCCTCTAAAAAACCGTGGGCTTCACCTGTTTGCCGTACTTCTGTGTCGTCTGCCCCACTCCACTGGAGGTAGGCACCACGGGGGCAGGAGTCACATCCCTTTGTTCATTGATGGATCCCTACTGCCCAGAACAGCGTGTGATAAACAGGAGACGCCCCAGAAACATGACATCACATGCTCAAGTCACAGACGACGTCGTTGCAATGATCTCCAATACCGCCCTGCTTTCGTTTCACAAGAAAAACAGAACACGTACGTTTGAGAGAGCTCAGAAAATGGCTCTCTCCACCCCGAAACAGCAAACGATGGCTCAAGATAACTTAGGAAATTTGAGCTGGTCGAGTTTATTGCATGTCACCTGCAAGGACCTTTCGGGACCTTGGGAATTAGCAAACAAATTCCACAAACGACTGGCAGTTATTTTTAGCGAGGTCGCGGGAAGGGGGAGCCCGGAGGACAAATGGCAGGAATGGGAGTGAGAGTGATTCTTTTAACTCGAAAAGAAGATTGATCCTGATTTGTACCATCTGGGAGCTAACCTAAATCCCTAGGAAAATAAGGCTCCCCGAAGCCAAGGTAAAATTAAAGAGATGTAGCCATCCATACTTATTAATAGTCCCATAAAGCATCGAGTCGGCGCGCGCTGGTCCCGCTTCCGTGGCTGGTTCTAGGCACTCACTGGCCTTGTGAAGGAATCTAGCAAATATATTTACATTGTTTATGAACATGTCTTGATTGCAGTTAAACAATTGATGGAAGTTAATCCCATTTGGTTTGTATAAAAAATGGTTGTTCAGAGCCTGAAAACATATCTGAGTGATGACAAATTGGATTTACTGAATTGGGGAGACAGCCTGTAGGGATGGGAACAGATGAAAAATACACGGGCAGTTGGGATATTGAAGCCGGTAAATGATTTAAAGCAGCTTTGGAGGTAGTTTGTTAAAAGTGAGTTGCTAGGAGAGTTTCCCACCCCTCGCTGGCGGGGCCCCCCTCCCGTCAGCACAGTCAGAGCCCGGCAGGTGTGGCACCTCGTCCTCCCCGAGGCGTCTCGGGACCCTCTCCCGTCCCTTCTCCTGACTGTCCTCCGGGTCCTAAAGCCAGGAATTGTGTGCTTCTGAGTTGCTAATGGTGGTGACTTGGCTGTGCCACCAGGGGCCCCTGGGACCACCGTGCCCGAGCAGGCGGGCTCCTGGGAGCCCCACGGATGACTGCTGTCTCTGGCTACAGGAAACAGAGGCATTTCAGAGCATTCAAGTGGTGGCCCAGCCCCCTCAACGTGCAGGTGAGAATGAAGTCACTGCAGGCCCTGATTCATGACTGATGGAGACAAAACCAACCCTGGCTTCCCTACCGCCGGCCGCCGCGCTCTCTGCTCTGCGTGCCTCTTTCCTTCAAAGAGGACGGGGCCATTCTGACCCGAGCCGGGTCTCTCACCGGCGTCGGGAGAACACGTTCTCATCCATCACTTATTTTTAGCCCACCTTGGAAAGTTTCCAGGTGCCAAAGGCAGAGAGGTGACCTGTTACTTTCTTTCACTGTTACAGAACACTCTGAGAAAAGAAAAGAAAAGAAAAAAAAGAGAGAGCAGGAAAATAGAATTCCACAGACCCACAGGTGGTGTCTAAGGACCACACGTCTTTCATACGCTGCAATTACCTTGTCGTTGAAATGTTTGTATACGTATTTTTTTTCTTTTTTTTAAACTCTGACTCCACAAAAGCACAAGAATGGTCTCAAGATTCACAGGCTGAGTGACACTGCACCGTGTTGGGCACAATCTGGCTGACCAGTTGACCCAAAGACAGCACGTTGGGTTTGAGATGCCCCTGCCTCTCCGGCTTGGGTGGGTGCCCCACCTACCTGAGCATTTTTTCCTACTTGTAAGACAAGGCATTTGACTAGCTGCGTAAGGCTGAGCACAGGAGACCATTGCAGTCATAATGCTGACCGTGTAGTCATGACAGCACCGATGAGCGTTTCCGTCATGTGCTAAGTCTTCACAGGACCCTTCTTCTCGATTGTACACAGGCTCCCTCTTGGATCCCTGTTGGCCCCCGTTGCCTCGTTCTTCTCAGAGGGTGTGGGGCCACTGGTCCATCAGGAGCAAGAACTTAACAGCAGCGCTGAGTTCTGGGTCCTGAGAGGACTCTAAGGAAGCTCATGAATTGTTGCCGTGTTTTCCAAAAGCCTCGATCTCAGTCAAGGAGATGGGTGACACCTGGCCGTGACTTTAAGTGTCACCTCCAGCACTGTCCGGCCCCATGTCAGCTCCCTGTCTCCCCGACCTGGAAAATTTAGCTCCACAAGTCAGGTCCTTTATAATAAGCGCTAACGCTTTGGTCAGTTCCTTTGTGTCTGGGACCACGCCCCAGGCAGTGGGTTCATCGTCACACTTTATCCTCTCACCTCCTCTGTGATGCTTTCATTTTTATCCTTTACTTTGCTTACGAGAAAACAGAGGTGCAGGAAAGATGGGGAGGTCGCCCAGTGCCTTGCACGACATATGGTAGGTCTCGATAGGTATTTGGTGAACGGCTGAATGAAAGCAGGTTCTGAACCCAGGGCCCCCTGGTATCACGACACAGCCGGGGCTCGTGTGAAGGGAAAGGTCAAGTTTCAACAAGGTGAAGACAACACAGCGGGTCTTGGTGGCCAAAAGCCTCCTGGCCTGGAGGGGATACACCAGGGACAGGAGTCCCACGGCTTCCGGGCTGTGTGGTGGCTGCCAGCGCAGACGGGGTGGCTGGGAAGGCTGGCGGTTTCTCAGCACCTGCCGCTCTTCCCGGAGGGCTTGAAAACCAGGCAAACTGGTCAGGTCTTATCTTTCTTCCAGTTCCCCTCCTGGGCTCTGTGTGCCTCGGTTTGGCTCTCCTTCCACTTTCAAAACCAGTTGTCTTATGGACGATAAGCCAGTTCGGTGAGTCTCCTGCTCAGACTGTCATACCGGAAACTTCCAGAACTATCCGACTTGCGCGTGGCGGCATGCTCCTGTGCGTGGAAGAAATGTGCGTGGAAAATGCTTGTTTTGGGACCTCCCGCTTCCCATCCACGGTCCTTCTGGTTTCTCCAGTCACCGGGAGTCGTGTTCACCGGACGGGGCTTTGCTGCAGCTGAGGAGGGGACACCTGGATCGTGGTCCTATCCGCGGGGACAACCCTGTGCTCTGACCCTGGCTGAAGGGCCACAGGGAATGCAGATGGCACAGTTTCCTTGGAGAGGGGCTGGCTGGGGTCAGAGCCTCGGGTGTCTGCCTCTCTCTGCTCAGTGCATATATAAAGGAAGTTTGGGGATAAACAGAAGATACTTACTTCTTTTTCAGGGTTGGGACACTTCCCTGACCTCCCTGACTTCTAGCTGACCCCCCCCCCCCACTTGGCCTACAAAGGAAGACAGTGTTCCTAAGGTGACAGGCAGAGAGAAGGATGTCTCCACACACGGGTAGCGAAGCAGTGCTCGGCTCAGAAACCAACAAGCACCACACAAAAGCAGCCCCGTCTGAGCTCTTTTATGAGACGGGGGGACCCCCAGGCAGTCACCCCCAGGCTGCTTCAAGTCAGGCTTTTTTTTATAAATTCTTGGTCCCTCAATAACAAAGCCAAACATAAAACTCAAACAGGAGACCAAAACTGCAAGCAGCTATATTTTTGACGTCAGATGAAAAAGAGAAAACGCCTTGACTGTGCTGAGGGTTTCGTGACAAATCTCACTTTGGCTGTGAGACCCGGCAGGAAGCCGTCTCGAGCCGGCTTTGGGGACGTCACTGTGCATCTGCCGGTGACCTGGTGTGGGGAGGAGTGTCTCCCAGTGGAGAGAGACGTGTCTGAAAGCTGGGATCAGGGAAGAAGACCGGAGAGACAGACGGACAAACAGATGCAGCAGTCTATCTGGAGACGGTTTTCGGATGGAAAAACAAATACGATGTTCGGGGAAGGGCAGTTAAGATAACAATTTAAAATTATTTAAAATAAAAGCGTCACTTCCATTCTGCAGAAATGAAAAGGATCCTGAGTTGCAGAGCTGGCCAGCATTTTCTTTCCATTAGGACCACTGGTCACCGTCTCCCACGAGCTGCAAGAAGAGGAAACAGTGAAGCAACCTTGAGCTCCCCTGAGTGTCCTCAGACGGCGGGAGGTCAGATCAGAGCAGGTGCGGAGGGAGAGAAGAGGAGGGGCCGGGAACTTGGCCTCCTCACCCGTTCACTCACTCACTCACTCACCTTCCTGTTCATTCATTCATTCGTGCCTGCATTCACTCAGCTATCCGCTCATCCTTCCTTTTCTCAGACACACCTCTTGGAACCCCCAGTTGTCCTCTCCCCATATTTCCCTGCATGCAGATCATAACAGGCGGAGTTTCCCACTAGGCTGCCCCCTCCATGGGCTGTGAGTGGCCCCGCAAAGTCGGTACCCACTCTGTCGTGAAGCCCATCCTGACCCAGGGCCTGGCACCTGGAGATGCTCATGGAAGAATGGACAGCAGCATGCTGAGACGCTTGGGGGCTGTATTCACTTCTGTGACTATTGCAGTGGCACAGGCATTACTGTGAATGGTACGGGACAAGGGTGCCACAGGTAAGAGCTACACAAGGGTACCAATGAAGCACAGTGGATTCCTGGGGGACCGAGCGAGGATGGCTGCCTCCAGTCACTGGAAGAGCCTCCTCGGAGAAGGTCTCCACCCACCGCTTTCTCATTGAGGGATATCTGGGGAGCGCCAGCAGCCTACTAGGTGCCAGATTAGGAAGCTGCCCGATGCAGGTGATGTTCACTGAGAGGTGGGCCAACAAGTCAACAGGAAGTTACAGCCCAGGGTCCTAGGGCTGTGATGGGGAGAGCAGGGTGTGGCCCCACAAGATGCCTCGAAGACCGGGCCCAGACCCCAGCAACACAGCAAGGCCTGGGCGTCCCTTAGCTTTGGCCTCTCCCGGCTCCCTAACCTTGGAAAGTTTTCCCTTCTCAGAGCCTCAGGTTCCCCATCTTCACATTGAAAGCCCCCATGCCCTTGGAAGGGAGGTTATTTCTCCGCAGGAAGCAGGAAGAGGAAGGCAGGGCTGCAGCACCTGTGTGTGGTTTTAACAGACCATGTGTCGCCCGAGCAGAAGGGCCCATCCCTGCGGAGGGGCCCACACAGTGGTGGGGACGGCCCCCTCTGCTGGCCTGGTGGGGTCACTGCTAGTTGCTGCACGGAGTCCCTGGCATGGGGGGAGGGCAGGAGGGTGCTGCTGCAGTTGTAGAAGTGCCTCTGGGTTGGTGACACTGATGGTACCGAGAGTCGCAGTGCAAAAACTGGTTAACAGAGAAGGAGCCTCTCCAGAGAAGGCTGGCGTCCACAGGAAGTCAGCCCGACGCTGACTCAGTGGCCGACACTCAGACACAGCTCAGGTGTCTCAGGCAACTGGCCCCTCTGTGATGGGGACAGTGGACACTGCACATGTGGGTCATCTTTAACTGTGACTTCGAAGCATCGCTGTGTGAGGCATGTCCTTTATATCTGCTGGGATGTGGCTTAAAATTTCTTAGAGCACATGAGGAAGAGTAGACCCCTCACTGGCTTCCTGAACCCACTCTACTTGGCCTTGATGGAGGCCAAAGCGGGGGGGGGGGGTGGCACCCAGGGTGACCTGGGGGCTTTGGGGCAGAAGCGACCAGGGGCAGCGTGAGCGTGCTCTAGCGGGCAACCGTCTGGCTGGCGGATAAACAAAAACTAAATGAAAGAATCAGAGTACAGAGGAGAGGTGTGTGTTCAACCAGAGAAATTTCAAGAAAGGGCAGTTGTTCCTATAACCTAGAGACCAGGGACTCTGGCGCTGGCACTTACAAACAGGGCGCTGCTCAGTTTCTTTGGTCATTGTCACACGCATCAAAGGACAAAAGTGTGCCCTTAAGGGGAACTCCAGCCTCTGTGGCCAGGTGCCCACCCTTCCCTTCTCTCCCCTGGGGCAGAGGAATTCCACTGCAGTGACTCCTGCCTTCTTTCTTGGTCAAATGACTATCCAAGAAATAACAAATGTTCATTCAACACTTAAATGAAGCCTCAATGTGAAGAAAGTCCTTGAAATTAAGCTGGAAACTTGATGATGTGTGTTCTGCTTATTTCTTTCATTTCCTATAAAGGTCAATATCCTGGATTCTGGCCGCACAGGTTCCAAACGCCAGACAAAAGCCCAGCCTCGCTTCTCTGGCGCAGCCCCGGACACTCTGAAGGGCTGATTCTTCTTGAATCAAACAGATGTCTTAAACGGATGCGGGGCACACTGGGGACACCCCGGCACCCGTTCATCTGATCCAGCGTCTCCAGGACGGAAGCAGCCCAGGCACTCGTGTTGGGAGTAGCAGCACAGGGAACCTCCTGGAAAAAGCTGAGACGCAGATTCTGCAGACAGACCCTGAAAGGTTTGACCAGAGACAGGCCAACTCCTTACCCGAGACGGCTCTCCCGGCTCGCCCGCACTCCGGGCCCTCTGGTTTGCATCATTTTCAAATATCAAAAGCAGCCGAGAGCTCACATGGAGCAGAGGGAGGCGGCACCGTGGCCCGCCGACACTGCCCAGATGGCTCCAGCCACCACGGTGCTCTCTCTCGTGACTTCTCCACCGAAACGAAACCGTCTTGTCTGGGGCTGCCTCTGCCTGCGTTTTGTTATTGTTCAAATTCTCCTTGAGAGAGAAGTGTGAGGCAGCTAAAAGCATTCCTTTGGAGATGCTATCTCATCAGCCAGGGAGTTCCAGAGACCCGGGGGCAGAAGAGGGCTGTGCGTGTGCGTGTGCGTGTGTCTGTGTGGGTGTGTCTGTGTGTGCACGCCCGGCTGGGGGCCTGACCCTCTCCCCTCCCAGCCCAGGGTTGTCAGGTAGCCGTGCAAATGACAATGTGGCTTTTTACGGACATGGGTCCTGCATGCGTGACAGTTGCTGCATTTTTCATTATGATGATGTTAAATGCACTTAATGGGAGATGCTCTCTCGATTCACAGAGCATTTTTATAACATTTATTAAAAAAGGCCAAAGTTTATTTTACAGTCAGTAATAAAAGGGAACACTAAATACAGCCATTGGCACAATGGCTCTCACACGTCAGCTTCGTCCACAAACTGCGTATTATTCTAGCTCGATAAGTGACGGCGAAAACAAAACCGAAGTCCTCTACAGCCTTTGAGCGGCTTCCTTAATAACAACAGATGCTCTGAGTGGTGGCATTTTGAAAAGAGCTCTGTCTGCTGCTGGTTATGAAATGGCGGGACATTTGGCATCCGCTCACATCGCACCATTTGAAACCGTAGAGTCACATAAATGGCCGATGAGAGGTGGGGACATTTAGCTCCTGTCTGCACAGCACAAGTCATTTTATTCCAGGGACGCAAAACAGCAGAGCCGCCTTTCAAAAGAAAAGTCCGTCAGACTCGCCAGACTCTCTTCTCTTCAGCAGCAGAGGGAACACGCACACACCCCCCCGCCCCGCACCACTGCACATTGGTGAAAAACAGGCTTAATAAAGCAGTTTTAATAAAGAAATGCTATTTTCCCATCTAGTGCTGTGTCATGACTTGAACATTATTAAAAGTGAGCAGATATACACCCCTAAGCAGAGGGAGGCTGGACCAGCCCCCGAGGAAACGCCTCGTCTCCAGCCCAGCCCAGCACAGACCCTGACGGGGAGGCAGGACAGAGGCGCAGGAGCATCCGAGAACCCACGAGGCACACTGCATCTGCATCAGAAGCCACCGATTCTTCTTTTGTCCCCAAAGCCCACGGCCCTCTCATTTCCCACCCAGACCCTCGGGGATGTGCGGGCACAGCCGGGGGGCTGACTCCGGTTGCTTTCCTTCTTTAAGATTTGGGATAGTCCTGCAAGGTCGCAGCTTAGAGGAGAGATACCCGTGCCTCCCCGCTCCTCGCCGATGGGACAGAATGCACGTGAGCGGGACGAAGGTGTCCAAACCCCACAAACCAGCATTTTCCCTACCGTCCTCTTGCGGAAGGCAGCCCCAGCTCCGGGCGGGCCCTCCCAGCCGGCTGGGCCCTTGGCACTCAGTCGTGAGCCGGAGCGCCTCCTGCCGAAGTTAAGACGGGCTGTCCATTTCTCAAGGAAAAAGGGAAAGATGGGATTATTTAGGTTATCCAAGCTCAAAACTGCTTGCACTCCAGCTGCTTATGTGTTGGAGGTAACGGATCAGAACAAGACCCCCAGGCCCCCCCGCCTGCTCGCTCCCCCACTTCCTGCATCTGGAAGGGGGCCACGTGGCCCCGCTCAGCAGCAGAGCCCCAAGGCTTTGTGTTCTCCTGGGGCACGTGCGGTGCACTGAGCAGAATCGGAAAGAAACCAGAATCAACAGCCTGAAGGAAAGAATTTTAGCTTTGGAAAAAAGGAAGTGAATGATCTTACTAAAAATTGTCGAAAAAGGCCACTCGGAGCCTGAGTGTCTTTGGATCGCTGTAACTCACTGAAGGACCTTGGCCCACAAGGTCTTGCGAGTGTATTGTGTGGCGGTTATGGTTACAATGAGAATCAAGGGCTTTCAGGGCCTTTGGGACCGAGGTTCAAGCGGACCCGACAAGGCCCAGTCAGCTGGTCCAGAGCTGGAAGCAACGTGTATGAGAATCTCAACAGTTTCATGGTTTCCTGAGTGATGGGAAAATACAAAAACCGTCAAGTATTGTTCTCAGACGCCACAGCAAAGAGAAAACTTGTGCGTGTCTGAGTAAGTTTCTTCACATTCCGGAAGCACCTTCCTGGAGTGGGGTCCAGGGTCCCCCTACCTTGTGTGGGAGCAGGGTCCACTCCCACTGGTTGTAGGGGGCGCCCTCCTTCCATCGGCACGAAGGTGCAGGACAAAAAGGAGTCAAAGCAACGCATAGGGACACCCCCGCGGCCAGGCCAGTCTACTCCTGGAGAATACCGTCTTCTCTGCCGATGTGGAACGTTTGTCTGTCACTCAGCACAGAATTGCATTTGTGTCTGATTCAGTGAATTCAAGGAAAGGGAGCGAGCAGCCAAAACTTGGGGCGACGGCCACATGTTTTTCTCCAGTGTCATTGAACATCAGCCTTCTTGGATACGAGCTGATTGGCTGGATTTTATTTCAGCCCAGAGTGATGTTTTTTCAATGACTAATTTATAAAATCTTTGAAAATAAGAGTTTCTAATGGAAGTGCTTACACGACCATCACTCTGGCGCTGCAAATGGTGCCGCCGCCGTTAAGGGTGTGTTGCTGTTGGGTTTATGCTGGTCTGCCTTCAATGTGACAGACTGTCACCTGCACGGGGGGTACCGTTCAGCACGGTATCAGTCCATATGGCACAAGCTAAATTGTATCGAAGCTATGGGCTAATTAAGGATGAGTTAATAAAGCCAGGCAGACTGAGCCCGGCCAGCCCTCCCAGGCCTTGGAGGACCCCCCCTCCCCAAAGTGAATTACCCCGTTTGAGCTTTTCAGTTCTGCACAATTTGGTCTCTGAGAACAGGTCCACAGCTCCATTAAAATACCCGTTTCATCCTTCCCAAATTCCCACCACGTTGATGGGCAATTTAAAAACGACTTTGGTGACCTCGACACTGTCGGAGTAACTGACTTTCTTATGAATAGTTTAGACTTCGGGGGGACGGGGTACGCGCCGCTGAGGGCGTGGGCACAGATCCGTGGGTTACTGTGTTACTGGGGTTTTGTTTTCCATAAAGAAAAAGTGAATACATTTTACACACTAAGGCGCTAAGTCCGTCCTCTAAGCCCAGACACTTCGGAGCCGTCAGTTCTGGTTTCGAAGTGGCAAGCACACGCTAATTGTGGTGACATGTCCATTGGGTTTTTAACCAGAAGAACCGAACATTGAATTTAGTTGGAATTAATAAGCTACTTTGAAACCACTTCCTTTAAAAGCCAGTTTGGTTTTCTGGCAAGCTCCCTCTCAGCTCCTCACCCAGTAACTGGCAGGCGGTGCCTTCCTGCGTGGGGACGGCCACGTGTCACCTGCCGCTTCTCCCAGCTCCACCCCTGCCACTGGCTGGGGAAGCCAACTTCCTCCGAGCCGGGAGGTGGGCCCACAGGCCTGTCCTTGGAGACCCATATCGCTGCCACTCTGTTAATCCGCCGGCGCCAGGAACATGGGACACACTTGGCTTCTCCCTCCCAAATCAAGGCCAGGCTGCCTGTGCTAAGCCAGCCTGGGGAGTCAGATATCTTGGGTGACACCCTCCCTGTGTCGCCTTCAGATGTCTCAATTAACCGGGACAGTGACTCGAAATCCATGGCAGTCTGCCACTTTACCACTTTACCAATTTTTGCAAATAACCTCACTTTCCATCCCCTGGAAAAGTTCAAACGATGAGACGCTGAGCCAGCTAGCCTCCCATGATGTTTCACACCTGAAATGAATCCTTGGAGCACCGGTCCATCCCGCCGTCTCTAATACTTCTACTGAAGCACATTTACTTTCATTCTCTTTCTCTGTTCTCAGGGAGGTCACGGCATCCAAACTAAAAAACCATAAAGTCCAGGAAAAAAAAATAAAAAAGAGAAAGAAACAGGCAAGCAAGCCAGTCTGGCTGGCACGAGGCGGGTGGGGGCAGTAGGTCCGAGCGCTCCCATCACTGACCAGACGGTGTCCGGCTGGCTGGCTTTCCTCTCTGCGCCTCCACGTTCCCATCTCTAGAAAGGGGACGGGGCAGAACCTACCTCATACGTTTTATGAAGCTCAATCAAGCAGCACCACATGTTTCTGGGACATCATAAGAACACAACAAGGAGCAGAAACTGGACAGACGTATATCCTCAGAGTCACGGACAAGTCACCCGGGAATGTCAAATCCCCGCAGTGCCTGAGACAAAGGACCAGAGCTGGGCCAGAAACGGCAGGATGCTCTCGAGCAGCTGACGGCCCCGCCCTGCGGCCCCCAGGTGCCAGCAGCCGGCGAAGAGGCGGCCTGTTGTGCTCCGAGGCCCGACTGGAGCCTCTTCTGGCCTAAAGAGAACGTTTGCCCACACGTGTTCTCGCCTGTTTGAGTCGAACTCTGATTGGAGGTGTAAGTGACAAAGAACTGACTTTGTCCTCCAGCGGCTGTGAGGCTAGGTACCCAGGCCAGGCTGGGCTGCCATTCCTGCGTCTGGCCCTGCAACTGGGCGTCCAGGGGCCCCGCAATCAGGGAGGGAGAACGGCCACCCAGGGAGAGGTCAGGCCCAGCCACCTCTGTGCTGCTGAGCTGGGCCCATAGGACGGACTGCAGCCTGAGTGCTCCCTCTGCCCGCTTGGCCCCTGACCTTGCCGCTGGGCGTGACCTGCGGGAGAAGCAGGTGGACACCCTCGTCACGGCCTGATCCAGCACCCAGCCCGGAGGCGGAGATGCAGAGCGGAAGAGCCAGGAGGATCTAGAGGAGGCCCGGGTGGCTACCGAGGGGCCCCGGCCGACCTCCACCCCCGCCCTCACTGACAGTCCCCAAGCACCCAAGACCTTCTGAGGCCACACTAGCCAGAGCTCTCTGGAGAAGGGGACTTGGACTTGACTCAGACATGTGCCCCCCGGCACCAGCCTGGACGGAGGAGCTGGACCACAGCTGAATTCAACACAGTCATCAAATCTCTCAGTTTACATCAGAGCAAACGCTGTGAGTGCCCATCAAGCGTGTCCACGGCGAGCATGGCCTCCAAGTCCAGGGTGTCCGTGGCCCGTGTCCTCGGCCTTCAGGACCACAGCATGCTTGGGGCAGAGGGAGAGCGGGGCTCGGCTGGAAATGCATCAGGGATCTTTGCACCCAAGGGTGGACCGCACAGCCAGGCAGTTCCAGAGGAAGTGGAGAGAGACCCGTTTCCTCTCAAGCCCTCCCTCAGGACGATAACTGCACTGGTCTAACTTTAAGAAAGAAAAAGCCCCTGTCTATAGGGTTCCTGCCAGGTAGCCTGTGATGCATTCCAGGGATCTTTTACGCTCCTGCCGTGTCGGCCGCCCCAGGTGATGAACGGTGCCCCTGAGCCCAGCAGCCCCCGGGGTCCAAGTTTACATACAGTCTGGTCCCCAAAAACACAAGTGTTTTTCATTCTCTCTCTGGTGAAAGGCAGACCCTTCTGGGGGAAGATGCACTGTCCTTGGCCTTCCACTGACGCCGGCGCCTCCTCATGACCCTCCCCTTTCTTGCAGCAAAGCATCCCCACCCCCACGACACACACACAGGCCCCGGGAGCCAGGTCCAGACTGCGGTGAGAGACGGATATGCAAGGATAATGCAGGTAAACCTAGCTCTTTCTGCCTCAGCTTTTGCAGGGCGGACATGACTCACAGCAGAGAATGTGTGGTTATTTGGTAGGACAACTTGGGGGGGGTCCCACTGGCTTGGGGTGGGTAGAGGCCATGGATGCTGCCCAATGCCCCGCAGTGCCCAGGCCGGGCCCACCACAGATCACCGCCCAGCCCCAGCATCAGCGATGCTGAAGCTAAGAAACCCCGAAACCCTGGTTCATGGGGAGAAGTTGGTCCCTCAACCTAATTCCAGGTCTTCCCTTTCCCAGCCAAGGACTTGTCATCTCCTCCCAGAAAGACACTGTGTGTGCTTGAGGGGGACGAGATGTGAGCTCCCCAAGGTGTTTACAAGAGAGCGTGGAATGTGTCACTGGATGGCCCCCCAAAAACACAACAAAAAGAGAGTAAAAGACAATGCACCCTCCCTCTCTCAAATACCCAGTCTTCTGTCAGCACGCCCACACGCCCTCCTGTGAAAGGACCAGCGGATGCATTACTGCTCTGCCTGCACCTCCCCGCCCCTAGGCTGGGCAGACTTGCCAGAAGACCAGCACTTCGAGTACAGAGGCTGCCCGCACGGGCGGCCCAAGCTCAGCCAGCACACAGTGGGCGAATACGGCCCCGCGGGCAGGAGCGCCCTGAGCCAGACCAGCCGCGTTAGGGTGAAGCAGGCCGGCACGTGCCGGGCAGGAAGTGGAAACCAGATTCACTGGCCTGCAAGTCGGGCGGTGGCCCCGGTGGCCGTGGAATCCCTGAAACCACCCAGGGCCCTCTAACCAATGCCTGGCTGCCTCTGGCTCTCCCTGTGGCCAGGCGCAGCAGAGGTGGTTCCAGAACTTCCAGTAACAGGATCGTATGGACAGGATCCAAGGAAACCCCGGCAGCAGCATCGTGAGGACAACGATTAGTGTTCTGCTTGGTCTGGCTGCAGCAAACCATCTAAAACCCTGGGAGGCGGGCACAGTGACCAGCCCTGCTTCACCTGTGAGAACGCAGAGACGCAGAGAGGTGAGGTGACCTGTCCCAGGCCTTGCAGCTAGGACAGGGCAACCTGGAGTCAAACCCAGGGAGCCTGACTTCAGAGCCCCCCATCAGCTGTGATACCAGCCCAGATGCTCTGCCATCTGGCAAGAGGCAGCCAGGAACCTTGCTTTCAGAGGCTCCGTATTCTCGTTGGCAAAATGGCCTTCAAGCTCTCCGTGTTACCTAGGATTATTGTTCCAAAGCAGCGCCAACCCATCTGTCCAGCCCAGCTGGGTCCTCACGGGGGCAAGAAGGATTTTGTCAGAGGCCTCCTCCTCTTCCCTGTCCACACCTGGCCCCTGAGATTCTCTCTTGTGGTCCTGAGATTGGTTCCGCCCCAAACGCCTGCTTGGAACAGGAGGACCATTGGCTGGAACTGGCGCATCTCCTTTTAAATGGGATTCCTTTGCAGTCATCTCAGCGGGCAGTCAGCCAGGCAGCGGACGTTCTGTAACTTCCTTCAGAGACTTTTGTTCCTGTATGTGAGTATTTCGACTGGCTCCTTCTGGCTAGTTATTCCTACTACTCCCCCTTCCCTTCAAAGACATCTGAAGACGGGACCATTTAACAGCACACTGTGTTTGAGATACAAATTATTGATTGCCTGTTTTTAGACCATTTTCTCACACGGCCTCCTGTCGTGAGTTGAGAATGGAGTTTCACTAGCAAAGTGCACCCTTTTCTCAAGTTCAACCACCAAAACACTTCTGCGTTACAAGACTCACCGGATGTTCCGATCTTTATTTTATTTCTTTCTAGAGATGCCACAAGTCTGGGGCAGGAGTTCATGCCTCAGTTTGTTTGTTTGTCAGTTTGCACGGAGGTTTGCAGGCTGCAGTGGGAATTTAGTGTATCTAACGTACAGGGTGGACTCCTACCTGTTAAAAAATCGAGATCTGGACCTGGAGAAATTCCACTCGGTTTTCTCTATTATGAGAGCAGTATTCGTAGCCTGATGGCTAGCAACAGACAGAGGACAAATATGTGGTTGGTTTGGAAGATTCTCACCTACATCTTTTAGTGTCCTGAGCAGAGGCAGGGAATTTCCCAGAGGGCTCATCAGTGACAACAGATTGATTTATATTTGCAATTGTAAAGGTGAAAAGGAGGGCAAACATTAATGTCTGGGTCCAGCACGAGGAGCATTCGGGGATGCTGTGTGTGTGTGTGTGTGTGTGTGTGTGTGTGTGTGTGTGTGTGTGTGGCGGGGAGTGGGTCACAGGCCACAGTGGGGTTCGGCATAGAGATGGTGGCTGTATTTTTCCAAACACTTGGAAGTTTACAAATATCCAGGTGTTTTGAGTCATAAAATTAGCTTGCTGCCCCAAAGCCAGATTGAAGTTGGCCATTGTCTCCAGAAGTTGGGGTGCCGCAGCCCCGGCCAGAGCTGTTGGTACCAGGGAGCAATGCATCTGCCGGGGGTACCTAGGCAATGCTGGCTGATTTAATTTTACCACGAATTTGTTATCATACCAAAAACATTACAGCTGGTGTTTTGTGAAGAAAAATAATATTTTAAAATACATTGGCTTTCCTAAGGTGGTGTGTCGATCAAATTTCGTCAACTGTTTCACAGCCTACTAATTAGATTAAGCCAATTTAATGACTCAGGCATATAAAATGCCGTACCTTCCCTCTCCCTCCCTCACTAATGCATACATAGACAGAGAATTAGGTGGGATAATTTTAAGGCCAGACCCATATAACTGGGAGATTCAAATTAAGGTTTAATTAACCTGCTTAGCACAAGAATCTCTGAACAGCGGGAGATTTTACACACTGTTACGTGTGATCTGTAATAACCAGGCGCAACAGACTTTTCCACAACCATTATGTGTTCCGGGATGTCTGCCTTGGCCTGTGTACTTGAACCTGTCAATTCTGGAAGAAAAATACTTGGAGACAGACTCACAGACCCTTAGGCTCCATGCATGGACACAGAAGAGGTCGGGAAGGAAGGCTGTGTTCAGTCAAGCCACTTGTGATGTTGTCTGCAGCCGGCTGGATCCGTCAGACAGCTGGCTGGTAGATGCAGGAGCAGCTGATCACCTGTGCAGACTGTTTCTCACATAACAGCCCACGGTGAGTGGAGGATAGGGTAAACCCTGTAATATGTACCCTTTTTCTGGCTTAACCAGTTGAACCCTCATTGGGTAAGCCAGCTCGTTTGCTTTTAGACCTGGGTTAGGACAATTCTGGCTGGGCTCAGTCATCAGAGTCTATGTGAATGAGCATATTACCACCTTTCTGGAGCTGCAGGACATGTAGCGGCGAGGAAGGGGGCGGGTGATGTGATGTACACCGACTGCTACACTGTCCCCTTCTTCTCTCAGCCTAATTCCATGTATCTATGAAAACCAAGAGTTTGGGTCTAATTGATGGTCAAGTTATTTTCCACTTTTGCAGCCAACACCTCACATTCCTCAGCTACGTGGTCAGTTTTCAGATGCTATGTTTTATAAGGAAATTATGGGAAGACTGGCACGCCATCCAAACCATGGCTTTGTACATGAGTGGTTTGACTGCCTAAGAAGAAAAGAATCTCTCACACAGGAAGGCAGAACGGGAGCAGGAAAGAGCCCTCCGCTGACTGCATCAAAGATCCCTTCCTAGAGCCGTGTCAGAGCTCCCGGTGAGGGTGCTCACCTCTGTGGCTGTCCCCGTCCCCACCTGTGACCCACCAAGACTTTCTCTCTCTTCCCCACCATTCTTAAAATTTAACATGGTAGGGGAACTGACCTGGCAAGTCCTCCCTACTAGAGATACCAAACCCTCCAGTGGGATTTCCTGTAAAAGAGTGGGTGGCCACAGACTATTACCAAGGCTGGGGTCGGAAATGCCGCCATTCCCTGGACCTTCCTGGAGAAGGCCACACAGGTTAGCAGGGCCTCGTGGGAGAGGAGGCAACTCTGTGAGCCTTAAGTCAGCCAACTAATCATTGTCTCTTCGTCTTGGCCCTGAAGATGCAGCAAGACACGTAGGTGGTAGGCTCTTTGGAATGAATCATTCCAGGTTTATAGCGTGAAGATCTACGTAATAAATATATCACTATGTATATCCGTGCACTGAGCAGAAAAATTCCAAACAACTGAAATCACGTAGTCTGTAATGGCTCCTGTGTGAACTGTATTTTTGTGAAGACAAACCAAGTGGAAGAGGTACAGTCTCCTTTCTAGAAGAATTCCAGCTGATGAAATGGAAAGGATGATAGAAGTAATAATCACCATTTTGCAAACTCCAGGGAAATCGCTGGTTCAGGAAACGATGACCAGTACATGAAACCTTTGCGTGAAAGGTGACGAGGCTCTTTGCAACAGGGGTGTCACGAAACCACCTAGACCCACTGGCCAATTTTGGCACCATTGAAAGTACAACCAGACAACACGGACCTCGTGATATGATACTAGGTACTGTACTTGGAGGATCTTTGCCAAAAATAGTGACCCTACATCTAATCAAGTCTTTCAAAGTAGCGTCCAGTTTACAAGAAACACGGGGACAGGCTAAGGTGTTAAATGACACAGTGAGGAAACGACAGAGACATTCACCCTGAAGGACAGCTGAGCTGGTTTCCTCAACACATCATGGTCATGAAATAGAACAGAAGGGGAGGGTCCTTTAAATTTAAAGACACCACACAGGAAGTGTGGGCCTTGTTTGAATCTGGATTTATACAAATGCTTTCATTAGACCGGAGACCACTGAGGACACTCGACTTGGAGGTGGGTATTGGGTGGTTACCAAATGCATATTCCTCTTTGTTGTGTGATGGTGACGTTGTGCTTCTATGAGAGAGTTGTCTGTGCTTTTTAGAGTTTCACAATGACAAGTAGAAGCAAAATGAGACAATACCTGGAACTTGCTTTTAAATACTTCAGCAAAAAAAAAAAAAAGTGGGGCAAAATCCTAATGAAAGATCCTATTGAATCTTGCTGGTGAATATCTGGGAGTCTATCATACAATTTTCTCCATTCATGGGTATATTTGAGATTTTTCATAATAAAAAACTATGCTGTTGTGTTGGCTGGATGGATGGATGGATAGAACGGGGTTGGGTCACACCCTACATTTCATGTGCCCACCTTGTCCATCAGGGGTGATTGTCCCTAGTGACCAAAATATGGTCTCACGTCACACCCAAAAGACCCGTTGCGAAGGCACACACCACCAGTCACGGTGCTGGTGACAACTTCATCCCTCCCGGTGAGTTTCAACCATGCTGACGCAGCAGGGCTGAGGGCTCAGTGAGGCGTCACACAGCCGAGCTTCCCCCGAGCACTCAGCCTTTGTTCGCCGGGAGCAAAAAGAAAACTCTTCAAAGATTGCCATTTAATCAGTTTCAACCTGCCTTCGAAATAGCCATTGGAGAACAGTACACTCGAGCTGTGTTCAATTATACATTTTACTTATATGACGCATACTGGAAACCTCCTTTCTCCTATACCCCTTTGGTCTCAATTGTGAGCTTTGGGAACTGATTACAAGAAGGAGAAACTTGCCAAAATGGTGAATGTTTTGATGATGCTAGAGCAATGTTTTTCAAGTATATGAACTATTAGTGGGCTATAAAATTAATTTAAAGGGTCATGACCAGCATTTAAAACAACAATAACGACAGCATGAGAAAATAGAAATGATAAGAATCAGAATGGATTTTATATAAGAACTGTCTTCCCAAATTTTTGCTTCAATTCCATAAGCTTGAATCCTGGATTATGATGGAAAATGTATTTCTTACTCTGGAGTGCCCTTAAAATGTTTGATAAACACGGTGCTAGAAATAAGCATGATTTTGTCAAAATTCCTTTCACACAGTTTACTTTTTTTTTTTATTGAATTCAGTTTACTCTTTTAACTTCGTATGGACGTATCATGCTTCTTCATTATTAAATGTCATTTCCAAAGACTGTGTAAGACTTGAAGAAGTTAAGAAACACATATAACACAACACTGGGTTTCTCTGAAATTATGGTCACCTGCTCTGATTTGGACATCTGGAGTGAATTACTATCCCTGTCAGATGTAATTGGGAGGAACAAGAAAATTTAGTGCCATACAGAGCAAGAAAGTCGAGTTTAAAATATTTGGCATTTCTTCAGCTCACACTAGGCAACCCATACTCATTACAACACTGCAAGAAAACATATGTCCATGCAACGGCCTCCAGCCTGCACCTGAGGGGCGTGCTCAGGAGAGACACGGCCAGACTTGGAGTGAGCGAGACAGAGAGCTGGTTTCTCTGATGAGTTCTTGGATGTGATGTCGCCAGGCACTTTCCTGACCCCCCGAACTTTGTGCCCTCCTACCTGGCTTCCCGTTGCCTTTCCCCCGCAGGACCTCCTCCCCGACCGCCCGGCTGCCACTCCCACTGCGGACGGAGAAGGAGGTGGCCTGGGCACGGCTGCCTTGAGACCACCCACACCTCGCAGTTTGAAGCCTCCTACTTCGGGCATTTCTCAGCCCTGGCTTTTCATACCAACTTATCAGTGATGAGAGTAGAACCCTGCCCTGCCTTCCAACAACTTGCCATAGACTCTCACTTTCCAAGCTTTACTTTTGCCCATGCACTGGGTTGAATGGTGGCCCCTAAAAATGCATCCACCAGGAACCTGTGAACATGACCTTATTTGAAAGCAGGGTCTTTGCTGATGTAAGCAAGCCAAGAGGACGTCACCCTAGGATAAGGTGGGCCTGAGATCCAGTCTGACTGGAGTCCCTGGGAGGAGAGGATAGTTTGGACACAGAGACACATACAGGGGAGCAATGTCACGTGAAGACAGAGGCAGAGACTGGAATAATGCATCTGAAAGCCAAAGGATGCCCAGGGCTGCCGGCAGCCACCAGACACCAGGGCGAGGCCAGGAACGACCCTCCCCATGAGCCTGCAGGGAGAGCCTGGCCCTGCCCACCCTGCATGTCAGACTTCTGGCCCCCAGGATGGGGAGAGAAGCAGTCCTGGCGTTTGAAGCCATCCTGTTTGTGGTCACTTGTTACGGAAGCCCTCGGTAACCGACACAGCCCCAGGCTGATTCTCGGTTTAGCAAGATGGGGTCAGTCAGGTGCTCTAACGGTGCAGAACTATCACGTGCACAACAGAAGCACAGCTGCCCATTTTCTCAGAATCAGGGCGTCCAAAGGCAACCGGCTGGGTCGGCTCTAGAAGGTCACGAGGGCAGACAGCCCCACCCATAGCCCTGCAGCTGATGCAGGTGCGGGAGAAGAATGAGCTTCACCTCAGCCAGCTGCTTGTGGAGTAAACTGCGTTTCCCTGAGCCAGTAGGTCCATATACGTGCACACCTGTGTGTGTAGATATGCACACCAAACACAGCAACACACACACACTGCCCAAGTCCTCACGCACACACACCCAGCCACACTCGGACTCGTAGATCATGCACCCCTGCAGACAGCCCCTGTTGTCACGGACCCGCATTTCACCCACAGGCTCACACGCTCCCATCCACAGATCTGCACGCAGCAGCGCTCTCGGGAGACAGAAACGCACATGCACCACAACACACAAGCGTCCGTCTGCTCTTTCGCCGGCGGGCCTGCCGCGGCTGCGGGCAGCACGTGTGCAGACGCTGCGGGGAGGCCGCGCACGCTCCCGCACAGGCGCGCGGGCGGGCCGGCGGGACCTGCGGGAGATTTCATTAGTTCGTGTGCCTTTCACCTCTCCCCACAGGTGGCTCTGCCCGGAAGACAGTCGGCTGAGCAGGCAGCTTCTGGGCCTTGTGGGCACGGGGAGCCTCGCGTTCACTATTGATTTCTGCCTTTCACTCAGCACCAGGACGGGCTCATCAGAGAGCCAGCCAGCGCGGTCTGCGGGCGGTCCTGCACACAGGAAGCCCAGGGCCGGCAGTTCGGAGAGAGAGCAGAGGCTGCTGAAGACAAGGGGCCTGCTAAAAGGAGCGGGCATCTCTCCAGCCAGCATCCTGCCCTGCCGGGTGGCGGGGGAGGGGGCGCGCACAGCCAGGGAGGGGACGCCTCTGGACACGAACCCGGTGTCCGAGCAGCGTCCTGCAGTGGTCACGGGCTGGTCTCTGGTCTCCCACTGCCTCATTTGAATCCTGATCCACTTTCCCACTCAGGGCAGCAGTGTGCCCTCCCCTCCAAAATGGGGGCAGTGCTAGGGTTTGCGGGACAGTGAGGGGAACTCATGCATGCACGGCCCGGGCGGCCAGCGGAGAGCGGCGGAAGGCAGCTGAGCTTTCCCGCCAGCGGGCCTGACCCCTTCCGAACCGCCTCCTGCCCCGCTGCGCCCCACTTCAAATCTAAAATGTGGCTTGCACTTCCAAATGGAATTTTTAAAAGTGAAAATCAATGCACTCTAACAGAAAGCACAAATGTTCAATTACGAGATAAATGGAGCATTCAAGAACACATTACGTAACACGATTGGTTAATTGTGCAGGCGTTAAATATCTAGAAAGGCCAGCGGACCTTCAGCTTTGCAATGAGCACGGCTGCCTCAGATGGAAACAAACTCGCAAAGCGACTCAGAGACTCTGGAAAAACAAACGCCTGCCCTTTATCAGTCCACTTGCAGGAAGAGAGACGGGTCCCCCGCTCCCACACGGAGGTGTTCCCCGGGCACCTCACCGCCGCACCACCACATCCAGGGCCGCGGGGCCTCCTCTCCATCAGCTACACGGCCGGTCCCGGGGCCTCCCCGAACCCTGCGCGGCTCACGTGCCTGCAGAGCGGGTCGGAAGTCAGGGGGCTCAGATCCACAAGGTCCCTGCGAAAAGGTGGGTGCTGCCTGGAACCATGACCTCATATCTCTCAGCCTTGCACCCCCGACCCGGGCTCGCCAGACCCTACAGCAGGCCGCACGCTTCTTCCTCCTCCGCTCCCAGTTAGAACCTCCAGGCATCTCACAGCAGTGCTTAAGCACCTGCAGTGCGTGAGGCCTGTTCACAGAAAGTCTGCAGAACCAAGGCCAAGGATCACTGTATCTTAGCCGCTCCAGCCCATGGGCTCAGATGGTGGCGGTGGCTCAGGTATCCCATACAAGAGGGCAAGCACCCTCGCACCTTCCCAGGCCCCCCGTACCCTGAAGGAGGCTTCATGCTCTCCGGCTACCTGAGGGGTGCGGCACAGGGGGTCCCCCGGCTGCCGTAATGGCGGCCGTCGCTGGACCACACCCTCGGGGCTCCTCTGCAGGCACTCAGGCACCCTCTCCCACATGTCCCTGCACCAGGTGGTGAGGCGTGGGGTGCACCTCGCTCACCTAGGACCTCACCTGCTGGCAACTCTCACCTGGTCGGGGGGGGCCAGCTTTGTCGGAAGTGGTGAGTGCAGCGGTCAGTTGCCCAGATTTTAGGGCCAGCCTTGTGGGTTCACATTTCATCCTCTGATTCTCCCAGCAGGTGACCTCTCCAAGCCTCAGTTCCCGTGACTCTTTGATGGCGGTCCCTGGGAGGAGCTGACCAGATCAGGCGGGAGCTCTCCACCCACAGGGGCGGAGACGCCCTCCACAAGCCTTCCCCGTGGCTGTCACTGCTGCTGGCGTGCTCACGTGCCCTGGTCTGAGGCCCCAGTGGAAGCAGGGAAGCTGGGGCCCTGCACCAGGGAGCGCTGGGGGCAGTGTCTCGAATCCTGTTACCGCATCATGGTGACGAGACCCTGGAGAACACAGCTCAGACCCCACGGCCCCGCCTCTCCAGGAATGAAGCAGGGGCTCCCACTGCCCGTGAGCTGACCCCTGTCCCAAAAGAGTTCTGCTACCCGCCTCCCCGGGGCTCCCTTCCCCATGGATCCTCGCTGCCGGGCCAGCCTGGGGCTGCGGGTCTGAGACTCATGCCTTCTGGCACCGTGGGCCCTGGGAGGCAGAGCCGCGCTTCTGGAGAGGCAGCTCGCACGTGCCTGGGCCACACGAGCCCAGCCGGGGGTCTGAAGACTTCCTGGAAAGAAACGAACCGCTTGGTTTCATCAGCAAGCTTAGATGCTCATTTGAAAGGAATGGTTCCCACTTCACATCTTACTGTAATTTTCCAATTAATTGTGATTTAAATATGTTAATGTGGCTAAGTAGGTGAGCATCAGCTTAAAGACTTTCTGAATAATGAAGCAAGAACTCCTGGTGCACACACAAAGGAGGAAACTTTCCGTTAAACACAGCGGGACGGAGACGAACGCATAGTCCTGACACAGGACCAGCTCGGTCGGGCGGCCAGGCCCAGGCAGACTGGCAGCCAGGCCCTGGGTCCTGCAGAAGCCTGGGGCCTGGCCTCAGGATCCCCCCTTTGGTTCCTTCTGGCAGAGGTGGCTGGCAGTTCTCTGCACTTGAGGGGCTCCAGGGGGACCCCGACTCCAAAGCACCCCACTTCGAGCAGCCTGCTGAGCCTGCCCGGTCTCTCCCCATTCCTGATTCATCTCGTCTTAACTCTGCCTTTGCTGTCCTGACCCCAGACACAAAGCACCCAGCCGGGTCCCTGGGGACATGTTGGAGCACACCCCTCCAGCCCTGGACGGAGCTCAGGCCGGGCAGAGATGCTGGTGGGCTTTCGGACACAGCTAATCCACATTGGCCTGAGCTGCCTGGGGCCTGAACTCAGTCTCCCCTCTCCAGGGGAGATGAGCCAAAGAAGCCTGGGACACAGAGGCAGAAGGCGCTCCTGGTGGGAGCCGCGCATAGCCCAGCCACCTGTCTCCCAGCCTGGGGTGTCCTCGGTAAGAGCCGCCAGTCCCGGGGCCACATCTGAAGGACTGGGTTTGAACCGTGGCTCTGCCCCTCCCCTGGGCCCCCACCACAGGGCATTCCTCCTCCAGACCTCTCCTGCCTCCCTGCCCACCACCTTGGGGGCTGCCGTAAAGATTAAGTAGGATCGAGGACATGGAAGCCAGCACAAGAGGTACAGCCCCACGCGCCAGGAGGGGAGGGCGCGAGCCAAAGCTGCCGAGAAGGAAGAGGCGGGTATCTCCACACACGCCAGCATCCTCTTCCTGGGAGACAGAAAACTCGTGCCTGCTGGCAGGTGGGTAGGACAGCCCTGGCATCAGGTCCTCCAAAACCCTTGCTGCAACCTTGGTCTTTCTGGCGCCCTCCACTCCCCACCCCCAAATTAATTTCTGTTGTTGAAGTTAGCTAGTCTGAGGTATTTTGCTCTGGCAACCTGAGAAAACCATGGTGGGGTGGAGGGGACAGACCAAAAGTAAATAAACTAATATATAATATGTCAAGTAGTGTTAAACGCTGTGGAAAAAATAAATTTCAGTGGGGGGGCTAGGTGGCCCAGCTCACTGCAGAAGGACACGTGGAGCAGACAGGCAGACGGGACTGGGGTGACTCACGTCCGGAGCCCGGGTAGGGCAGGACAGGGTCTCACCTCTGGGGGCGCCAGCTCTGCCCTGCCCGGTACAGACTTCATAACGATTCTTTCACGTGCTCCGGCATTAATGCTTCATTTATCTGAATTTTATCTTCCAGTTATAAATTGGAGAGCGACTGTAGACGGGGCCAGTCACTGTCGACTCACAAAGCCAACTGTGACAAATGTGCGGATTAACAGGGGAAATTCACGGACTGACTTGGTGCTCGGCAGTCTTTAGTGCCCTAAGTAAGTCAGGGCCGCAGGAGGAGGGCTGTTTGTCGATAGAGCAGGAAGCGTTTAGACTCAATACCCAGGAGGCGGCCAAGAGGGAGTCATCGTGGCCGAGAGGAAGCAGCAAGGCTGAATGAGGCCCAAGCGACGGGCAGGGATGTCCTCCGGGCTCACGTCGGAGGCAGAGACACTGAGGCGGACCTGCGGGGCCCTGACCCACGTTCCGGAAGAAGCTTCTATCTTCCTAAAACGCCTCGGAGACCTGCCCTCCACGGCCGGAAGCCCGCGGGGGTGGTGAAGCCGCTGTGGCGTCAGGGATGCTCATCCCCTGAACTTGAGATCCAATCCTGAGTTTTCCAGTGGCTTTGGGGCTCCGGCTCTGGCTTCAGTGCATGTAGCAGACAGAGAGGAGCGCATGTCCCAGGCAAGCAGCCGCCTGCTCGGGGCTCCTTCACCCGGGACCTTCGGCTCCAGGGAGGGGCTCCAGGCTGGCCCTTCAGCCCATGAGACCCCTGCCTCTCCCCCTGCCTGTGGTCTTTTCGGGCACAGGCTGGTCCTTGGGAGGCTGGCGTCTCTGGTGGCTGAAACGAGGAGCTGGCACATGGCCCCAGGCGGTCCAGGGTTGCAGAAGAGGCAAGTCCCTGCTCACTGCAGAGCCTGTCCCTGCAGCACGGGGGCTCCCGGCTGGGTATGAGGCCAGGGTCCTCCTCCTCGTCCAGAGGATGTCACTGTCCCAGCCACAGAGGGACAGGCAGCTTCTCTTTGCCCTGACACGTTCCGATAGGTTTCTAGCAGAACTTGTGAAATCTCTCATCAGACAGAAGAGGGGCCAGGGACCTGTGCTAATGTTGGCAGATAGCCGGGGAGGGGGTCCCGAGGGCCAAGGCCCTGCAGGCACTGGCCTGGAGGCGCCCATGAAACTCCTTTCCCAGACCTTGGTCAGCAGCAGCCAGCTGTGGCCGTAACCTGCTCACACTCTGGCCTTTTCTCAGGGTTTACCACCATCCCTTCTTTCTCACAGCCTGTCCTAGCCTGACAGGTGTTGTTCCTCAAAGACTACAAACTCCGGGTGGCCTGGGACCAAGTCCGGCTTATCTCTGGGTCTGTCCCAGTGCTGTCAGAAGGAAGCACTTGACACACCCTGGTGCGTGGACCGTGTGCGGACGGACAGCTGGGCAGGTGGCCCAGGCACAGTCTTTGCCCAAATGATGAGACAACATCGTGGGTGGGCGGAGCAGAGATGCAGTCCCCAAAGTGATTGGACGCAGGGCGGAGCAGGCTTGGCATCGTCAGGAAAGCACGGCCCAGAGTGAAAGCCGGCTGAGCCAGCCTTGCCCCAGGGCTGCCTCCCAGAGACCAAGTGCAGGTTTAGGGCAACAGAAAACCAGGTCTGGGCCTTTGAGGAACTGACCCAGAAGTTGGCCATAATAGGTCTAGAACATCATAATTCCAAAGCATCAGTAATTTTCTGTCTGAAGTTTAATATTGCTTGTATTTTTAATTACATCTTGGGATACGAAGCCGTCTCAGCTCTCAAGATCTGGCAGCGAAACAACAGCAGGGCCGGGACTCAAACCCTGGTGGATTTTATCTTACACCCAAGACTTGGCCACAGTTCTAGGCAGCCTCTCTCTCAGTGGCTTTCCCAACTCCAAAGCTGCCCCATCCACACCATTTCTGTCCACCCAAATCCATCCAACCACTCACAGCCAAAATGACCCTTTTAAGAAATTATCTTAGTCCACTTGGACTATAACAAAATGCCAGACTAGGAGATTTACAAACAACATAAATTTCTGCCACAGTTCTGGAGGCTGGACGTCTGAGACAGGGTCGTCAGGCGAGAGCCTCTTCCCGGCTGCAGACATGCCCGGTGTCCTCACACAGCGGAAGGGCTTGGGGAGCTCTCTGCAGGCCCCCTTATAAGGGCACTAATCCCATTTGTGGGAGCCCCACCCTCATGACCTCCCGAGGGCCCCACCTACAGTGCCATCTCCTGGAGGTTAGGAGTCAGACATATGAATTTGGAGAGGACACAGACCTTCAGACCACAGCAGATACGTTCCCAGGAGTCTGCAAGGACTCTCCCTGCACCAGTTCCAGCATAGCAGCTGCTCTTCCTACTTCCCAAGCTTCTGGAATATGGCCCTCCCTTCCCCTTGCACTTGTGCTGTCTCCCGTACTTGCCCCAAAGCTGCTCATGGGTCTAGTCACGATCCTACCCCTGGCTCCCCTGCATCTAGGCCTTTGCTCAGGCTGCTGCGTTTGCTGGAAGGCTCCCCAGACATCTCTGTCCTTGAAGGGTAAGTTGAAGTCTTTGCCTGATGCTTGGCACCAAGTGGAGCCCAATGACCACTGATCCATGGATCCCTGCATTGCATTATCAGTTATCCAGTAAAGTCGGCCTCTATTCCAACCCCTCTGCCTGACGGTCCATATTTCTTTGTCTGCCACTTGATCCAGACAACTGAAATAGACGTGGTTTACACCAAAGCCACCCATTTCAGTCGGGGCCTTGGTAAGCCAGCTTGAAACAAAGTGGAAGCTGATAAAACCCCTAATGTGGGTCTAATGGGACCAGCGAGTCACACTGCAGAGAGATGGAGCCGTGGGCGCCTGAAAAGACGTCTCTTCCGCCTATCAGTCAATTTACTGTCCATGTGAGATACACCAAGGCCACAGGAGAGGTGGAAACCAAGTGGCTTCTCTTGACAACTCATGCAGTGCCCTGTCTTGGGGCAGTTTAAAGACCTACTTGGCTGCAGAATGCTATTTTGCACTCATCCAAGTACCTCATTTCCGTATCTGAACTCCTCGACGGCCATGCCACCTGTCCCTCTACTTATGTGACCGAGTTTTCTGCCGTCAACCAGTTTAGCCCATGTTTTGTGTACATGGGACACTGGAGGGTGTGCAATAATTAATCAGATACCTGCCTTTTTGGTTCTTCAAAGTCTCCCCACCTCCTCGTCCCAGACCCTGCCAGTTCCTCCGTCACTTACTTTGGTGGCAACTCCCACTCGCCCTTAACGGTCTCTCCCTCCCGGGCCTCCTTCACCCCTGTTCCCCGGCCAGGTCCTGTTCTGCCATCACCCCGCGTGGCGCGGGTCTCTCTTCACACGACTTGCAGCGTGTGTCCCCGTATGCTCCCTGGCTTCTTCAGCTGGTGTTCAGCTCCACCAGGGGAGGGGACCCTCTCAATCCAGCCTGTGACCTGGTATCACCCCATGGAAAACACTAGAAAGTACTTCTTCAGCCAATGAATAAATGCTCAAGTGAAAGCCATCAATTGCATGTGTGCTGATGCCAGCAGCCCTCACTTAATAATCTGTCTAAAGGCCTTTCCTTTGATATTTTCCAAGGGGGAAATTCGAAGAGCCCTGAGCTTCTCAGGGAGGCAACGGTCACACGCATGACAAGGCTTGTTAGGGAGGCCAACGCTTACAAAAACAACCGATGCTGGCGTTATCTTGCTTGCTCTCCCTCCACAGAACGAAAGTCCCGTGGCACGAGGTCCCATGGTCTCCTCTATAAACATGTTGGGATGTTTGTCACTTAGGTCAACACTGACAGTCATTGGAAGTGGCACATTTAAACACAAAAAGCACCAGGCATTAACAGATGCAGCCACTAAGGGCCCTGCACCCTTTACGGAAAAGCCCTTAAATAAACACAACAGGCCGAAATTGTGTAAATGTCAGGGCTCTCGAAGTCACTCGCCGCCGTGCCCTTGGCGGGCCCGTCCCCCGCATCCCGCCCCTGCGGGCACCGAGGCCCCGGGCATGGGCGGCGGGCGGCGGGCATCCTGGCACCCGCCCCGCCTCCATCCCGCCGCGGCCGGGCGGGAGCGGCACCGTGTGAAGTGCACCTGCTAAAAGCTGCTCGGGCCCCTGGCTGGCTCCGGCCCGGGGCTGCGTCAGCCGGGCCCAGGGCACACGTCGGGCGTCCTTCCCCGGGCGGCCGCTCCAGCACGGTGCAGCCCCTCTGGGTGTATATGTGTAACCCGCCGCCGCCCGCAGGCCTGTCCCTCATCCTGACGCTCTTCTGTAGCCCTGTCTCTGCCTGACTCTCCGGGAGCAGCTGTGGGAGGTTGAACAGGTAAAATGTGTTGATGGGGACAACAGGGCACAGAGCAGTCGGCCCACTGGCTGGGACTCCTTGATCTGGGGCTGCCCCCTGATAGCATGCACTCCACTCCCACCTGTGTGGTGTCTGCCCCCAACCCAGCATCGCTGAAGACCCCGCCCACTGGGACCACTCCTGAGGCCCTCAAGTCCTTCATCATTTCTCAAAGGCCCAGCTTGTGGCTGAGAGAGGCTGCTACAGAGCCTTGGGACTCCTGGCTTGAGCTCCCTGATCACCTGCCCCTGGGTGAGGGGTGTTCCTTCCAGACACAGCTATGGGACGATGGACACATTCGGCGAGGTTTGGCTCAGAAAGATGGGTGAATGGCCATTTTCAGGATAAAGAGCTTTTAGCTTTCGTTTTGCAACCATCATCCTGAAGCCAAGAGTGACTGCTGACAGAAGCCCGGGCACCTCCACTGGGAAAACCACCAAAGAGAAGAAAGGGGCTCTTTACAAGCTCAGGTTAGATCACCTGAGCAGCAATAATGTCAGGTGAAATGACGGTCACGGGGGCCTGTGTGCTTTGAGGACCATGGGCAGTGTGCTGGGTTGGGGCGGAGGCAATGCGTCCATCCTCCCCAGAGTCTTTAGAAACCGAAACAGGAGTCTCTCTCCCCTCTGCCATCCCCCGGGCTTCGGCGTCTCCCAGCTCCCTGCAGTCTGCCTCCCACCAGGAGCCTGGCCTTTACTTTGCCGGGTCCCAGCCAGGGGCACTGGAGAGGGTACAGCCAGGCTGGCAGGGCCACCATGGGCCTGGGCATCACCTGACCGCCACAGGGCATGGAGAGCAGAACCACCACTCCATGAGTCACTAGATAAAGTCGAGATGCTCAGAGACACGGGACCAGCAGGCTCTGGACTGGTTGGTGTCCCCCCAAAATTCATGCGTACGTGACTTTACTTGGAAATAGTGTCTTTGCAAATGTAATCAGATGCAGAAGAGGTCAAACTGATTTAGTGTGGGTCCTAAATCCAATGATCAGCGACCTTATAAAAAGAGGGAAACTTGGACCCCGACACACACAGAGAGGAGCCTGCAGCCTAAGGGTGGAGACAGAGATTGGAGTGATGTTTCTACAAGCCGAAAACCAGCAAGGAACACCTGGGGACACCAGAGCCAGAAGATACACGGAAAGCTTGGCCCTGAGCCTTCAGAGGGAGGCCGGCCCTCCCAGCACCTTGCTTTCTGACCTCTGGCCTCTAGAACCGCAGGGAATACATTTCTGGTTTTTTCAGCCGTGCAGTCTGTGATATTTTCTTATGGCAGCTGTAGGAAGTTAACATGTGGCGCTTGGCATTCTGCCTCCTTCAGGACTGGGCACGGGGACTTTGTCCAGGAACACGTGATGGAGGGTCACGTGTGCACGTCCGTGTTTGTGCGCACACACGTGCAGGCCGCCCACAGGATCACACAAAGGATGCGGTGGCAGGAGGCCATGTGCACATCTTTCCTCTGTGTCAACCACCCCCCTCCAACTACCCCGTCCTGCCCTGTCCTGTGCTTGATCCAAAGGGCCAGCAGGTGAGGCCTCAGAGACTGGCAGGGTCCTTCAGAGCCGCTCTAGCGACTCGCACTGAGGCACCTGGCTTGGGACCTGCCCTCCAGGCGGACCCACGGAGGCTCAGGGTCCGCAGCGGGCGCTGTGGTGTACACAGGTGATCAGAGGACCTGCCCCAGGATTCGGCGGCTGGACGTCGCTCACAGTCACTTTGCAGAGGCTGCCCCACCAGTGGCCAGAATTAGCGTAACGGTCTTTGTCAGGAAGGAGAGAGGAAAGGGGAGAGAGTAGGAGCGCAGCTGCCTCTGCAGACCCCCCAGCCCGCCCGCCCCGTTCCTGCCAGGAAGCCCGGCAGCGCCATCTGTCCTAAGGGGCCAGCCACTATTCCGAGGGGACCAGGGGCTCCAGAAATCGGGAGAGAGACGAACCTCAGGAGGCAGAGTCCCTTTCAGAGTGAACTGGGTGCTCATCACCTCTGGGTTGTTGAGTCCTCCCTCCTTGTGCGTGGAGGCCGGCAGGCTCTGAGGCTGTCCTCGGGCGCTGGCTCACATGGGAGATACCAGAAAAGCCCACTTCTTAGGAAACGGTTTAGACTGTGGCCATAAGGCTGCCAGGTTGGACGCAGAGGTGCCTGAATCTAGCTTAACCACCCAGCCCGAGACCCGACCATTTGACGGGGATTCCCCCCGACAGGGCAGCAGGGGGAGGCGGTCTGTCCCTGAGGAGCTCGGGCCTTGCCAGGTGAGCCTGAGACCCTGGATGCGGGAATAGCTATGGAGCAGAGGAGGAGTTCCGTGGGGGAGGCCACCTGCCCACCCCCACTGCCTGAGAGCACAGCCCCTCCCCCACTGCCGAAGCCCCTCCAGTCCCAGCGCACCCTGGGGAGTTGGGAGCAGGAAGAACACGAGGCAGGGATAAGGTGTATGATGAGAAATGCTGCCACCACCACTCCCGGATGCCCTGAGCCTGGGGAGGAGGAGGGAGACCTGGACAGTGTCCCTGCTGGTCACCCTCTTTCCACCCCAGGGGTCACACTGGTCACAGTCACCTCCCTGCAGTGTTGGGAGATCTTAGTGCCCGTCCATGGCCCAGTCATCCCTGGACGGCAGGACCAAACCCCACCTGAGCCCCATCCGCCAGGACCCCAAGCACCAGCCCAGCCCAGGCCTGTGGTCTCAGGAGGACCCAGCGGTGCTTGGAGACGGGCTCCGAGCACCTGTTACCATGTGGGCTTCAGAAACATGGTAGTTTTTAAAAAGCTGGTGCTGTAGACTGAGTATCTTTGTCCCCTCCCCACCAAATTCACGTATTTAAATCGAAGCCCAGTGTAGTGGTAAGTGGAGGGGACACCTTTGGGAGGTGATCAGGTCACCAAGGTGGAACCGTCACGCTGGGATGGGTGTCCTTACATGCAGAGCGGGACAGGTGCTTCCTCTCCCTGCGCTCTGCATGTGGACACAGCCAGAGGGGGGCCACCCCAGGAAGGGGCCCTCACCAGACACCCATGTGGCTGGCGCCCTGACGTGGGCCTCCCAGCCTCCCAAACTGAGAGAAACACGTGCCGTCAGAGCCCCTGGGCTCTGGTGTCTGTTACGGGGGCTCCGGGTGGACTGTGACAGCGGGCCTTGTTTGTGGGACAGAGAGAGCCAGGATTTGCAACCGGGAGTCACCAAGGCCAAAGTGAAGCTCCTGCAGAGAGGGCACCGGGCCGAGCCCCTCCCTCAGGGATGTCAGGACCGCTCACCTGTCTCCGCTGAGCTCAGCGTCCCCACCTGGACACGGCAACAGGCACTTGGGAGCCTTCAGTGAAAGACAGTGCTCTGTCACCAAGAAGCGCCCTGGAAGCGTCCCCGCTGTCCCCCCGACCTTGGCTTGCCTCTGGGTCACATGGGACCTGGACATTTCGCCTCCTCGGGCCTGCAGGTCCCGCACTTGCACCCCGCCCTCGGTGACACCCTACGACGCCCAAGGGGCTCCTGTCCTGGGTTCTTCAACAGCAAACCCCACATCCCAGCTTTCTGTCCCCAGATGGTCAGTTCCATGTTTGCTCAATCAGAGCTGGAAGAACGGGAGTGGTTTTCACCTGGAGACTCTTCCACTCTCTCCTGAATCCAGGACAAATTCCACTCCCCCGTGTTTCTTCCACAGGAGAGGCAGCTTGGGAAGCTCTCACTTCGCTTTTGGGCCACTGACTCATCCTAGGGACCCATGCCCAGCCCTCCCCTCCCCTCATACGTTGAAGCCCTAGCCCTGGACGAGATGGTATTGGAGGTGGGGCCTTTGGTAGGTGATCTGGGTTAGACGAGATCATGAGGGTGGAGCCCCAGAACGCTGGATCAGTGCACTTGTGAGAGACACCAGCTCTCTCTCTGTATACATGGATCTCTTTCCATCTCCACCTCCATCTTTATCTCTGTCTCTCTCTCCATTTCTCTCATCTCTAGCTCCATCATCTCCATCTCCACCGTCTCAGTCCCTGTCTCTATGTCCATCTCCATCTTTGTATCTCGGTCACCATCTGCATCTCCTTCTCTCTGTCTCGCTCCCCCACGCACACAGTGCCACCTACAAGCCAAGAGAAGAGGCCTCGGAGTGAAACCTGCTTGCTGGCACCTTGCCCTTGGATGTGCAGACTCCAGAGCCATGCGATGCACCGGTTTGCTGCTTAAGCCCCGGCTGCGGTACTTGGTGATGGCGCCCGAGCTGACTGAGGCTAGGCTGCTGCCTGGATGCCTGCTGCTCTGCTACTCTGCTGACTGCGTCTCCCCCCACATCTGTTAGCCGGTCAGCCTGGTCCCGAGGGCAGTCAGACACGGGGTCTGATCCTGAGTTCTCTGGTGATTGTGGTTTAGTCAGGTCCGGACAGCTCTGGAGGGTTGGTGCTCAGCACCGACACACAGGCACCCCTCTCCACCCCGCGTTCGCAGGAGGCGCTCCTGCAGGGTGATGGTCCCACGACGCCTGCTCTCTGCCGCGGGTGCGTGACAGAGCCAGCCAGCCCAGCCTCCTTCCAGCTGCAGCCCCGCGGAGGGGGGCCGCGTGCCCCCCGGGAAGGGCCGAGCGCTTGCAGGCACACAGCCCGCGCCCCGCCCCTGCCACCGGCTGCTGTACCAGCTGCAGCCGCGGTAACTGTCATCTGACATCCTGACGGGGACAAGCTCGGGGAGCCAGGCGGCCCAGGCAGCTCGCTGCTTTCTCCCCACCACGCCCGGACCCCCGGGCCCAGCCTCCAGCCAAACAGGTGTACAGCAGCCGGCCGCAGGCCCTGGGAGAAGGCCGGGGGCTCGGAGAGGCCTCCGAGGGGAGAACAGATGAGAAGAACAAAGGAGGTTAGGCCTTGGGTTGACAAGCTCATTGATAACTGTTGAGGGGAGCAGGCCTGCCTGGCGACAACAAATTGCTCCTAATGGCTTTTGCCGCCTGCAGGTCCCAGGCAGAGAGAACGAGCTGTCAGGCTGGTCCGGGGGAGCAGCGGAGCCCTGTGCCCTCTCCCTGCTGATCCCCAGGGCCTGCCCTCATGTGGCCTTTACAAGACCAGTGTGGATAATAAGGGGCCCGGCCCTGCGCGGGGAATCCCAGTTACACCAGCCATGCTCAGGTGTCGGGTTCCACACGCCGGCCCGGCCTGGGCCTGCTCGGGGCGTCCAGTCAGGCCGTGCACCTGTGGGGCAGGTCCTACTTTTTCAAACTCCGTTTTGCACGCAACTTGGATTCAGAAAGCTTCAATGTTCCCAGGGGGCACATCAAGGGAGAGGGCAGCAGAGCCCTGATCTGGGCTCGGACGGTCCAGCTCCAAACCCCAGGCTGTCTGTGGCTGTGCAACTCTGTCCCCGCAGTGGAGGGAGGGTCCTGGGCTATGCTTCCCCCCAGCGAGCTCAGAAACTGAACGGCGGCCCACAGAGAAGGATGGCACGCCCCAGTCCCCATCTCCGTAAGCCGCCACCAAATGTCTCCTTTCAGGAAAATGATGCAGCAAAGCCAGACAGGACGTAGTGAGCCCGAAGGCAGAGGCCGCTTTCCGCAGGTCCTGCTGACCCTCATCCATCCCGCCAGCGGGCACAGCGTGGCCAGGCCATTCTTAGAAATTTGCTCCAAGGAACACCTGCATGGATTCTTCTCCTTGTTCCAGAAAAGAATATTCAGAACAAAGTCATGTCCACATGAAAGATGCTCTGACCTCCCTGCTGGAAGTTCAGCTCGGCAGCTGCTGCCATCTGGGGAACGGTCAGTGATCAGCGTCGTCTCCGCCGTGAGCAGGCGGCTTCTGCGTGTGGGTGGGTGCAGGGTGCGCGGGGCTGGGCGTGTGTGGTGCGTGGGGCTGAGCCACATCTAGCAGCTCTGGCCCCACCTGGCAGGCCCGGAGGTGGAGGGACCCTCGTTAGCCCGCCACGCCAGTGGGGAGCCCGGACCATCAGAGACTCCTTAGATCCAGTGTGGGCTGGACTGGAGTTGCTGGTGAGGAGTGAGCCAAAAGGATGCTTACCTGACCGTCAAGTTCACCTGTTTTAAAGTAAATAAACATGCTGAGGATCTACAGCACAGCTGCCGTGGCTGAGTTTCCATATCATGTGAATTGAAATCAAAGTGGTACCTCCTTATTTGTCATTTAATCGTAATGCATTCAATCATTTGTTTGCTCCTTCGCTTGCCTCCTGTGTTTCCTACCCAGGAAATGCCCCGTTCTGCACCCCCACTGAGAGTGGATATTAATAAACACATTCACCTGCTGTAGCAGTTTCCTGTGCCTGGGGTGGTTAACACAGCTGAAGGATGTCCTCTTCCAGTCTGGGGGACACAAGTCTGAAATCAGCTTCACTGGGCTGAAGTCAAGGTGTTGGCAGGGCCGTGCTTTTGGGAGGCGGGAGGAGGGGTCTGTTCCTTGCCCCCTCTTGCTCCTGGTGGCGGCCAGCATTCTTTGGCTTGTGGCCACATCACTCGTCTCTGACTCCAAACTCCCATGGCCTCCTCCTCTGTCCCTGTCACATCTCCCTCTGCCCTCCTCTAGTAAGGATACTTGTGGTGGCATTTAGGGCCCACTTGCATAATCCAGGTTTATCTCTCCATCTGGAGATTCTTAATCTAATCACGCCTACAAACTCTCTGCTCTGTAAGCGAACGCGCCGGTTCCAGAATTAGGATGATGTCTTCGGGGCTATTGTTTAGCCTCCTACAGCCAGTTCCGCAGGCTCAGCTACCTGTGACACACACACAGTGGGGTAAGCTGCCCCTGCCACGTGTGATGCTTTTGAAGATTATGCGGTGTGTGTCTTCCCAGTCCTTCAGGTCCAGGGGAGCTAGCAGGAGATGGCTCTGTGTCCAGACACACATACGGACCCTTGAACTGGAATGCCTCTGGGTGCCAGGGCAACACAGGCCTTCACCATCCTGTTTGCTCTCTTCTGTATTTTCCAAATGTCCACTGAGAGAGGCACCTGCCTCTGTTTCTGCCTGTCTGTCATGGTCTGGTTCGTGGTGTATCCCAGCACCCACGCCAGGGCCTGGCCCAGAGCAGGTGCACGCAGGTACGCTGACTGAACAGATCTTCACGATCAGGAAGGAATGGAGTTTTGTAAAACGTAACTGGGAGCTGGGTGTGGCTCACCGCCGGTCCCAGGGCCTCCCTGCTGTGCGCTCACCCACTGGCGCTGCCCCGTTCACGACGCCTGGCGGACATGAGTACTCCTGCTTCATTCTGCGCCCTTCTTCCTACGCCCCAGAACTCAGCGCCTGCAGCCAAACGCAGCCTGCTGCTGGGGTCTGCAGTGATGAGGACAGTCACAGCAAGGCCACACCTTTGGCAGCCGCTGCTGTTTCCTGGGCTCAGACTGTAACTCAGCTCGCATCACCGCGCTTCCAAAGCGCACATCAGTTTTTTTTCTGCCCCTTTTGCAGTGGAGGAAACTGAGGCGTGGAGAATGAACTGACTGGCCCAAGTCACTCGGTTGACAAGTGACCGGGCTGGGATTTGAACCTGGGCAGGTACAGCTACTAAGCCTGGAGTTTTCTAGAAAAACCAGAACAAGAGGAATAACCTGAGGGGCCTGGCCACACTGGGCTGTGAATCACATTTTCTTGAAGTTTTGTGTTCATTCTTTTTATCTGAAATAAACAAGAGGAAGGAAAAGAAATGTTCTGAACTGCGCTAGACCACCGCCCCGACTGCGCTAGCTAGCCACGCGCCACTGGCTGTGCGAACGTGGGATTCTCCGGATGTTACGCTGAGGAAGCTCCAGCCATGCCCACCACGCCCCACCACACGTTTGGGCCGCCCTCCTGCCACTGTCCTCCTTCAAAGGCTCCTAGTTTCCCTCTGAGCATCTTTATTTTGTCTGATGCTAGTTTCTCAGTTCCAGCAATTCTCTGGGCTCTGAAAAATCCCGGTCGGGGCAGGGACCGCACCGCCGTCTGCTGGCTGAACAGGCCGAGCGGTGGGAGCCTCCTCCCCCGGCCTCTCCGGGCCTCCGCTGCAGCGGCCCCATCGGCTCTGCCCTCTCCTGGCTGCTCGCATTCCAGACTCTGCCATTTGGCACCTGCGCCGACACTCGCGAGGGCAGTGAGTGGAGTGTCGCCCTTGCAGCCCCGTGCCAAGCAGGACAGAGCATCTGCCCACCCGGCTTGGCGCGGCCCCGACTCCTGGATGGAAGACAGAGTGTTTCCCTTTGATGAGCTTTCACTCGAACCCTTTAAGAGCACTTAACTCACCCCGAAAGCGAAGTGGGTTATTTACGATCCCAGCCATCGCGCGGTGGCGAGGGTGCCAAGACACAGATGATGGTTCTGGCATCGCCGTTTGTCGGCGATGTTTGTTCAACAGCGTTAAGCTGAAATATCGTTTGCCGGGGCTCGCTGCCCATCAGGCACTTAATTACATACAAAATCAGATTTCCTTGCGGCTTCACTGAAAGCCCAGGGTATTGGGATAATTACTAAGAGAAAAGATAAAAATGCAAGTTAAGCCCCGAAAGTGTCCCCCCACCAAATAGCAGTGAGTGGGAGCACGAACGCCCCCTCCTGAATGTCGGTCTTTTCCAAAGTCAAGGCACTGGCTGACTGGCCCCTCACCTTGGCTCTCCCAGGCGGGGAGGCTCCGGGGCCCCGAGGGGCTATGGCTCTTCTCAAAAGCCGGCGTGGTCCTTCCTTGCCGGGGGTAGGGGGCTCTCAAACAGGCCACTGCGGCTCCCTGAATATTTTTGCAAAAGGAGATGAAGCAGATGCAATGTTTCTGGAAATTTGGAAGCGGGAGGACCTGGCTCTGAGCTGCAGGTCCACTGGCTAAGTGACCTTGGGAGTGTCACTCACCACTCTGAGCCCCGGGTGCCTCAGCTGGAAGGTGTGCGATGTGACACGCCTCCTCGCATTGCTGCAAAGTCTCCCGGAGGCCATCTCTGAGGTGCGAGGCTCGGTGCCCGGCACACAGCAGGGACACGAGAAGTGGCAGCAGTTGTGATGACTGTTTTTGCAGGATTTTCCGGGAGAGGAAGGATTCCTGGGCCTGCCTGCAGCCTGGGGGCCCACCCACTCGTCTCGATGAGCAGCGCCGAGCCCACATCCCCAGCCTGCTCGGCGCGGGGATGCTGGGCTTTGGCCCGCACCTCCAGTGAAAGGGGAGGGAGGCTGGGGTTTGGAAGGGTTTTCCGGCCTTGAGACGCCAACTCAGGGCTCCTCTGTTCTTGCCCGCAGCAGCCTCCCTGGCTGGAAAGCACCACGCGGTGGATTCCCTGCCCCACTGGCAGGCGATGCCACGCGAGGGAGAGAAGGTACCGGATGTGAAATGGCGGGGAGAGCTCTCCCTCCCTCAGACCTCGCTCCATCTCTCTCCATCAGCTCCTGGAAGCTTCCCCAGACTGAGCAGGCCCCCTTGCACAGCGACCTGCCGGCCCTGCCCTGTCTGGGCCCCGAGGGCCAACAGGGGTCCGTGACAGGCAGCTGGTGACTTTCGGGGCACGGGGCTGGATTCCCGCGGCCCACATTTTCCACACTCTCGGCTGAGGCCAGATGAAGCTGTATGCTGTTTAAGGGACCAATCTGGGTACGCAAGAGAGTGCAGAAACATGATACCTCTGGAAGGCTGGAGGCAAGACTCATTTAAACAGCCTCCACTGTCATCGGTGTCACCAGGCTGAAGCTTGTCTTGTTTACCGGATGAAGGTTTCACACTGCGTCAACGTTCTGCCAGAAGCCGGCATTCAAATGAGCAGTTAGTGCAAGTCAGTCATAAACACGGCGGAGCCGCGAGACGGGCAGAGGCCCCTCGCCGTCCCCGGTGCAGCTTTTAAGCACTTGGCGTGCTGCTAGCTCAAACTGGAGAGGGGGCTGTGCGCATCATTTGGGCCCGAGTGCAATGCACTTGAAATAATTACTTTAATCAGCAAAAGTTAATTACTTTAAATCATAAATTAATGGCGGAGCATTTGGCAGAGCCTGACGTGTGTGGCGAGGCTGTCAACTCAAAACCCAGGTGAAACGGCGACCCGGCCTCGGCGCCGAGCACGAGCCGGAGCCCACCTACTGTGCGTGCGGCGTCTGCTCCGTTAGGAAGAGCTCTTTATAACCGGAGAAGAGCCACCTTAAACTGTCACCTATAAAAAAAAGGAGCCATAAACAAGCAGACTGCTGCTAAGCAGGTGCTGCTGGAGAAGCCGGCCCTTGACAATAATAAGATCTTAAAGTGGCATCTGCCTTTATTTTATAGAACAATTGGAAAGACGGTTAAAAGTAATAAACCCAGCTGATATGTTTTACGAGTTGGTAGTTAGCCGTGTTTACAGTGGATGAAGATTTTGGAGAAGAGACTGTCACCCCCAGAAGCCCCCCTCTCCGGCATCCAGAGACTCGAGCAGCTGGGAGGTGGCAGGCCCCGCGTGGAGGCGGGTGGCAGCCTGGTCCAGCATTTCTTGTTCTCCTGCACCGGCATCTCCAAGAAGAGCTGGAGCGATCTGGAGAGAAAAGAGGAGGCTCTTTCGAAGAAATGGGGAGGGGGCCTTTGGGTCTGCAAGGAGAGAAAGAGCCAGCTGGGGCTGGGTCCACGGGCGGCCGTCGGGCCCTCTTCCAACCTGAGAGCCATGTCTGAGGAACAGGGTGGACGAGCACAGGGCCCCCGAGGGCCTGGGGCATGGATCCCGTGTAGGTCCTGGCCCCGCAGGGCCGCGCAGGTGACGACGAGGCCTGGCCTTCCACACGCTCACCAGAGACAGGGAGCCCCGTGCACAGGGCCCCTTCCAGGCACTGAAAGTAGAAGGAGGAGCAAGCCAGACGCAGCCCCTGCCCTGAAGATGCTCACGGTCCTGTGGAGGAAGCAGACGAACAGTGAGGAGACCGCGTCACCAGGGTGCGGTCAGGGGAGGGCCAGGTGTGGGCCACGTCGGTGCATGTGGGTGAGCCCGCGCTGGTTTGGGAGGGGCGGCAGTGAAGTCTCCAGCCCTGGGCGGTGTGAGTGTGCAGGAGGTACTTGCGTTATAACTGCGATTTCTCTAGCTTGTGAACAGTCGTTTGATTTCAGTGTTCTCCAAGTACGAGGGCTGGATTCAGAACTCAGAGGCACAGGCAGGCTCCGACCATCCTTCTCTCCACCTGCAAGTTGAATGCAGCTACAGGGAAGCACGACCCAGCTTACCCGAGCTGCCCCGGGGCTTTGTCTCTGGGTTTTCCTGAGGGTAAAGCAAAGCCCCCAGGCGCGTGCAGAGCCGGCCACCGGGTGATCCAGGCTCAGCACTCGGAAGTCTCCCCCGGTTCAGGTGGCTACAAGTCAAACCCCCCACCCAGCACGTTCGGGTGTAACCCTGCCCCGCCCCTGCCACTCCCTATCCCGAGTGATGCGTCCAGCGGGTGGGCAGGCACTCAGACTTCTGCTCTACAGAGAAAAGTCCGCCGGCACGTCTGCGCTGGCAGGTGCTGGCTCCCAGGGGACCCCCAGCAGGACCTGAGGGGCTCGCTGCAGGCAAAGAGAAGCACGGTGTCTTGGCCCTGGGGCTGGGCATCCCGTGGGCTCCTGGGCGGAGCCCAGGCAGAACACCAGGGTGTTACTTCTAGCTCTTGTGTGACTTCAGGCGCACAGGCCCTGGCTGACCTCTGCTGGCTCATTTGTCAAGGGGACTGGGTAGCAGGGTCCTAGAGGCTGTCTCAGGGCACGTGGGCTTGGCTACGAAGACTGGCTCTCCAACCCAGGGAGAAGCAGCCCCTCTTTTTGTACCAAGGTGGGCCCAAGGTTGCTGGCTCCAATTTCAAAGCAAGCTCAGTGGAATCCTACTGCTGCCCTGGGGCCCCAGGCTCAGACCTTGAATGGTCTCCACCACCCATCCCAAGTCTGGGAAAGCTTAGTTTCTTGGGATTCCCCAGGCAGCCCTACCCATCATTCAAGAGGGCGTGCCCCCGCTGCCCGGAGCCTGGCTTTGATGTTAAGGAGACTCGGCTCCGGGTTTGAGGTCAGCGGGTCTTGTCCTGGGTGACCTAGAACCAGCTACTTAACACGCAGCGCCGACATCCTCATCTGCAAGCTGGAGACGGCAGTGCTCACGCCAAGGCTTCTTGCAGCGGCTGGAAGACACCAACATAAAGAGGTTCTTAGCATAATTCTGGAACATAGCAGGTGCTCACTGTTAGCTAACAAGACAATTGATCAGCAAGGCTCAACTCAGGTCTTCTCAGGTTGTTTCCACCCTCCCCTCAGAACCCCACCCTCCTGAACAGTACCACGGCCCACGAGGACGGTGCACCCCAGGAGATGGCACTCATGTCTCCATCGCTTTGCCAGGCAGTTGGCTAAGCTGGGCTGGGCATGCACAGATAGTGAACCTGCTCCAGGCAGGTGACCAGAGAAGAGAGGTCCCAGATTCTTGAACCACAGAGAAAGCCATCGCGTAGACTCTCATCAAGCTTGTTGGCTTTGAAGGAAAAGCAGGGTGTCCGCAACAGGGTGTAAAAAAGGAATCTCTCCGCACAAGCCGTGTCTTTAAAGTGCTGACCACTGGAAATAAAGCATTCTCTGGCTGAGCGCAAGGATGGAGTGTTGTCAAGGGTGAGCCGGGGACCCGTCTCCCAGCCTTGACACAAGGGTGCTCAGAACCTGCAGAGGGACGGTTCCCTAGACACAAGACACCCAAGAGTTACTAAATAAAAAATTACGTTGCAGAAAATGAGAAACATTCCTCCTGTGTCATGAACATCAGCGACTTGAGCACTTGCGCACCCGGGATATTGCGGCCGTTCAGAACTCCATTCTGTTCCTATCTGTCACCGGGACTCTGGCAGAACCGTCGTTAACAAAGTTCATCCTCACACTACTCTGGGTCGGAGTTAGTCTTGGGTGCCACGTGGGAAATTTCCACTTTCATCAAGGTTTGCCAGCAGCTCCTGGGTCCCCTCTCACGACAGGCTTTCAACTGAATGTGACCTGGAAGAACAGCCTGTCTTCTTCGTGACTCCTTTAGGATCAGGATAAGCTCTAACCCTAACAGAACCTTCTGTGATGATGGGAAGGGCGTATACACGAGCTCTCCAATACAGTTGTCACCCACCATCTACTGAACACTTGAAATGTGGCCGCTGTGACTGAGGAACTGGATTTTTTATTTAATTTGATTTTTATTTTTAAATTTAAAGAGCTACATGTGGCTAGTGATGGCGGTATTGCACCCTTACCACCATCATTACCACTACATTAGGAATGATGACCAGTCTTAAATTTGAAAGAGTGCTTGGGGGACGGGCTGTAAATGTGGCCACAGGCTCCATCTAGCTGGGTGGTCATCAGCATGATGACTTCCTACAAGGGCAGACATTTCTGCTACTGTCCATGCACATAACTTTTTGGTTCGCTCGAGAGAGGACAGCTGATGACCAAGAACACGTCTTTAATCCCAACACAGGAGCGTACCTTGTCCTTTGTGTCAAGAAATGGCGTTTACCGCAGACATACTAACAGGTAAGTGTGCCTTTCACATCCTTAGACAATTGAGACCAAAACACAGACAACTGAGTTATCCTTGAATGAAAAGCAGCAAACACAACTAAATTTCACCCCAAATTAAATGCATGAAAACTGTTTATGATTTTCAAGATCAGAGAAAATTAAATGTGAATTTTGCATATGAAAAAGGCAACATTTGCAATCCCACAAAAACACTTCCAAATGAATTCAGAGCTCCCAGCGGTGCCCAGTCTCCCAAGGGTTCAGGTCCATTTTTTCCCCACTGAAAAATCTCATAACGACTTGGATTTAAAACAAAAATTAAGGGAGGCGGTGTGAGGCACCCCTGACTATTTCCTCCCTGCCATCAAAGGCTGAGGGAACTCTGGAGCAGAAAGGGAAGGAAAGAGCTCACCTACCTTGTGTAGTCAGCTTCAGAGAAGTCAGAGATGATCTGTGGCCCCTTAGCCCAGTGGTTAGAGCGAAGGGAGAGGGGGCTTGGTCGGGGGTAGGTGTTGGAAGAACCAACCTATTAGCTTTCCCCTTCTTGGTGGCCCTCTGAGTTCCTTAATCCTGGGGTGCCCTTCTGAGAATGTGCCCTGGTGGCCTGGGTCTCAGGGGAGAGGCGGAGAGACACCGCTGGGCTTGCACAATCCCACCCCTGCTGTGGGAGCCCAGCCCGAGGCCGGCTCAGAGCACATGGCTGACCTCCGGGGGGGGGGCCCAGGGGGGAAGGGAGCAGAGCTCAGGCCGCACTGTTCCCCCAGTCGCAAACCCAGGATCCAAGCAAAAAGCCCAGAAACCAAGGCAACCAGCGCAAGGCCACCCGAAGCACAAGCTCTGCCTAGCACCGAGCTTTCACCTTCCCCCCAGGCATCTACTCAAGGAGCATTACTTTAATTTTTTTTTTTTTTACTATTAATATTCCACCCTCGGTGCTCCCACAAAGCAACTTTAAGCAAAGAAAGAATGGACTTACCAAGAGGGCTCACTTGTCTTCAGCACCTGGGCTGTTTTACATTAGACGGCACCCGGCATGGGGACCCGGCGCTGTTTTAATCATTCCAATGTGTCCAGTGCTGGAGAAGAACTCAAAAGGTGAATATTAAAAGTAGTTGTGGAATCCAGTCATTTCACGAATGAGCACGTAATAGCCAAAGGCAAAACCGGAAGGCAACTTCACTTCCAATCAGTGTTCCCATTTTATTGAAACCAGATTGGAATTCCTGGAAGGAAGCCTACAGATCACATCTTTAATACTCATTTTCATACACTCCAGTAAAGCTGTCAGGCTGAATCAGCTGTTGCAGGAGGCTTCCTGTATAATTTACAGATGTGCCGCCCGTGGCCCGTTATTTAGACCTGAAACAGGAGTGTGTTTTTGATCAAGCTCAGAGACTTCCTCTCACCTGCCCAGGTTTTCACTGGCTTTAATTTGTCGATTAATACTGGCCTTTGCACACTGCACCGACCCTCCACGCTGGGGACATTAATCCCCGGACGCGCAGCGGGGCCAGCTTGTCAGCGACGCGCATCTCAGGGGAGGCGGTGCTGAGCATCAGCGACTGAGAAACGCGAAGCCCGGCGGCCTGCGCCCCCTGGACCGGCCAGAGGGCTCCCGGGGGCTCTGGGAGGAGCTGCCAGCTAGACAGAGGGCCCGCGTGCCCCCAGCTCCTAGGCCAGGGCAGAAATGCCGGGTTAAGTGCAGTCGGATTACTGCGGGACCTGGAGCCCCGCCTTGCCCTCCCGACCCTCCCAGCTCCTCCTCTCTCTCCCCACAACTCTTTTGGGAAAAGAAACCCTCAGAAAGTCCAGTCTGTACCAGACAGCCTGACAAGCCCCCTCTGTGGAAACGCTTAGGGGAGTGAGGAGCAAGCCTGTTTCCAGCTTCCTGTGTCACCTTCCTTTTCGTCTTAGATTCTGGTAGAGAAAGAAACCGGGCTGGAGAAAGGGGGTGGCGGGGGTGGTGACAGGAGGCAGACTTCCAGGAAGAGAGCCTCTCAGGCTGGTGCGGGGGGTGCCCGGCCCCGTCTACTGCGCTCAGGCCACCTGCCCCATGGCCTTCTTGCATTGTCGGGACTATCACTTGGTGGTTTGCTCGGCTGAAGGATTTTGGCTTCCAAAGAGCCCGGGATTCTTCACTGCTTTCAAAGCATGGCCTTAGAAACATGATTTTTCAAAGGAGAGGAGATGTCGCATTAAATGAAAATGCATCTGAAACAGGGCAGCCCGGGAGGTAACTGCTGACACCCTGGGCTCCCTCCTGCGGGGAGAGCCCAGCCCAACAGTGAGAGTGGGGCCTGGAACCAGTCTGCCTGCGTTCCAGTCCTGGCTGTGACATACGGCTGTGCCACCCCAGGCAAGCCCCTGCTCCTCACGTGCCTCGGTTTACTGATCTGTCAAATGCGAGTGCAGATGAAGCCACCTTACCAGACAGTGGCGGGGATCAAAGCAGACAGTGGTACGCAGCGCTCGGAGCACAGTGAGTAAGTGGCCGTTATCACTGCTGCGATCGTGTGCTCGTCCTCCAAGGAGGGGAGTGTGGACCTGCCCCCCTGTGTGGAGTCCTGGCTGGGCGAGAGGAGGCGGCTCCACGGCCAGGCAGGTCTGGGGTCTCATCACCAAGCTGGTTCCAGTGAGAAGACGTCAAGGCCACTGCTGCTGGGGGTAAAGAAGCTCCATTATCGTCTGTGCAGTCCCACAGGAGACACGATGGAAGGTGGGGAGACTTGGGTCTGGGTCTGGATCCTGCCTCTGAGGCTCTGTGCTGTCATCTCCAAGATGGGATTCATCCCGACTCCTCCCCCGCCTGTACATCTTCAGCGACACGAGACCCTGCAGGACCAGGCGGAGGACAGCGGCCCAGGCTGGACCCACCGCAGGCCGAGGCAGGAGGGGAGCTCTGTGGGCCGAGAGGGAGCTCATTTCCCTCGGCATCTTTACAAAGGGGCTGCATTTTCTTACGACCACTTTAGGAATCCTCACTGCCCACACGCATGCACACGCCCACACACACACGACAAGATGGTGCAGCGGGAAAACACTAACTAGTAGAATGGATACTAGAAGACAAAATCCTGTGTCTGAACAAAAATTCAGTGGCTTCATTCGCCAACACACGAAAGCCAGAGTGGAGCTTGCGTCACCATTCACCCACTGACGGGACCCAGTGGCCTTGTCCTATAAACACAGCCTGGGAAGGCCACTCAAATCCTCACAGCAGGCAGATGGGTCCTGCACACAGGTCCGGGGGACCGCTGACCACGGCAGAGAACCACTCAGGTTTGGCCTTGACTGGCAAAGGCCCGGAAGGTTCCAGTCGCTCCTGTGCTGCGTCAGCCCATCTCCCCCGATGGCCTCCAGAAATGGGCACAAAGCTCCACGGGAGGGATGCTCCCTGTTTCTGCTGAAGGAGCAGGCCACGCAGGACGATTCGCTCCCCAGATGCACACGCAGAGCGTGGTCTGCGTGTCACCCTCTCTCCGGGACACTAGGAGAAGCTGGGCTCTTCCTGACCAAGTCAAGACTTCCAAGAACAAGCCATACCGCTAAATATCCAAAGGTTTTTGGTAGAATCAAAATTCTCTTTGCCTTTTTACCTTGCTTGTCTCCACACGGAGCTTGGGGCTAAAGGTGAGCACACATCTCGGGGAAAAACCTACTGATGTCTCACTCTTTACCTTAGGACAAGACTGTCGCCTGTAACCTTGCAGCCTCCTCCAATCGCTGCTTCCCCAAGCAAGCACCCAGCTCCTGCTACGGTGACGAGGACAGAGGGAAAAAGGTGACCTACTCGCAAAGCGGTACAGCCAAGGACAGTGACGGGAACACGCTCTTTCTTTAAACACTGGACAATACGCCTGAAAAGTCAGAGAAAGGCTTCAGTCATTGGTGGGAAGACATCGCTGGAGTCTTCACACTTCTTTCTCGAGCCCACACACACGTGCACACCCACCCCAGGGGCCCCCACGCTCACAGTCAGGACCATTGCCGTCAGGCTGTTCCTCATCCAAATATTTACCAGGTCGTTTTCAAAAGGTTACAGAATTTTACTCATAGAGTGAATCTGATCTTTTCCAAGTCAGAGCAGGAAACGGGAACTAAATCATGGAGCTAATTGGGACAGACAACACTGGGGACAGAAGGGAGGGAAACCCATGGAGAACTGGGCATGGGGGTGTCAGAAGAAAGCCTGGAGCCACTGGACGGACAGGGAGGACAATGGAAACTCTCCCTTAAAGACCCCTCACCTCTGAAATCCTTCCTGAAAGTCCCCTGTCATCACCCCTAGGCGTCTTCAAGTTTCCCTTTACTCCTCAGGCAATCTCTTGCAGTTCATTCAAACCCTAGCCTGAGTGGTGGGTTGTGACCCCTACTGCCACCCCCAGGAACCCCTCTGCCTAGGAAGCTTCCCCCCTCCACAAGACAAAACAATCTTGTATGCTCAGCTAGAGCAATCTCAGGCTTCAAATTCCCATTCAAGATATGTTTCCTCTTAAATTTATGCTAAAGTGTAAATGACTGATGTCAGCTTGTTTCTTGAAACAGGTCTAATGAGCAGAGGCAGCAAGAGGCAGCTCACCTCTAAAGGAATAAAAGCTCCTGTTTATTGAGTGTTTACCGTGCCCTTTGCTTCTCTGACCTGTTAGATCTTCACAATATCCTTAAGAGGAAGGCATCAGTATCTCCATTTACAAGTGGAGAAACCAAACCCAGAGAGGGCAGGTACCTCACCTGAGAAAACACAGCCAGGAAAATAACATCAAAACTGCAAGTTAGCTGAGGTCTGCTGACACCCGAACCTGGGCTCGGTCCTCTGCCAGACCCGAAGTCCCCGTGTCAGCACTGTGTTTGCCACCACCGAGCCCCTGAGTGTGCCTGTGAAAGGGGCTGAGAAGCCCAGGCTGTAAGTTTGGGTCCTGATCTCCAAGAGGGTGCAGTGTGTTTGGGGATTAAGGGGGAGCGGACAGAGATGCCCAAGAGACAGCCCTGGGCAGGCAGGTGCCTCTGCCTGCTGGAAGACAGCGAGGCAGGAGAGGGTCATCACAGGGCGATGAAGGTGGGGGTGGGTGGCTCCCCCCTGAGGTGTCTCTGGAGGCGGAAAGGGTAAACAGTGGCGTCAGCCATGGGAGATTGGTTCCCCTGGACCTGCATGTTCTGTCTTTCTGGGTCCCAAAGTCTTACCTTCTTCAGAGGGGAGCTGGCCTCTTTCCCTCCACAAGATTTTTGCGGAAACTAAAGGACTGTTTTCAGAGCTGTCAGAAAGGGCCCCAGTCCCCAGATGCCAGCCAGGGCCGAGGTAAGAATCCAGGTGAGCAATAATAAACTTGACAGGAGCTTGGGGATTTTTGGATCACAGGCACAAAGGCACAAAGACTCTTAAACTAGCAGAAAAAAAATAAATGTGTGTGTGGGTGGTTTTGAGGTTTCCGCACAGATGGGCAGAAACAGGCCAAGGAAACTCAAAGGGCTCCCTGGCGATGGAATTGATGGTGGGTGAGGTCAGCGGCCGCCGAGGATGCTCAGGATGCTGGCCTTTGTCTAGAAAACGTGAGCCTCCCCGAAGATACAGAGACATCGTGCACGCCCAGAAAGAGATTCCTGGCCCGCCCACAGCCGTAAACTGTGGGTCCTTCTCCACCCATTCCCCCAAATCCTGGGAAAACACGTTCCCAACACTGTGATGGGGGATGGGTACAATCACTAGACAATCAGTATGTCAAGACTCCGTCCTAGTTGCCAAAAAAGTTCATTTTTGAGGCAGGTAGTTTTCTTTTTAAAATCTTCATTTTTAAACTCTTAACATAATGACTGAATGGCTAATACGAAACGAATACATTTTTAAAAGGCTCCTTTGAAAAGCCATTCAAAGCTGAACTCGCGCAAAGGACCACAGGGAGGGAAGAGGGCGCGGGCTGAGCTGGCAGAAGGCTGCTCCCGCCCGTGCCAGCCCCGCGCTCCGACAGAACAAGTGTTGCATGAGATGTGAAGGATGGCTACGGCGGCCTGCGAGCCCTGGAGCAGGTGTTCCTCATCCTCATTTGCAGTGGAGCGTGGCCCCTGGCTCAGCGAGCCGCAGCCGGCGCCTGGCAGCCCCTCCTGTACCTGCGTGCGCAGAGGCGCTAATGATAATAGATGCGGGCCGATTAGCCAGCCCATTTGGAAAGCTCGCTGCAGCCTGGCTGGGGGCACCGGTGGGCGGTCATCGTGAGGGGACACAGGGATGTCGAGGCTCGGGGCTGTCCCTGGGGTACCCAGGGCTCTGGTGAGTTGGGCTCTCACAGAAGGAGCAGATGCTGGCCTCCGAGTCTCCTCCAGATTCACCAGGGCTGCAGTGACAGTGCTCCCCATCAAGTAACACAGAAGGACAGGTGGCCAGCTGCCCGCTCTGGCCTCAGAAAGCCCCACTGGGCAAGGCAATTTTGCTGGGCTTTGGGCCACGGGGGCCCGAGTGCATCCCCATTTGCTGCATTCCTGGCTGATAGCATCCTTCTGTCCACTCATTCCTGTGCTCACAGGCCCCCACACCTACTGCGGGCTCACTGACTTCAGTCACACGTGGCTGACAGCCAGCCTGCCAGGGTTCAGACTCCAGCTCCATCCCCTTCTCGCTCTGCCTCCTCCTCGGTACAGGTTCTGTGCCTCCTCGGTGTAGATTCTGACTTCCTCACCATAAGAGGAAGGATGATGGGGACGTCGGGACACTGAATTTATGAAGTAGGGGGTGGGGATAAATGAAGAACTGGGCATAAAATTCTTAGCACAGTGTCTGACACTTCTATGACTGAGAGATGCCAGTTCAAATACGTTACTAATATAATAAACTACTGTAATTAACGTTGTACTGCTGGGAGTCAGGCTGTGAGGACAGACTGGGGAACAAGACAGACATGCTCTTGCTTTTCCGAAAACCCCTTTCCAGGGATGGAGGTGGCCACGCAGCTGATCAGATGCTCAGGGCTCCGAGAGAAGCAGGTGGCAGCAGGCGCAGAAGGCAGAGCCTCGAGATGTCCAGAAAGGCTTCAGCAAGGACGGACTCCGAAAGGCATCTGCAGAGACAGCCAGCGCTCACTCCGAGAGGCAGCGAGGTGCTGGTGTTCCAGACAAGGACTCAGCCTTCCGGGAGACGCAGCCACACCTGGAATGCTCAGCACACTGGCGCCCCACCGGGATGATCCAGACAGGGGAGGGGACTTTTGCTGTAGCCAAAACCAAAACAAACCTCCTCCCACTCCCAGGGCCACTCGGTCCCCGGCCCAGAGGCTGAGCAAGGGGGTTCCAAGCACCCTGATCCATTATCATTTCACTTGAGGCTGCCTTGTGAGGGAGGTGTGGGAGGTGCAACCAAGCTCTTCTGCAGGACAGAACGGTTTGCCCAGCGTTTGACGAATCACGTGACTAACCAGCTCCCCACCTGGATGCGGGCAAACCCGGCCTGACGCACAGGATGCTCTTCAGGGCTGATGCCCTTACCCGGCTGCTGGAGAGAATAGCTGATTTTCCACAAGGACTCACTCTCCAGACTCCTTAGGAAGGCAGCTTCCTGCTGCTTATAAGCGCCTGCTTCTAAACCAGGGCTAAGTTGATGGCAGGGCTGGAAGCTCAGGAAAAGTGAGATTTTATGCATGTTGAAGGTCAGCTCGAAAAGCAATCAGACAGCTTGGCTGTGGACAGTGGGCTGGAAATGGGCTCAGGGCTCCGGAACCACACTGGCCCAGGACCCCTGGGGGCTGAGCTGGTGTCCTCAGCCGGATGCCCAGAGCACCCCAGTTCCAGAAACACTGACCCCTCTTCCCACCCGGGGGCATCCACAAGGCACCCAGAAGCCAGCAACTCCATCCTCTGTGAAGACACCACTCACATCCGTTTCCTGCCCATTTGCCGTCTTCTTCAGGCTCCAGGTCCCTCATTCTGACCGGCCCTCCACGTGGTCTAGAGCGTGGAGCCGCTGCACCGGCTGAGGAATGCATTTCAGACGAATGCTTCAGCCATGCGTAGGACACCGACACCCAGTATGGGAGCAATTTCACTTCTTAATTAATAGCTGCAGCAACAACATTTTCAACCTGGCCATAAAACATCCCCCGCCTCCTCGGATCCGGGCTCTCGGCGCGCTGCAGCGGGCCCCGTGGCCGGCCTGGGGAGCGAGGGGCAGTTGACGAGACACCTCCGAGAGAACAGTGTTACTACAGTCAAAGTTAGGTGACAGGAGAAGCAAGGATGGCAGTGTTTACACCACAAAACTCCGAACAGAAAAGCACACTGTCCTCTGTTTGTCAAACAAGCAGAGTTATTATTACCATTGTTGTTTTATGGCCTTTTCTATAGAAAAAATACAGCATCATGGTTACTGAAGCAAGAGTGTAATTACACACGGCTGTGCATAGACTCAGCCACCAGCCCCTCGCCAGGCTCTCTCTGGAGCCAGCTCTCAGGTCCACGGTGTCATCTCTAACTCTCAGTCAGCTGGGGTCCTCCAGCCCAAGTACAACGGGGCACGGAGGCCCAGCTCCCTGGGGGGGCCCCGCTGATCCGAGCCTCCAAATGAGATCTTCCCTGAAGCAAAGGCCAGTGAGTCCTCAATTCTCAGCTCAGGCACATTCGCCCTCATATCCAGGAGTCACTGTAAAGGGGGCAGAGGAAGCGACATAAACAGTCACGCAGAGGGAGGTCCCCGTGGACCCTGTCCCCACCTCCACCCTGTGAGAGATGGTGGCCGGCGGCGGGCGGGGGGAGTCTTTCTGGAAGCTCAGCGGCTTCCCGCCTCCTCCCTTCGCAGCCTGCTCCGTGCCGGGCAGTAACTCCCACCACAGCCGTGGGGACGCCAGGCACCGCCCGTTCACCTTCACACCACCTCGTGGGGGTGACACAGTCGCCCCACTTCGCAGATGAGGGTGCTGAGCTCAGAGGCTGCGTGGGTTTCCCAAAGCTGGGAGCAGAGCTGGGATTTTAACTCACGCTGGCCTAGCTGCCCAGGCGCGCCCTCGACAGCTACACTGGAGCCGGGCCAAGCTGTGACCCGGGGAACCGCAGGGATGAGAAGGCCGTTCCAGCTGCAGACGCCGGCCCTCGAGGCCTCCCTGATGCAGGAACCGCCCAGACAGCAGCGCGGCCCTTGGGCGGCCCCTCTGAAGATGGGCTGGTGGCACAGCCCCAGCTGTTTGCTTCGGCGTCCAGAGCACCAAGCTCACCCACAGACCCACAGACGGGTCCCCGGGGAGTGTGTATCAGGGACAAAGATGACGAACAGGACCCTTCCTTCGAGGAGCTGGGGTTCTAACTCATGAGCAGACAGTTTCATTAACTGAATAGACAAAAGGGCATTTCTCTAGTCAGCTTGCTCCCGCTAAAGAAGTCAAGAAGAAAAGTAAATTAGAGCCGAAAGCTCCAATCGTCCGTGAGAATGACTAAATAATAAATATTGCAAAGAACAAAAAGATTTCTTATAAAATACAGTCTGCAGTGTAGGTTGGGGAGAGATTTCCACCGCACTTAAATCAGCGGCACTGCTGGAACCAGACCTGGACGTGGACCTGGGCCCCCACCGGCCTCCAGGAGGCCTCCGTGAGAACAGGAGGAACCTGTACGTGACCATCCCCACCGCACAGACCCCTCTGGGAGGTCGGATGCAGCAGCTGGACCAGGAGCTGCCAGCATCCAGAGGGGTGCCCCAGGGATCAGAGGGGCCAGTGAAGAGACGCATCCTTACCTAGAGATGCTCCTACTAAGTGAAGGAGGTCGGACAGAGCAAGACACGTAGCGTATATCGCTTATTTGTGGAATCTAAAAAATGACACAAATGAACTTATTTACAAAACAGAAACAGATTCACAGACATAGAAAATAATCTTAGGTTACCAAAGGGAGTGGGGGTAGGAATAAATTAGAAGTTTGGGATTCCCAGATACACACTACTATACATAAACTAGCTGAACAATAAGGACCTTCTGTAGAGCATAGGGAACTATATTCAATATCTTATAATAAACTATAATGGAAAAGAATCTGAAAAAGAGTATGTATATATTTATGTATGTGTAACTGAATCACTTTGCTGTACACCTGAAACTAACACAACGATGTAAATTGACTATACTTCAACAAAATTTTTTTTATTTATAAAAGGAACTCTGCTCTTTGTGGGCGACCTGTCTGGTCAGGGGCCTTGAGTCCATTCCCGGGGACTGTAGAGGAACCTGTGAGGACGAGGGAGAGGGCAGAAAGAAGTTGAGCTCCATCAGCATTTCCATATCCCCTGGGTGCTCTGCACAGCGCCTTGCAGAGAACTGGAGTTTGAACAAATGCAGATCGTGTGAAGGACCAGCCCCACTGCGTGTTGGCTCTGTGGCCTTGGACAAGCCACTTAATATCTTGAATGCAACTGTCTTCACTTGCAAAACAGGTCTGATGCCATGAGCGACCCGGCAGGACTGTCGTGACGGCCACTGACATGAGCGCATCACGGAAACGCTCATTGCTCTTGACGCCGCCATCTTTATCCTTCACGCTGACTGTGTGGGTACGTGCTTTACCAACCTTCTAGATGGGTATTTTCCAATCTGATGAAAATAAACACATGTCTTGACTGGACCTACTGTCAGAGCATAGCTGTGGTGTGATTGAATGACCTTGAGAAGTCGATGCACAGGTTCCGCATCCGCCCGTCTGCTGGCCGGCCTTTGGTCGTCATTGTTGGCCATGTACATGGCACTGTTCTTGGCGCTGGGTGTATGTGGAGAAGACAGTGCCTGTCCTCAGTTACGCAGACTCTTGACCGGCCCTGCAGAGGAGCAGCCCTGTGAGCACGCGTCGTGAACAAGTTAAGTTACTCAGAGAGAGAACTTCCATCAGCCGTGGTTGCACTTAAGCCCCCTCGTCCCTCCACCGCCCGGTCTGGGGGGAAGAAGCCCAGGGGTGAGTGAGCCCCCTGAACGCTCCTCACCATCTCTTGGTTATACAGGTCCTTTTCCAACCCTACCCTCTGCGTTGACAAAGCAGGTTACATGTGTTAGGGATGGAGAAGAATCTGGCTCTAACACAGGCCATGCAGGGCAAACGCACCTCTGGAGCTGGTGCAGACTCCACAGCCGTCCCTGCCGGGAATCAAGGACCCACTTGGGCGGCTCCTCCATCTACGAACCAGGGGCTGTGTTGGGACATCGGATAACACTTCCGCAGCCATCTGGGATCTCAGTCTCCGAAGGGCCCGCTGTGCAACCACAGTAGCGAGGAGGACTGACTACCATGGAGTGTAGCCCACTTAGCGGGAAGTGCCTCTGGAGGAGGAAGGAGACACGCCCCCAGTTACCGAGGGTCACAGCACAGAACCGGCAAAGCCCTCCCTGGCAGGCTTCCCCGGCCCCAGAAACCGCTACGATCGTCCCTGATTGCTGCACCATCAACCCCTAGTCTTCTCCACCCCTCCCCTCCACGGCCACATAACTATGTGTTCTTTGTTAATAGAAAAGAACCCTTTTTAAAAATCACAAATGTATCACTGTAGGAGAAGGTTTAATTTCATCCAGCTCTGATGGAGTCTTCCAGAAGGTACCAATTAGGGGATGCTAAGTCAGGACACGGGTTCTAGTGAGGAGGGAAGAAGAAGAAATGGAGAAGGGGACAGGAGAGGAGGACAGAGCAGGTGGGAGGCCCACAAAGAGACAGGGGGGCCTGTCTAGTCTGCTGTAAAAATAGTCCCCCTCTGCTCCCCACAAAACACTGCACAGCCGACCTATTGGGAAAGGGTCCCCTAATTCTCTGGGAGTTCAGTCATGGCCTCAGGGAATGACCTAGAAATTGTGCTGTAGCCACAGCCTCCCTCTGACAGGGCGAGGGCTGGACAGGTGACAAATGAGACGCTGGCCAATGTGCGTTCGCCTGTTTGCATTCTGAGACCTTGACGCCCTGAGTCCAGAGTCGCTAGGTCCTGACCTCATGAGCACCAAGAAGAGAGGAGGAGTTGGCCCCACAGTCCTGGCGGCCGAGCCACCCTGGAGCCCAGGTACCCTCCGCGGCCCAGCCGAGGGCACGTGGGCAGGCTGAGCGGACGTGAGATGCAGCCCTTCCCCCGGGTGGCCCCGTGACTGAGGAGCAAGGTCAGGAAGAAGGGAGGCTGGTCCTGTCACCAAGGCCAGTGGAGCCCAGGCCCCGCTTGTGAGGGGTCCCGCAGGCGGAGTCTGATGAGGCAGTCTCCCCGCCCCACCCCGCTGCCTGCACCCCTGCTAGGAGGCTCCCAGGGCCCCCGCGCTCCCGAGGACCCACGCCCGTACATTCCGCCGAATTATTGTCTTGTGCAGCTTTTCAGAGCAGAAGGAGAGAAGATTAGGGAAAGAGAAGAGAAAGCTGAAACCTCTGTAATGAAATTTTAAAATCACAGAGCTCCTGCTGTCAATATTTTCCCAGCCTCCAAAAGCATCAAATATTGTTTTATCCCAGCACAAACTGCGAATGCATGTACACAGCTACATATTACAACATTTGGATACACGGACTTGGGGCTGAGCCCTGAGATCGCAGTCACGGCAGCCGCGCGCGGGGTGGCCCCATCGCCAGGCTTTACATAGTTAATCGGTCGCTTTGTCCAGCTGAGCGATGGGGGTTCTGGTCCGTCCCAGTCATTAAAAGCTGCCGCTTTTAAGCACCTGCCTGCCCAGCATCCTGCTTCTGACTGAAAGCTTCTGCTCCTTTGATGAGGGTTTTGGATAATTTCACCAAGTTTCCGTGGCCCTCTCCGTAAGGAAGGAAGGAGTGCTTGGCTCACTCTGGGAAGACTCTGAAGCAGCACTCACTTTCCAGTCCTTAATAAGCCTCCCAAATGTGTCAGCCCGACAGGGCGTTTATCTCAATTGATGCATTCATAGCTCCCCCAAACTGCCGGGAAAGTCTGACACAGACGCACGAGGGCAGGGGCCCAGCTGAGAGTGAAGCTTACACAGCAGCCACCAAACAGGAAATCGGAACCACACTTTGAAGAGTAGATTCAGCCTCAGTTTGGGGTTTTGTTTTGTTTTGCTGGAGCGCTCTCTCCCTGACACACACACAGGTCTGTAGCTGAATGAACCTGAAAGGCTGGTGGTTCCGAGGAAGGGGACGTGTCCCCAGCAGGAGTGAGGTCAGGACCCACACGCAGGCCGGGCCGGGCGGCCCACTCCCCAGCTGCTCCCTGGGACTGAAAGGGGGCCGCTGCTGCTGGAGCAGGTCCCCTGGGGGTCGAGCTGAGTGCCCGGGGAGCAGGGACCACCCGGGTGCCTTCCCTGGGGATGCTTGGCCAGAGGGGCTGGGCGCGTCTCCCCACAGTCAGCAGGGACGTCAGAACCATGCCAGCAGCAGCTCGGTTTCTGCTACGTGATCAAGACTCCAAGGACGCACTTTCCGTGCTTTGCCAGACCTCCTGTCTTGGGGCCTCATGCTCCAACAGCCCCCTCGGGGATCACTTGGGCTGGTGGCTGCTGGAGGAGAAGGGGAAATTTCCATTTCTAAGCCCGGGATCCCAGGCCTTTGCAGCCGGCAGGAATGTCTTTCTGCATAACAGACACAAATAGACGCTGAAATCGCAGACTTTGTAGAAAAGGAAAACAAATCTTTAGGCCTGAGGTGGGCTCCCCGAGCCCCCCAGGGACTGATTTTGAGGGTGGCAGCCTCAAAAAGGAGCAGTTTCCAGCCTGTAGCTAAGAAAAACCACCTTCAGGGCCGCACACCTCTGCAAGAGTTAATACCTTTCTCTTGTTTGCTCCCAGCAGCAGCCTCCGCAGAATCCCCATCTTCGTGACATTTTCTGTCCCCCTGGAAATGACTTGATGTCATACTTGGTTCCAAGTATCAGCCTGAACCCAGTGATGCGGAGGCTAATTATTCTTCTTCTCAGCCCCATCTGCCTCGCCTGCTGGGGTGTGTGCAGGCAGTGCTTGCCAGGGGCAGCCTCGGCTTCCGAGAGGGGTTGCCCGGACACTCAGCTTCACCTGCTTGTGTGTGACAACTCCCACCCTGCCCCGGGTGCCTCCAGATACAGTGCAGTGTGATGATGATGTGCAGGCTGGATGAGACTGGTGAGTGGCCAGAGAGGGGCCTCCCCACACAAGGGAGGTAGGAGAGTGGAAGCAGGAGAGGACCACGTTCCCAGAGGGAGGAACAAAGAGCAGGAGACCTCAGGGAGGAAGCCAGTTCACTGGGATGACAGCCTGTGTCCAGCAGACCCTGGTACCAGGATCCCAGCTCAGCTGTTCCAGAAGCAACTAGAACAAAAGCAAGATCTAAGTCTAAACTTGTTCAAGACAAGACTTTACCTCTGTCTTCTGAATCCAAGAATCCCCTTAGCCTCAGAGCTGCCCCACCAAAGACTATGATGCTGCTGCTGAGGATGATGGTGAGGTGATGATGCTGAGGATGGTGATGTTGAGGATGGTGATGCTGAGGATGGTGATGCTGAAGATGGTGAGGCTGAGGATGATGCTGAGGATGATGATGCTGAGGATGGTGATGATGAGGATGGTGAGGCTGAGGATGATGATGCTGAGGATGGTGATGATGAGGATGATGATGCTGAGGATGGTGATGCTGAGGATGGTGACAACAACCAGCTCATGTTGATATGCTATGCTGGGACCTAAACATATGCTATGTTTAGGACCTAAAGTGTCCTAAACACTTTACACTGATGACACTTTAAATCCTTATGACCAGCAAGGCTGTTGGCATTGCTCTCATTGTCATCGTCATCCCCCCAGGTTAGAGGCAGGCCCAGAGAAGTGAAGCAGCTGGGATTCAGGCCCTGCCAGCCTCTGCTCTCAGCCTTCACTCACACAATCCTTCTGTTCCGTCGAGCCTGTCTTTTAAAATGTTCTGGTTTTCATTCCTTAACCTATTAAACAGTATCAGCGTCAGAACCCGAGCTGACTAGTGCTTAGCCCCGCTGTGCAGGGCTGTGTGACAGGGTCCGGCACCGGCCAGCGACACACAGAGCTGCTGTCTTCCTTCACCTTCCTATGGCCCAGGAGGAAGAGCTCTACTTAAAGCAGCCTGGCGTTTCCCTCCCATAATCCCTGGGCCTGACAAGGACAAGGTCAGGGTCAGGGCCCCTCTACACAGGCCCTCCTCCTCCCCAAGACCTCTTCTCACTGCCTCTCTGGGGATGGACCAGGGAGAGCAGAGGGTGGAAGGTGCCTCCTTCTTGGGGTGGTGAGGTGGCAATGTGGCCCCCGGTGGAGTTGAGCTGAGGCCCAGCGTCCCTGTGGCCAATACAGAGTCCCAGGGACAGAGTGCCCAAAGCACTCACCGTTATTTGTGCCAGGGGTTTTGCAGAGAATCAAGGCTGGAAGAATGGGGCACTGAGGTCCACAGAAGGTGACACACCCAAAGCTGCCTGGGGAGCAGGTGACGGGCCAGAATTCTCTCTCCTGTGCCCCCTAGGCCTTGATTAGGATGGGTGCTCAGTAAGTGGGATGATGAATAAATAAATAAACTCACATACCAATTTGTTAGCAAGTGCTTCTCTGCCCATGTCTTCTCTTGGGAGGGCTCCTAAGTGCATGTTCAATTCCAAACCTGTGCCCAGAAACACCACCCCGTGGCAGCTGGGCTGTCTTCCTAAACCCTGGTTCACCAGCACAGACACCTTCCAGGGTCCCCCACCGGGGGGAGGTTGGTGCCGACGTCCCAGGCCCTCTCCTTCTCCTCACCCTGGCCCCTGCAGGTCACCCAGGATGTCAGCCCGTGTCTGAGGACAGCCCGGGACACAAGGAGAGCAGACAGAGTGGCCTGCCCTGTGCCGGCGGCCCCAGCTCTGCGGTGCCCTCTCCGTCTCCGGGTCGGGTTTCTGCAGACTGGAAAGCCTGTGCTTTGCTCAGGTCTAAAGTCGGGTGAATCGTGCCCTCTCCCTCTTCCTGTATCAAAAAATGATTTGTTGGGAGCGCTTGCTGGCTCCCTCTCCAATGGGAAGTCCTTGCAGAGCTGAGCCTCGTGAATGAATGAGGCAGTGGGGACGGAGAGGAAGGGACGCGGGGCCTACAGCAGAAGGCGCGTGTGACCTTGAACCAAACACTTGACCCCTCTGAGTCCCACCTTACTCTAACAGCGTGGACATGAGCGTAAATGAACTCATGCACGTGTGACTGCTCTGAATAAATGAGAAGGGGAAGAAAAATACCTCTCTACTCAACATGAACGCAAGTATCAGGCAGGCTCCCTGCTTCAGATCTGCTCCCCTGTGGGTGGATGCCCCAGAGCCCTGGACTAATGTCCCCAGGGAGCCCCTGTTCCACTCAGAGGGAGTTGCCACATGCTCTCCCTCACCTCCTTTTCAATCTTTTTCTGGTCCTACTTTCCAGAGTCTTCTGCCCAGATTTCCGCGCTCTGGCCTCCTCATCTGTGCTCCTGAGCTCTCTCGTGCTCTCTCGTCCCTACCACTGCTGGGAGCACCAGCATCCAGCAGCCCCCTCTGTGCCTCCCCTCTCTACCTGCTCCTAGAAGCAGAGAAGACGTAAGAGAGGCAACGAATCCAGTGACTTATTATGTTAGTTAGGATTGGATTCTGCTTCAGTGAAAAGGGAATCCATAGTACTGGGGGCTGTAATTCATGAGTTTTTTGTTTCTTATTTAAGTTGAAAAGAAAGCAGTTCAAGACTGGTTCGACAGATTCCTAAAGCCATCAAGGACCTAAGATCCTCTTGTCTTTCTGCTGTCATCCTCAGCACCTAGCTTCCATTTTCAAGTTCACCTAGTGGTCCCACATGGCTGCCAGAGTGCCAACCTTTACGTCTACATTCCAATGATCAGGAAGAGGAAGAGGAAGAGGAGAAAGAGAAAACACAGACTCATCTCCCAGCTAGGTCAACACTCTTTAACGGCCTTCCCTCCCAACACTACCACGTGTATCTCATTAGCCAGAACAGAAAAGTTGAGAAAATAGCTTTTCACCTGGGCACATTGTCACCCTAAATAAAATCTGGGTTCTGTTGCAAAGAAAGGGCCAATTGATGTGGGTGGTATTTCGCGACCCCTGAAACATTTATCTCTGCCCACTGGCAGAGTCTTCTCATCCCTCTGATGCTTGTCCAGAGCCAATGAATTCATACCGAGCTCCAAAGAGGTCTCTTTTGTGTGTCTTCTCTGGGAAAGGAGGTGGGGCAGAGAAATTGGTTTTCTGGATAACTGAGGTTTCTGAGTAACATCCGGAACTTAGAACATTGTAGCCATTTGTATGGGAAACTTTGTAAAAGGTAGCATATGTGCCCCTACAAAGAACAACATAATTAAGCGGAGTATGAACATCATCCAACTGCCCCTAATGACAAGGCCGCAATTAGGCCCATCGATCAGCGCGCTGAGCTGCGGTTTGCAGGGCGCGCTCAGGAGCTGCTGCCGTGGGTGGGGCCCCTTGTCCCCGCACAAGATGGCCCCATTTGTTTTATCTTCCCAATTCCTCTGGCTATGCTTTTTCATTATCAATTTGTCTGGTGCCTCCCTCCTCCACAAGTGGCTGAGACTTCTTGACGCCGTCACTGGGTCCTGCTCGCGCTCGGTTTCTCACTTGGTTTTCTCTCTGTCGCTCAGCCCTGGGACCTCCAGGTCTCTCCTCCAATGGACAATGCCTGGAACCCATGCCGAAGTCCTATGCAGAAGCCCGCTCTGCACGTCCCCGTGGCCAAAGTTCTGTGCTTGAACGTCTGAGATGGATCCAGGATTCAAGTCTGTGCACGTGGCGGGCCACCAGGTCTTGGAGGCCATACTTGGAGGTACCGTTGCTGCTGACATGGGACTGACGGGCCCTCCACGGATCTGAGCCAACAGTCACCAGCCAGAAATGAAGAGATGAGGTGAGCGTACCGGCCTCGCGATTATTTATTTTCAGCTCCTCCCCAGCGAAGAGGCCTGGAGTGTCCCAGTCGCGCTGCAGATGGTAATAGTCAGCTTTCCCGTTTACACCAAAGCCCAGTTACAAATTGTAACCACTTTCCACCTTTACTCCCTCACAGGGAGTCTTGTTACCCAGAGGAAATGAAACTGAAGATAAACGCGGAATCTTGGCTCCTGCGAACCCTGAGCTATTCACAGATTCAGAGAACAATGGCAGTTTGCAAGTGCAACATTTTCCCTGGAAGCAAATGAATATGTAACTATCCATTAATGTGCTGAGTTAAACACAGCAAATGCAAATCACTCTAATGATCATATTTACAAAATAAGTTACCTTTCTTTGGAAATAATTACAGTGTGCTTTCAGCTCCCTGAGTGAAGTCGGCAAAGTCTGAGACCTCAGTCTGATGCGTCACTGGACACGGCAGGCGGGAGGCTGGCACTGGCTGCGGGTGTGCCTGCCCCCTTGGTTTTGGTAGCCTGCCGGTATTTTCGTGAACGTGAGGCCTCTGCTTCCTTAGGCTCCTTGGCCTGTGCCGTTCCTTCACGGAGATGATTACGTTGTGAAGCACCACTTCACCTGGAGCAGGAGCTGTGCTGAGGGGTCCACGTGACGCTGAGGCGAAGGTACCGAGGTTCTGTCTTTAATCTGAAGTTGGTCTCAAGCATGACCGTGGTCTCAAGCATGACCGTGGTCTCAGGGGCACAGCCCCAGGACCGCCCCAGGGAACTCCGCAGCACACCCGTGGGGGTTGCAGCACAGTCAGATGACCCTGGATGTCCCCAGCCTCTGTGGTTCTTTTAGATCACAGAGGCACACGCATACACGTATGCATGCACACACATGCGTACACACGTGCACACACTTTTGCATGCCTATGCACACGTTCTCCTCTGTTTACCAGATGAAGGAATAAGGAAGGAGAAGTAAATGTAATCTTCATTCGACTCGTTCCCCAACAGCATCCTACCAGCCACCACTGAATCTTCCCATCATTTTCACCTCAACCAAGCCAGGATTCTAAATGCATTTCTAAGTAACGAGCCAGGGTCTAACCTCTTTGACAAGGAGAGACGTTACTGGTGTTGAAGGATGACCCCATTTGTCCCCCGTGCGGCTGGAAGGGTCAGTTCAGGCCCTCTCTGCTGCACGGACAGGAGCCCCTGAAGCCAGGTTGCAACAAAACGACACGTCTAACAGGCTGTCATGTAAAGTCTTCAATGAACCGCCCTCTGACCATCAAAAACGGAACAGTCGTTTCGATGCAAAAGAGGACAGAAAAGGTGAGACGTTGCTCATGGAAGAATTTAGGAAACTTACCAATGAGAAGAGAATGAGGGATTCTGGTTATTTCAAACAAACACAAGCAGCAGGACTCGGAACAACAGAAGCTGAAAAGTCCCGAGGCCCGCTTGCCTGTATCCTGGAACAGAAGGGGAGGGACACGTCTAAACTGGCCCAAGCTTCAGCCATAAAAAATGAGGACTGAAGCATATTCACTGCCTTCAGAACAGCAAAGCCATCACTTCTAAGGGGTCTCCTTGGTTGCACTAAGTTGTCTTTTACTCAGATAAGTCATCTTAAATTAAATATTAAAGATTAATAAATATAATGCCCATAATAAATGACATACACTAATTTAATTAAAAATGGATGGTGAATTTTACAAATGGGGCATTACAGTAATGATATAGAATGGACTTGTTATGCTAAAAATGCGCAGTATTGAAAATGTGCAATCTCCCTGCACATTTCACCCTTATTGTGTCTCATTAAAATTTTAAAAATAGCTATTTTAATTGTCAAGCATTTGACAGACTGCTATAAAAACTTGACACTTAAGTTTCAATTTTACAATATGCATTTTAATGACTCCTTTCGCTGCATGTTCTGTTATCCATAATCCAGTTTTTCAAAAAAAAATTAAAATGTCATTTTCCAGTAGTTTTTAGAGAACAGAGTTAAGCTTGCTGCAGGGCTGCAGGAAAACAAGTTTAAATCTTTATAAATAAATATGAAAATTAGAACTATATTTTATTTCCCCTGCCATCTGTGGTTTCGCAGTTGATTTCAAAGCTTTCAGGGGGACCAGGAAAGGAAGGGGGGGCTCCTGGGAGCTAGAACAGAGCGGGTGGGGGCTGTCAGAGGAGTTTAGCCCCAGCTCTTTGAAAGGATTTCCCATTTCCTCCACTTGGGATGTCAGACAAGGTGACAGATGTGACTCACAGCAGCCATTGCAAGCAGATCTTCGATTAGGAAAAAGGACATGAAGGAGAGGGACCACAGATGCCACTGCAGAGAGCGCCTGGCGTTACCCGCAAGAGCCGCGTGGGTCCTGGAGGGCGTTCAACTCCTGGGCATGTTCCAGGGGGAAGACCCGGGGGTCAGGGCTCATTTGAGAAATGTTTTGTCTCCTAAGCTCTCACCTGATAATATCCTTGCAAACTGTCTGTTGTCCAACCAGAAGTTGCTTTGGATTAAAAAAAAAAGGACAAGCAAAGGAGGAAAATATTCCACGGACGTGGGCACGTGGCTGATACTGATGACAATTTGATTAGTGTCCCGGGGTCCCAGTGGGTCTTCGTGTTCCGTCTCTGTGGATGGCAACTCTGTGCTCACAGAGGTGGAGTGACTCACCCAACGATGATACCCACGTGATGCGCAAGAGGATCCACGTGGGACCAGACCCTCCTCCACCTGGGAGATCTTCTGAAGGTCCGACGGCTTGTGAGCAAAGGTCGAGTCTGTGAGCTTCTTCAGTGAGGTTTTCAGACGCTTGTGTCTCGTTAAGGTCTTGGGGGGGGGGACTTCCCTTTTTCTTTAACTGCTGCCTCACCATATCCCTTTCCCAGCAAAATGACAAGCTCCAACTTACAGCCCCAGCATCCTCCAGGTCTTGGGGTGGATCTGATGCTGGAAGCAGAGCCCAGGCCCAGAAAGGGGTCTGTTGTTTTCACTCACTGGCCACGTGCTGGCTGCCAGGTACCTCCTGCTCTCGTATAAAGGCCAACCAAAGGGGCTTCTCAGAAAGAAAGCATCATCTTAGACCAGCACAGGTCTCACCTGTTTGCAGCCGGACACGGAGGGGACCTTGTGCAGAACTACAATAAAAGGAAGCAGGGGTCATGACGATGAACTCAAGTCAGCTCTGAAGAATTCCTTGCAGGCCTCTGTTTGCAGAGTCTGCTATGAACCGTGAGAGAATCAGGGCTGTTTTGCAGACACTGGGGAGTGTAATGCAATGGCTGGTTTTAGGGGTTCCTGTGTTGAGGTGTCTTCATTCTATGTCGAAGCAGGCGCTACAGAAGGCGCCAAACAGCAAGGTGCTGTGCTCCTGGTGGGGTGTGGGAGGCAGACACCGCCCCGCACAAGAGCCAGCACCACCCTCATCCTTTGTTTCAGGCCATGAGAGGACCGGCCTTGCAAACAGAATGTGCAGTAAGCCAGCCACACAGCCGAGACTGCTCCCCAGGCAAGGAGGTGGCACCACTCAGTGCCGCAGACAAAGGGGGTCCTTCCGACACCGCCATGGTGCCCGGGAGCCCAGGGGCTGCTCCGCACACTGAGATCCAGCCAGCCGCCCAGGGCTGCTCCACTCTGCAACCCAGGGATCCCAGGAGAAAAACAGCTGTCAGACGCTCACCTTGAATGCTCAGGAATGAAGGCAAGGGCCACCGGAGGCGCCAGGACTCCCATCCTTCTGCCTGCGGTCCTTTCCTGGGAAGCGCTCACTCCCTTCCCTCTCAGCCCCCCCGCCCCCCCTCCCGGTGCAGATGCCCCTCCCCGGGAGGCTCTGCTGACAGCCTCACTGGCCCGAATCCTCTGCCGCACTGGCAGGACAAGGCGCCATCTCTCTGTATGGTGCTCATCACAGGGATGGCTTGGTAGGTAGGTAGGCAGGTAGATAGAAGGAGACAGACAGGTAGAAGAAAGACAGACAGACAGAATGATCGGTAACTCTTCATGTCAGCTTGCCTGGTGCCCAGCTCTTTGGGTAAACGTTATTCCGGGTGCATCTGTGAAGGTGTTTCTGGACGTGACTAACCTTTGAATTGGTAGGTCGGGTAAAGCCCTCATTGTAGGTGGGACGCATCCAACCCACTGAAGGTCTGAATAGAAGGAAAAGGCGGAGGAAGAGAGAACGCCCTCTCTGCCTGCCTGTCTCACGGCCAAGATGGTGGTCCTCCCCCGCCTTTGGACTTGGGTTGGACTTGGACTGGAGCCATCTGTGCTCAGGCCTTCACACTCAGAGTGTGTGCTCCACGGGTCTACAGCTTCCCGACTGCAGGTCCCGGGACCTCTGCCAGTTCCCTACCTGCCGTGCGGATGTCCATGACACGTACATTTTATAAACTCTGTGTTAACAGTGGTTTTCGCTTACATTTGTTGGGGTTCTCCAAGTCTGTGCTGTGCCCATCCCGGGCCACGGGACGAGCTTCTCTGAGTTCTGTACAGAAGTGGGCCTTCCTGGCCACCGCCTCCCCTCTGCATGTATCATCAACAGGGCTACCTGCTGCCACATTTTTCTTCCCTGTGGCTGTAACAATTTACACTGCCCCGGGGCCTCCTTCACTCCCTGCCTCCCCAACACTCCGCGCTATGACTCGGTGCCCACAGTGTCTCAGCGTTTCCCTTCGCATCACCCACTTTCCAGCCTAACACCTTCCACAGGTGTGTTCGTGATTTGTATTTCTTTGCAACAAATGATCTCTTCAGGCCACTTGCCCATTTTACGATTGGGTTGTTCATATTTTTGTAATTGTTTTTAGATATTCTTTAAGCATTCTGGTATATACATTACAAGTGTTTGCTCCTAGTCTTTGTCTTAGCTTTTATTTTCTTTATAGTGCAGTATCCTACTCTTTCAAAAACATTGGTCAAATGGATGTGTCAATCGTTGCTTTCTTTCTGGCCTGTGGTTTCCATATTTTGCTTAAGAAATCCTTTCCTGCTCCAAAGCCATGAAAACATGTCCCAAGATTTTCTTCCAGAAGTTACCAAGTTTCAGTTTTTGTATGGGAGTCTTTAATTCTGCTGGAATTTATCTTTGTATGTGTCTAAAGGACGGATCTAATTTCATTTTTGTTTTCCCTGGGAAGAGCCAATGGACACAGCTCCAGGTATGCAGCCATCTCTTTAGCTAGTTCACAGCACCCCACTCCAGTGGAAGGTCCCCAGGACAGGGGGGGCTCTGGGCTCTCCGCACGGACCCTCAGGACCTGCCTCCGAGCCTTAGTTACCAAAACTTCATCAGCAGTCTCAAAGCAGGCAGAGGGAGTCCTACATTGCTCTTCTTCAACACTACCTTGCCGTTTCTCTTTATAAACATTAGGATCAGGTTAACCGGCTCCCACAAACTATCATACCAGAATTTTTCTCAGAAATAATTTGGGTAGACTTGCTGCCTTTAAGATACTGGGTTTTCCCATCTACGAATATGGAATATTTAGTTCTATTTTTATGCCTTCCAATAAGTTTGATTATTTTCTTCATTAAGACTGAGTTTTCTTTTCCTATCAGTTTTATGTCCTTTTCTCTAAGTCTTTCATTTCCAATTTTTCTAAAAATACAGAAAAACTGAAAAAAATAGTATAACGGATACTCACATAGTCTCCACCCAAATTCATCAATTATCAGAATTTGACCATATATTCACTTTTAACGAACAATCAGAAAGCAAGTTGCAGAAATCATGACCCGTCTTTCCCCAGATGATCTGCACTTATTTCCTATGAAAGCGAACCTTCTTCTACATATTCACAGCACTGTTATCAAAACCGAGACATTGAACCTAATTAAATATTACCTGATATGTAGTTCGTGGTGACATTTCTCTATTGTCCACAACACGCCCTCAAGAGCTGCTTTCCTTCATCCTGCATCTAATCAAGTATTACTCATTGCATTTGGGTTAACATGGTATTTGCTTATTTCAAACTACAACGTTCCGGTACTAGTATTTCCCTTTTGCCATTCGTGGCACTAATGCTTTCCGTGTGTCCCCGTCCAGGCCAGTGGTACTGCTGAGTGTCCCACAATCTATGATGATTTCCTCATGATTAGCTTAAACTTTGTTGGCTGGAAAATGACACAGAAAGAGCCACAAAGAGTCAGCCTGCTTTGTTATTAGTGATGCTAAGTTTGACCACTTGTTTAAGTTAGTTTGCTAGTTCTAGTTCTTGGAAAGAAGCGTCGTCCTCTTTTTAATTAGGAAGCAACGTGTGGGATGATATTCTAAGCCACCTGACCGTACACCTGTACCCAAACCCTCTGGTATACGTTCACGGTCTTCGCCCGCGTCGGTTGCATTGGTGGTTGCAAAACACTGTGCTTAGTTTTAAGGTTCTTCCTGCCATTATTAGCTGGCCATCGTTGGTGCTGAGGAACTTGGATCCTTTCCTAACTTGCCTCTTTTTCTTACTTATCATCATGAACACATGAGTTTCTTTTTTGACCCAACTGTTACAATCCATTCCCATCTTTACAAAAAGTAAGTAAAGATGATACTTTTTGAAAGTAAAAATGGCACATTTGGTGACCTTCAAACTGACCCACATTTGTACAACTTTAAATCTAAGCTCCCTCCCATTTCTGCTGATCTGTCCTAATAATTTTGACCATTTATATGATTTCTGACAACAACACACTCTTCTAGGCTTTTCTTGTATTTGTTCTAACCATCTGCTCCTCAGACTAAGAAATGGCAATTTTTCAAAGAAGCCTAGCTCATTTTAGTGGGTAACATTTAATCAATAAGGTTTTTTACTTTTCTGTTCTGCCGACTTCACTATAGTTTTGTGCTATTAATAAATGTTACCTTGAAAATTACATTCTTGGTTGCTTATTGCTGGTGTGTAGGAAAGAACTGATTTATGTACATTGATCTTATTTCTAGTAAATTTGCCATGGTTTTTATTCTAATTATTTGTCTATAGAGTTTTTGGGGTTTCTATGTATACAATCATACCATCTGCAAATAATGACGGTTTTGTTTCTTCCTTTCCGATTCTTATGTCTCCTGGCCTCATACTTTTCTGTTTGATTGTGTTAGTTGCAACGTTTAGTGGAAATTAGGACGGTGGCATGTTTCTCTTACTCGTGTTTCTGAAAGAACGGTTACCTGTTAAACATGAAGTTTACTGTATGATTTTGATAGGTGCCATTTTCTAGTTGAATCCTTTTTTGTTACCAGTTTGATAAAACATCTTTATCATTAGTTTTTATCAAAACGTTCTCTGCATTTATTGAAATTGTTATGCATTCTTACTTTTTAATCTGTCAATATAGGGAAATACACAAATCAGTGTCCTAAAGTCAAAGCATTTTTATAAGGATGTAGTGGAGCAACCTGGATGGTATGTATCCTTTCAACATATCCAAACTAGAAGACTCAGATTTTATTCTTGGAAATGATCAGATCAGTTTAATCAGATTGTCACCTCAAGGCCAATTCTTTTATATTTAAGAACCTTAGAACAGAAAAGGTCCCAGAAACAGAAAATCATCGCAACTAGGCACCTGGAAGATGAAACTCAATTCAGGTAACAGAGGCGCAAACTCTAAAATATACAATTTTATAAAGCATGTTTATAATATTTCTTTTATTTAATCTCAGAAACTTTGCTTAAAAATCACACATGAAAGCAACAACGGAAATCCTTCCCTCGGGAAAAAAAAAAAAAAAAGCCCTAGAAGACTGGGCAAAATGGATGAAACAACTGGTTCAGACCCTGGGTAACAGACGTCTCAGAACCGTGAACCCTGAGAGAAAGGAAGAAGGTAGTCCCCACAAACCCCTGAATTCCTACCTTGAGGCTCTTTTCAGTTTGATATAGAAAAGGGGATGCTAATCAGGGAAGAGCCATCCAAGATCAGAGTCTCATGCGGCTGAGGCAGCTGGCAAGTGTGGGCAAGGAACCAGAGACCAAGGGGCTGAGAAAGCCTCCAGAACTCTGCACAGCAGGGCCCTTGCATGTGTCGCTCCATTAGGTAGGTAGACAGAGAGAGACAGATAGACAGACAGACAGACATATAGCTAGATAGACAGACAGACATATAGCTAGACAGACAGACATACATATAGACAGATAGACAGACAGACAGACAGACAGACAGATTCCACAATGACAGTCAAGGACTGACTGAGAAGCCATGAGCTGAACTGTGCCCAGAACTCACACATGCCTGGCAGATGTTAGAGCTGCAAGGACAGAGATTGGAAAGTCTCAGAGTATTCAGAGAAGACTCCAGAAGCGTCACACCTATGGAGCAGAGATAAGGCAGAACAGACGCTAAAACAACTCTAGTAAAGTTTAGAAACAAGCCTTGTAATAATCAAACTGATTCTTAAGTAACTTAACTTCTTGTGAGAAAAAAAGAAAAAGTTCAAACATTCTTTAAAAGAAGACAACAAAACCCAGTATGCAGCGACACCAAATTTACAGTGAGCAAATGTAAACAAAAGATGGCCAGACTTGGGAAGAAGCAGAGAAATGCAGTCCATGCTCAGAAGAGAAATCAGAAAATGGAAGCAGAGTTAATTAGAGACAAAAATGTTTCTGCCTGTAAAATCACCCAAGCAGATGTTTTTTCAGATCTACTTTAAACTAATAATTCAAATTATTTAATAGCCATAGGTCTATTAAATTATTTTAAGTCAGGGCTGTTATAATGTTTTCTAGGAAATCACTTCTGTTGTCTGGGTTTTCAAATGTATTGCCATGAACTCGTTTAATAATATTTCTCTTTCTTCCTCTTGATACTGTTTTTTGTGCTTTTTCTTTCTTTCAGTCATCAGAATTTTCTCTATTTTGTCTTCTCAAAGAAACAGCTTTGGTTTTTACTAAGCTTCTCTACTTTTCTATTTCTATTTCAGAAGTTTCTATTCCTTACGTTGCTTCTTTCCTTGTATTTTATTTGGATTTATTTGGCTGTTCTTTCCCTAACCTTTTTAAACAGCTTCATTGATATGTCATTGACATAGAATAAGTTGGACATGTTAGAATGTACTGTTTAATAAGTTTTAACACAATGTAAATACTGTGAAGCAATCACCGCAATCAAGATAACATATTTTTCCATCATCCCTAAAAATTTCCCTATGTCCTTTGATCTCCTTTCTCCTAGCTTTTCTCTACTCCATCCTTAGGCAAACTTGATCTACATTCTGTCACTGGAAATTAGTTCCATTTTCTAGAATTTTACACGACTGAAATTGTAGCTTAGGTATACCCTTTTTGTCTGGCCTTTTTTACTCTGCTTGAGTACTTTAAGACTATTCACCCATGTAATTATCAATCTATGTTTTTGCACGTACCAATAACTCTTTCCCTTTTATTTGCCGAGTAGTATCCCATGGTGTGGCGTGTTGCTTTTCCTTTATCCACTCACCTGATGATGAGCATTTTAGTTGTTTCCAGTTTTTGGCTGTCACCACAGAGGTTCTGTGATCATTCACATATGAGTCTTTGTACTGACATGCACTTTTATTTCTGTTAGGTGAATACCAAAGAATTATGTAGAAGGAAGGTATATGTTTAATTTCTAAGCAACTACCAAAATATTTTCCAAGAATTAAACTATTCTTTTATACCAACAGTGTGAGAGTTCCAGTTGCGCCAAACCTTCATCAGTACTGAGTTGGACAGTCTTTTTAATCATAGACATTCTAATAAATACGTAGTACCTCACTGTGGTTTTAATTTACATTTCCCCATTGACTAGTATTGCTGAACATTTTTTTCAAGTGCATTTCAGACATCTGTATATATAATTTGGTGAAGTGTTTGTATGAATCTTTTGCTTATTTGAAAAATTAGGTTGTTTTCTTATCATTAAGTTTTGACAGTTCTTAATATAAAGTACATGACTTTATATTATATGTATATAAATAAAGTATATGACTTGCAAATATTTTTCCCACTTGTGACCTATCTTTTCATCCTATTTTGAAGAGCCAGTGTTCTCAGTATTGAGTCCTATTTATCAGTCATTTTTCTTTAATGGAACATATATCGAAGGAAGCTTGCCCTAACCCAAAATTGCAAAGATGTTTCTCCATGTCATCTTCTAGAATTTTTACAGCTTTAGGTTTTATGTTTAGGCCTATGAGTGCTTTGAGTTAACTTTTGTCTACGTGCGAGGTAGAGATCAAAGTTCCTTCCAAATACTGGTATTTTTGTCTTCTAGTTTTCTGCCAGGGAGTAATAAATTTTATAAAAATTTTCAAAGAACCAACTTGTGGCTTTGTTGTTTCTCTGTCATACTTTGTGTCCTAATCCTTAATTTTGCCTTTAAATTTATTATTTTCCTATTTCCTAATTTCTTTATTTTCCTACTTTCTGTTTCTTTCGTTGGATACTTGGTGGCTCATGGCCAGTTTCTCTTCTTTTATCATACAAGACATTAAGGCTGCAAATTTCCTCCCAATCATGGCTTTGTATGTATCCCACAAGCTTTCATATGTAGATTTTTCATTATTATTTAGTTTGAAATATTTCCTAATTTCTACTGTTATTTTTTTTCTTTGACATATCAGCAGTTTAAAAGCATATCCCTTAATTTGCCAACCCGTGGGGTTTCCTCCAGCCAGAGAACATTCTCTGTCTGAATTTAATCAGCAGACATTTATTGACTTACTTTACTACCCACTATGTAAATTTTAAATGTGCCTTGATTACTTGAAAAGATACGTATTTCGCAGTTCTTCGGCGCAGTGTTACCTATTTATCTGTCTGTCTGACCATCTGTATCTTCATAGAAAATATTTTGAGATTTGTAACTTGAAATACATCAATTAGATCTAATTTACAAATCATGTTATTCAAATCACCAAACTTATTTTTTGTCTATTTACCCAATTATTTACTGAAAAATGTGTGTTAAATCTTCCACTCATTTTACATTTGACTATTTCTCCTTTATGCCAAATTTTGAACTTATTTGATACATACAATTTTTAAATTTTTTATCTTCCTGGCGGAGTGACTCATCTATTATTTCAATTCCCAATTTATCTCTGACAATGCCTTACTATCTACTTTGTCTCCTGTTACCATAACCGCCAGTCTTCTTTGATTTGTATTTTCATTGACTATTTTACCATCAGATTACTTTCCAAATTTCTGTGTCCTTGCATATAAGGGTGTCTCTTCCAAACAGCACATAATTAACAATTTTTTATACAACCTGATAATCTTTGTCTTCAACGAAGAGTATTTAACCCAGTTACATTTAAGCAATTACTGATCTATTGCTTCCGACTATGACATCTTATTACAAGAGTTTTGTTGCCTACATTAGCTCCGACCTTCAATTTTCTTTCCCTTCCTGTCCTGCTTGCTTTGGGATTAAGTATTTTTATTTTTTCATTTGTTCGTTTTTTTCATTCTAGTATTTTGTCAGTTCTCATTCATTCACTGCTCCTTTTTGACACTATGTAGTGGTTACTCTACTACGTGCACCATTGTGTTACTAACACCTCCTTTTCTGGATGAGGAAAGATCTTAATCATTTTGGCTTCATCTACCCTGCTGCCTATGTAACTGGATTTTTAAACAGCACCTGAATGATAACGTACTATGTAACAACACACTCTACACAAAGTTGTTCCCTCCACCCAGGTCTTCTCCGTTTATGATGGATTCCTTCGAGGAACTTACCGTAACTTGTATTCATTTCTTTGCTTACCTGTGAGCCTCTCCCCTCCCCGCTAGAGCACAAGTCCCATGTGGATGAGGACTGCCCGTCTCACTCCCTGCCGGTGCCTGGGACCTAGATCGGCACCTGTGCGCAGCACTTCCCCGTCAGGCTCCTGCTGAAGGTGGAAGAGACTCCGCACTTTCCCCAGGACCCACACCCCCGTCTTCCTCCTGTAACGGTCACTTCCTCCTGCATTCTACCTGGGGCCCCGGCCTCCCGGCCGCAGCCTGCTCTCCCCCGCTTGACCCACACAGGTGTGGTGACCTGGCTGTGCTTGAGCCACTGAGAAGTGAGGGGAGCAGCTTCCTGATGACAGTTTCATAAGGAAATTGCTGCTTGTAATTACTTGCCCTTCTCCTCTTTCCTGGGGCCTGGTGGTAGACACGGTGGGGGATCTGGGTCCCACCTGCAGCCTGGGGCCACACCGTAGGCTAGAGTAGCAGGGTGGAAACACCTGGGACTCTGAACAGCTCACGGAGTGGTACAGCCTGCCCACTCTGGGGCGCCCAGTGACTTTGCACCGTCTTGTGAGAAAGTAATATTCTCTTGCTTGTCTGAGCCATTAAAACTTCAGCCCTCCTCTGTATAGCCCCCATGCCCTAGTTGAACAAGGAAGATAAAGAGCTTTGTCACTGTCCCTTCTTCTGACTGTAGAGTAGTGGTTCTCAGTCAGGGACATTTGGCAATGTCCCTTGGCAATTTCTGGATGTATTTTTGTCATAACTTGGGGGCTGGGGGTTGCCACCAGCATGTCCTACATAGAGGCCTCAGATATGGCAAAACAGCAACACAAAGGACAGCTCTCCCCAGTGCAGATCTCCCCACCCCAGATGCCAGCAGCGCCCAGGCTGAGGACCCCTGCTATAGAGGGCTGGTTACCTTACACTTAACGCTGGAAAGGTAGGTGTTTTCAGTGCTGCCTTTGTGACGGACGGTTCACATATCAGTCAGCACGTATCTCCAGTGACCTCCTTGAGAAAAGAGGTTAATCTTTTCTCTCCAAATCCTCAAACTTATTACCAGGATGTAACACAGAGTAGGTGCATAATGAAAGTCAGTCTCTCATTCCTTTAAACCTGTGAGTCTCTGCCGTGATCACCCTTCAGAGCCGTCTGCACCCGGCCAGCTCCCGGCCTCTGGCAGTCGCCTGCCCTCATGTCTCTCCAGCGGCTTACTAGGTACCACTCCTCTATGCTCCCAGAGCCTTCTGTACCTTCTGCCACCAAGACCCTCATCATGGAGTTTTAGAATTATGTTTGCACAGCTAGTAAGACAGGAAACAAGACTTATTTCATGTCAAATAAATGCAGACATGAATATGTATGATTTTAAAAGAATACATCAAGAAAGAAGCTACAATCTGTTTGCGTAGCCCGTGGATACTGGTGCATTTACTTCTTGCTCCAGGCAGGGCAGCTGCCCCATCACACCTCTTCCTCATCAGGTAAGGCTGACCCTGGAGAGTCAAGTTTGAAGACAGGCTGGCACATGAAAGGGGAGGTGGGGAGTTTGGAACTGGAAGGGAATTAGGATCCTGTGCGGCTAGTGGCAGATGAAAGGACCTAGGACACGGCAGGAGACAGCCAGCTGTCTTTGCAGAAGGACTTGACCCTCTGATTCAGGGAAGCTGGAGGATACACGGAACCCACATTTACCGTTCAAGAATCACGTATCTCTGTGGCCTCACTTGAAAATTCAGGAGACATCCAGCAAGTCTGTAAGAACTAAAACTGACTCGCATCATGAACAGATGTGTCCCCGTTCCTTTAAGCAGACAGCTCTTAGTAATGCTCTTTCCTTCAACACTGAGAATAATTACATTAAGTCAGGGACATCTAGTTTCCAAGTAAACGCACAAGACAAAAACATCAAGCCCCGCAAGGTGCAGAACGGAGGACCTGGCGGCTTTCTGTTGCTGGGGAGCGCAGCACCAGTGTACAACACAACACAACGGATTCTCTTTAAGTTCCAGTCACCTTCTCCGTGAGCTGGAGCAGCAGCCGCAAGCAGAGCCATCAGAACCCCGGCTCCGCCCGCCAGTGGCACGGGGGACCTTCACCAGGCTGGGCTGGCACTGTTAATTGCTTTAGAACTTCTCTAAAACCCCCAACATCCTGGGAGGTGGCTCATTACCAAGATTCCTCTGGAACAGACGATGAGTTCAGAATTTCCAAGCTTCCACAAATCATTTGTTGGTGAACGTGTTATCAAAATATGAGGCAGCCCCTTCAAATATATTCTAAACACTGTTAATGTATTTCCGCATGTCACCGTCTGACAGCTCCACCGTCCTCAACTTTGCCACCGGGGAAATTTACATGCATTTGAATTCACTGGGCCAAGCACGCGCTCCCCGCACTGACAGCCCGTTTAGCTCTGTGATAAGTTAATCTGCGCGGTGTTTGATAGATTTCTGTCTTTTACCCAAAACAGAGTTTGTGAAGATGATTCAGAAGCAAGATTTGCAAAAGAGTTGGGCTCCAGCCTCCAGTCACAGCGGAAGTTGGAACCATTTGGAAACGCCGGATTCTGCGTGGCCCGCGGGCTCCAGCTGGGGGTGACCGCCCTCGGCTGTCCCACAAGCGGTGTTGCAAGCGCCTCACCTTTGTTTATTAAAAACAGCCTTCATGTATCTGTTCAGTTAGTCAACAGTAAGACGGACCGGGCAATGGGTCCAAATGCAATAAAATTTTAAAGAATTAAATACTCTGCTTATTTATTTTATGCTAATGAATCCCATGCTGCTAAACCCCTTGATTTCCCGGCCGTTGTCTCAGTTTCCACCCCAGCACAATGTGGGTGGCTGGAAACAAGAGACACGTGTGCACTCACAGTCTGGAGACCAGAAGTCCAAAATCCAGGTGTGGGCAGTGCTGGCTCCTCCTGGGGCTCGGAGGGAGAAACCTCCCCAGACTTCCTCCCCGCTCCCAGCGGCAGCTGGCCACCCCTGCCGCTCCTGGCTCCATTCCAGCCTCTGCCTGTCTCCCCCGCCACTCCTGCCTCTCTCCATCCCTTTGGTCAGTTTTCCTTCTTCACTTTCTCTAATGGCAAATGAACTGGCAATTCATGAAGCTGATGGGGAATCCGAGGTACCTGGAGAACTTCTACCTGACCAGCTGCAGCCCATCCATCCCTGTGCCCTAGAGACATTCTGTGACTTCTGAAGTTAGGTGATAAAGGGCCGTGCAGCTGCTGCCTTGTTCTTCTGGGACGCCTGCCCTGGGCTACATGGAGGCACTGGTCACAGTCCCCACTAAGCCCAGCCTTCTGCCCATCCCTGCCAAAAAGCCAGGTGTGTGAATGAAACCCTTCTGGACCCTCCAACTGAATATCACTGGGTAACATTGTTCAACACCATAGAAGAGGAGACTCAACTAGCCAATCCCTGCCCAAATTCCTACCCACAAAACCATGGTGGGCAATAGAATGGTTGTCATTTATGCCACAAGCGTTCCTGAGCTGCTCAAAGCCATCCCTCTGCAGGCTTCTAGGAACCTCTGTAGACCTATCACTATGTCACTATTATAGGAACCAGGCTTGTGGCTTTGCCTTGCTCATAGAGAGATGGAGAGGCAGCGAGGGCAGAGGACATGTGCACAGGTCAAACGAAGAACTGTCACCAAATGACCCACTGGGGACAGTGCCCTCCGGAGAGAGGAGAGGAGGAAGAGGCACGAGCCAGGTGGTCGCCCTTCTTCCTTCAGGCGGGGAGCTCATCCACCCTGCCCCCCGCCCAGGCCAACCTCCTGAGGAGCCTCTGGCCTCCAGACAGCCACGCAGCCACCGTTCCCCGCCTGGAATGGTCATGTCCTGCCAGGCCTCACGTGGCACCATGGCCAGGAAGCATTTTCTGACGGCCTCGCTCGAGCACCCCTCCTGCCGAGAGCCCCTGGGCCCCGCTTCCATCGCTGTCAGTGAGCTTGAAGCTCAAGGGCAGAATCTACAGCTGATCAGCTCACCACTGTGCTGCTGCGTCCAGTGTGGCTCTCAGCACACAGTAGGTGCTCAATAAATGAACATTTATTCTATCCTTTGTGGTACCTGATGCACCTAGAAGGACGTCACTGGACTTGTTGAGTGTGTGAACCATCAGGACAAGCTCATGGCGCGCTGAGGCCATCACACCTTCCAGCAGCCCGTGGAACCTCCCTTACCAAAGTGGCCGAAGCTCTGTGCACTAGGGATGGCGTTTCTCTCGTCAGGAAGCCAGACCACGGCCAGCAGCTGCGTGGAGCTCAGGGGTGCCCAGAGGGAACACTGACGGCCAATTAGAGGAGGGGATGCCGCCCCAGGCCCCTGACAGCCCCGTCCAGCGCCTGGGGCCTGATCCAGGTGTGTCGAGCTGGACCGCTGCCCAGGAAACTAGGGCACACAGAGAAACCTTGAGAACTCAGGCATCATCCTTAGAAATATAAGCGGGGCTGCCAGATTTAACAGCAAGCAGAGCAAAGATGTAGGACACACAGAAAACGTGTGGGCGCGCGTGTGGAGAGGACGGTGCTCTAGCCGGTTAGCACCCAGTCCTCCGCCACCTGCGGGGGCCCTCAAGGGACCGAGGCGCACGAAACAGGCCAGCGTGGGTACACCTTCCACAGGGGCCGAGGCTCGGGCTTTAACGGGAGATTTAGACCCTTGGAGTGTCTTGTTGATTATTCCACAAAAGCCAGAAATCTAGATTTAATAGGTGAACCTTCTTAACATCTAATGTCAGTAATGATCGCCAATATTTTTTAAATTATGTCCATGGGCCAGATGTGGCCACAGGCCTGTCTCTCCTCAGCTGTCTGCTCTCTGGACCAGATGCTGCTTGTGGAACGAGCCCTGGCTCCCCATTTTCCACCAGATAAGCCTCCACCAGCAGCAGGCCCACCTGAGTGCCCAAGGGGCGCCATCCCCTCAACGCCTCCAGATTCTGCTCTCCCCTCCCTTCCTGGGACTCCAAGAGCCAAGAGGGCCCAACGTGACAGATCTCCTCCGAGCCCTGTGTAAACACTGAGTGTAGATGGGGTGTCGGCGTCGGTGAGGACAAATGCACGCTGGAAGCAGATCTGTCAGCACAGACCTCCGAACCCCAGCCTCGCCGGCTCATGCCGTGCACACCTGCGGCTTGTTGACGGCACAGAAATGAGAAATTCCGAGGCAACTGAACACCCCGTGAATTCGCACACCCGACCCACACAAAGGTATTTAGCACAGGTGTTTCTGTAATTGTGATGCATTAGGACACTTCCTGGTGTTCAGTGGGCCTCGACTCTCACCCCTCCACCTGCAGGGGAGGCTGGGGGGCAGATTCGGGCCCACGCCGGCGGCCAGACGAGATGCAAGTTTTTGCCAGCAGAGCCCCAACACCCCCACTGGGGCACGTTCTTGCTCGTGTTTCACCTTTGGGGATTCTTGTCAGCCAAACAGCACTTAAATGTCAGCTCAGCAAGCTGCCGGCCTTGCTCCCCCTCAGATGACAGAGGGTCTGCAGAGTGACTTGCTGGAAATGCCCTGGAAGCAACGGCGGCAGACAAGGGAGGCAGGAGAAAAATGATCAAGCTGGCGCGTGGAGCCGTGATAAACTTGGGAGACTTAAAAGGAGGTCAGTCAAGTGAGCTGTCAACTGGTAACAAGGGCCCCGGGGTGGGGAGTTCAAAGTCACGCATCAGCCTGGCCCTGGACTGGGGCGCCAGGGACTGGGAGCCCCGACATAAATGGATGGGGCTGGAGGTGTGAGCAGCAGACAGGAATGGAGCAGAAGAGGCAGGGGGAGAAGGATGAAGCCGGGTGCCGGCGGGAAGGCTCCTCCTCGCGGCACGGAGAGAAGGCCTGGGGTGCTCTCCTGCACCGCAGCCTCCCGCCCAGCGGGTTGTAGCAGGACAGACGACGCGGTGCAGAATGCAGGCGGCAGGGCGGAAAGCCACGCCGGGCGCCTCCTGCTCTAGGCTCTTAAAGGTGGTGCAGTGTGTGTACATTATTTCTCAGGAAACCTGGGGGGAAAACATGGCTCAGAGACTGAAGTCCTCCTGCCCTTCCGCCCTGACACCTGTGTCAGCAAAGAGGGAGTGAGGAGAAACACAGAGCTGACACGAGCCGCCCCTGCACACGCAAACCCGGACCCCGGGAGGCGGGTCGGGCTCTGCAGAGTGGTGATGGGGCAGGGGAACACCCAAGAATGCAGTTCGAGTCCCACGTTCGGTGTGCTCAGGGCCTGTGCACGTGGGGGGTGCCAGCAGCGAGGGGGCACGTGCCACCCAGAACCCCACTTGGCACTTCCTCCAGTTTTTAATTGGTTTGTTCTCCTTCACTGCGTGGTGGACTCTGTCCTCCTGAGAGCGGAAGGCGCACATGGCGTGCTCACCATAACGGGTCAAAGCGTTGCAGAAAAAATGTTACAGCTCAGTATTACAGAGCAGTTGTGGCAGCAACCTGGATCCCGGCGAGAGACCAAGCAGCACTCAGAGTTGGAGAACTCAGGTTCATTATGCCAGCGGGCCCAGAACAGTTAACACTCCAAGCGCTGGACCCCATCTGTAGGTTTACACAGGCTTTTATAAGCTGCCAGTTTACACTTTGCAACATCATTTGCAAATAAGGTGTAACAAAAGTTGACTAATTAGGAACAAGCTTTGTAGAAATGGACCAATCAGGAGTGAAGGAAATAACCAATCAGAAGTGAGCTCAGGGAACCAATAGAATTTTAGGGGTAAGTAAGCCATTTCAGAGGCAAAAAGTGAGACAGAGCCTCTGCGCTAGGGAACCGGATGGTGCCGGCAGGAGAGTAGTGGCCCTGCCTGGGGGTCCTGCCTGTCTTTTTATGGGGCTTCCCACCTCAAAAGCAGGTGATTTCCTAGCATTGGGAGCCCAGTGGCCAGGAGCCACCTTCCCTGGGAAGGACTGGAGCCTGGCTTATGGCTCCAAGGGGGCACCCAGGTGGGCACTGAGGCCCACGGCCACTCACCTGAGAAGCGAGTTGGGATCCCCCAGGCCTCTCCGTGCTAGTGGCCCCTGCTGCTGGCAGTGGTGAAGACAAAAAGGTCTGGCACGGCACAGGCGTACACAGGCACGTGTATGCACTCACATACACGCACACACTCGCACCATCACCCCGAGAGACATACAACATTCTTCTGATTTTCTTCCTTGGTGGGATGGCTTTTGGGGAGGGGGAAATCCACCCAGTTGTTGCAGCAGGAAAGGCGCCCATTTGATTTTTTGGTGGTCGTATTTAACCATTTCCCTATTTCTATTAGTTTTAAATTATGATGACTTTGGATTTTCTAGTTAAATACTTCTGTCATCTACAAACAATCCCCTTCTGTTTGTTTTCTTCCATTTTCACTATTTGTTTCTTACTTTTCATGTCATAAATCTAGGCTGAACTGTCACAGCCGTTTGAAGCATGCAGTTCAGGACGTGTCTGGAAGCCAGAATGGCAGAACCCACCTGCCGTCGTCCAAACTGGGTCCCCCGGATTCCCACACTGAAGCCTCAGCTCCCAAGGTGGCTAGGAGATGGCGTCTCTGGGACGTGACTGGATGTGGATGAGGCGGGGAGGACGGGGCCCTCCTGCTGGGATGGGTGCCCTTATAAGAAGGGACACCAGGCAGCTCAGTCTGTCTCCACGTGAGGACACAGTGAATGTCGGCCTTCTGTGGGCCTGGAGGAGAGAGCTCTCCCCAGAACCTGCCCACGCTGGCACCTCGATCTCAGGCTTCCAGCCTCCAGGACTGTGAGGAGAGGAAGTCTGTTCAAGGCCCCAGCCTGCGGCCCTTTGCTGTGGCAGCCCAACCTGACTATCGCCACACACTCAAGGGTGAAATCTAGAGTTGGCCCATTGTGACATTTAAGAAAGATTACAGGCTGACATCAGGAGGGTTCCCTTCTGCTCCAGGGTGGAAGATGACAGACACTCTTAACAACATCAAATATTCCCTTCTCCAAACTCAGCTATCTGAGCTGACCCCACGTACAGCTGGAACACACCTGCCCAGACACATACCTTCTGCTCCTTCTGGAACCAGGGATGGCGCTGGCCCCCGAAAGAACCCGCACCCAAGTATCAGGACCTGCGACCCGCCCACATCCAACTGAGAAAGACCCCCAAACCGTGAGCCCTGCAGAAGCTGGGAGCCCCAGTCCAGGTCTCGGAAGAAACAACAGAGCAGAGAAGCCTCCAAAAACTAGTTTATTATTATTTATCCCCTCCTTTCATTTCTAACGTGGTGTGTGTTTGCCTCCCTTTCCGCTTTGGCCAGGCTTGCCAGTGATGTGTAAATGCTGTTGTTTTTGCTCTTACTTTCAAAGAACTAGCTCTTGGACGTATTTCTCATTTCTAGCATTTCTGAGTTCTTTTTTTTCCTCTGTCTACTAAAGAATAAGGTCTCTGAAAGCTTCTGTTCTTTGAAGTTCATTTAGATTTTCTTTGGGGCTTTGTTTAGTGTCCATCTGCTTTTATACTTGGATCAAAGGGTAATCTTTTAATTGGATGATTTTACCATTTTTATTTATATCCTCCCTTGTTACAGAAAATTGTTCATACATACGAGTAATTCCTGTTTGGTAAAAGAGGCCTGCATGTCTGTTTGCTCTTATTATTTATTTTAACAACTTTCCCTCTGCCCTCGTTTTATCTGTTTTTCCCACTAATAGTAAATTAATGTCTCTCCTTGTAATTGCGGTTTTTTATTACCCAACCATCTCCACTGCCTTTTTTAAAATAGATTTTATTTAAAATACCCTGATGCTATATTATCTGACCCTGTTCAAGAAGTTTAATTAATGTCATGTATTCATTCTTTTTAATATTTTATCAAGATAAATTGATCTTTTATCTAATTTTTAAAAAATTAAGCATGCTTTATCTGTCTTCCTTGTCTATTTTTAATTCTTTCTTTTTGTATAAGAGGATGTCTAGTAGGCAATGTCTTGTTAGTTTTTAATCCACGCAGGACTTGACTGTTTTGATGGGTGAATTTATTAAACTGCTGTCACTGATGTAATCACGACCACAGTCTGCTGCTGGCCTTTTGAGAAGCTTTATCACTTATGGTTTTTGATGCATTAACCATAATCTACCTGGATCTAACACTAAATTATCTGGAAAGCAAATGTTCCATTCTTACTACTACTGTGATCTCAAAACACCATACGTAGATTTTTAGCCAGTTAACATTTTACTTACTACCATCCCATTGACGCTGTCTTTTTGACTTCTTCATGGAAGACCAGGGTGCTGTTCTCTTCTAGACATCCTTCTTTTCCCTTACTTTAGCCTCAAATCCTGGGAATTTATTTCCGGTGTCTGGTACTTGGCATTGTGACTTTGTTCATCCATTGGGTAAATATGTATTCAGCCGACACTCGGCAAACACTGTTCTAGGCACGGTAGATACAGCCCAGAGAAGAACCCCCGAGTGTCCAGTCTGAGCTCCACTATCCGAGCAGAGGAAGGCAGGCAATAGTGGAGAACAAGAGATGGCAGTGAGTCCCACGGAGAAAAGTAAAGTGGGAGCTGAGGGCAGGAGAGATGCCAGCAGACAGCTGTTTTCTGTGGTGGTCAGGGAAGCTGACGAGTTAAGCTGGCATTTGAAGCAAGACCTGAATGCACAGAGGGAACAAGTCACATGACTAGCTGGCAGGAAGAGAGTTGGGCAGGGCCAGCAGACAGTGCAAAGGCCCTGGGGCACGTGTGGCTTGTCAGGCTCCACAAGGAAGTGAATAGGGCTGGAGAAGGGAGAGAGGGGGGTTGATGAGATCAGTGAGGTCAGGTGTGTGTGTTGGGGAGCAAAAGGGCTGGAAGAGAAAAGGAAGCTTGGAGAAGTTTCTAGAAGTTTTTGAGCAGAGAAGTAATTTGAATTTTAAGTGGTCTGATTAAATTTTTAAAGGATCCCTCTGGCCACTGAGTGGAGGTCAGGCTGCAAGGAGAGCAGGCAGGAGGCTGTGGCTCCGTCCAGGCCCTTTGGCAGCTGGTGGCGCAGGAGGTGGCGAGGCATCGGCAGGCCCTGGAGATGTTTCCAAGCTAGCTTCCAAATTGCTAACAATTTGCTGATGTGCTGGATGTGAGGAGAGAGAAAGATGAAGTTGAGGTACTTGAGTCCTCTTTGGTGGCTCCAGAGACTAACAGTCAGTCAGACATACTGATAAGCCAGCCCCCCATTGAGTGGGTTGTTCACTTTTGCTCTATCGGTAACAGTCGAAGATCTTATTTTTCTCTTAAATTGCTCATTTCACAGGTCAGCAAACGTGTTTTCTCACAATTATTTATTTACTTAAGGTTTCTTTATTTCAGGCATATCTAAGCCTTCTGTCATCTCAGAAGAAAAGATAAGCTGGAGGTAAGTCCTGGGAAGGGCCAGTCTTACGAGGTCCTTCTGCTGCCTTCCCGGGAGAGAGATGGTGTGGCTTATGTCATGGGCTGAATCCTACCCCTCAAATTCACAGGCTGAAGCTCCAACCCACAACACCTCAAAATGTGACTGTATTTGGAGACAAAGCCCAGAAAGAGATGATAAAGTTAAAACAAAGCCACTAGGGTGGACCTTAATCCAACCTGACTGGTGTCCTTGTAAGAAGAGAAAATTTAAACCCGAAGAGACACACCAGGGGTGCATTCAAACAGTGGAAAGGCCATGTGAGGTCACAGGGAGGAGAAGGCCGTGGGCAAGCTAAGGAAGAGGCCTCAGGAGAACCAGTCCTGCGACACTCTGACCTTGGACTTCCAGCCTCCATAACTGCACCAGAGTAAGCATCTGTTATCCCACCAGCCAGCCTGCACTACTGGGTATAATGGCCCCACCAAGCTGCCGCAGTTTACGCCCGTCTTCGTTAAGAATTATGGGACCATTATTTGACTCCCTTCCTTCTTTGTTACAGCTGAGAAGTTGAAATTGGCTTGGTTTTAGTCCCTGTGAATGTGTTCCGTTTTTCCTTTGGAGAACCTGGAGAATTCTTTTTCGTTTTTTTCCTGGCACTTGAAGAATGTTACCGTCATTCAGGATAATCCAGCATATGGCTAGCAAGCCCTTTTCCCCTATCCGCAGCTTTCTGCAAAGTGTAACTGTTGTAAAGGGAAACAGACATGGCCCTGTGGAGAAGCTCATGGTCTGGTGGGGGTCAGATGTGGGAACACACAGTGAGGGAAGCTCCCTCGCAGGGGAAGGTCCCGGTACCCAGGGATGCAGAGACAGAGCTGGGCATCCGACTTAAGGAGTGAGAACCTGGGGAGATCTTTGTCTGGACATACGGGAAGGATTCCCTGGTACCTCCAACAGGGTGGGGTGAGGATAAAGAGGGTGTCTAAGAACAGGAACCTTTCACAAACGCTCAAGTTATGAAAAAAAACAAACCAAAGCGAGGCTTGGCCTAGGCGGGGTCGTGGGACATGGTAGGCCCCGGGCCTGGCCAGGCAGCTAGAGCAGGTTGGCAGCTGGGGTGGACGGTGGTCAGACTTGCATTTCAGACACAGAAACACTGGTCCTGCCAAACACCGGCTGCCGTGGGGAGGAATGGATCGGGAGGGTTTCCTTCTTGGCAGATCTGTAGCCAAGCTCCCCTGGCTTCGGCGAGAAGGAGCTGTGCTTGTGCTGGTGGGGCAGGGCCAGGAGCAGCCTTCTCCCTGTTTACCTCCTCTGCCCTTGGCCCCACCCTCCCCTGGGCGGAGCCTCATGGTTAGGTGAGGAGCTCCAGGCCTGAGGGTCACCTGGCAGACTCCTTTGCCCCATGCCCACTGCTGACCGTGGTCGGAGGTGGAGTGTGCCTTCTGCCTGCAGTCATCCAGGTGGCCCTGGGGGCTGGGCCAGGCGGCTTCCAGCGAAAGCTAAGGACCGCGGGAGCGAGCAGACACCGACCTGCACAGAAGGAGGGAGAACGCCAACATGGAGGTCAGAGGGCAGGGGGAGCACCAGGGTCTTCTGGAGGAGGACCAGTCGGACTCAAGAACATAAAAGACACCGAATCAGCAAGATTTAGAGCAGGTCTCAGGACCTTGGCTGCATTTTTTGTCAGATCTACCTGGATTATTACTCTTTCTTTTTCAAATTTTTCTTTGATGAACAGTTGCTCAGTTTTTATTTTATCTTAGTAAGTTTAGAACTGAATAGTTTCCCCTGATAATAAATTCTTCTCTTTCCTCTCTCCCAGGACATCGGAGTTCTCTTCTCCACGTCTGTATTTTCTCACGTTTTAATCTCTTTGTTCATTCCTTCTGTGTTCTGGAGGCAGAGCCTCCCGCTTGAAGTTTAGAATGACCTGCGTTCAGCCCCAGCCCCACCACTCCCTAGCCTGTGACACTGGCGGTTTATTCAATCTCTCTAAACCTCAGTTTTCTCATCTGTGGAGCTGGGATAATAATGGCATTGACCTTGTAGGGTTGCTGTGAGAACGAAATGAAATAATGTACATAAAATGCCAACAACAGCAGCTGCTTAACGAAACCTCGCCGTCCTCACTTTCAGTTTCACTCGCGTCCGACCCTCACTGCCCGCACGGTTAGGGGTGTTTTGGACCGTCTCCTGCTGGCCAGCACCAGCCAGCCATGACTTCGTGTTCCTGAGCCCAGCAGGACGGCTCCGGCCCGGCAAGTTCTCAACTCTCTCCTCCCTTCCTGGGAGTGGAGCAGAGCCCTTTGCCAAAATCTTCTTAGGCTTCGTAAGGGATATCAATTCTGGGATGAGATCAGCCTTTGCACTTTTTCTGTTTTTTTTTTTTCTTTGAACAAGGAGAGTTTTGCGATTGGATCATCTATTTTTTCCAACTTGTAAGGAAGCAGGTTGTCGGGGGGGGGGGGCTGTGAAGTTTCCTGTTGCTCAGTCAACACGGTGAGCTGCCAAGGAAGGCTCCCCGGTGCAGTGAGGCGGTGACACTGCTGAAGGGACAGTTCCAGGGCTTCTGCGGCCCAAAGAAAGGGCCAGGCGTGATGCCCACATCACCTGGAAGAGGTGCTTTCTCTCCCTAATGCCGCTGGACCAGCCATCCAGCCCCTGGCCAGCAGCCCCCAGAACTGGGCTGGCCCGCGGACCAGGTGCAGATATGCTCCCAGGGACCTGCAACAGCATCATCTCGGAGCAATGCACTCAGTACATTTTTACTGAGCGCCTACTCTCCTGCCCCCATTCTAGGAGCCGGGCTGTCACCAGTGAACAGAGCCCACAAAACCCCCTGCTGTCGCACACCTCCACGTAACTAGCTGGGGTCTCGTGCTGAAGCCACACTGGGATCCAGTGGCTTGCACCCTACGCTGGCCCAAGGCCCACACCTGGCCAGTACCTGGCCATTTGTCCGTATCCAGGACACACCTGTAGTGACACACTTCCCTGGTCACACACTTCTCACGTCACAGCCTGGACCACTGGTTTGCACTAGTGCCAATTCTTCAGCTCAGTCACAGGTATCAAGTCTTTCTGGAATATTCTGGGATCCTAGTTTCTGTAGGAGGCGGCTCTTATTGAGAATTTCTTTTTTTTTTCCCCTGCCCCTGACATGACTTCATGAGTAGTTTAATGGGAAACAGAAACTGGGCCCAGAGGGACAGCTCTAATATTTTTGCCCCCCTCCTCTGTCATCTTCTTGGATGCCTCTCTCCCGTGCTCTTTTAAACTCTCCATTTTCAGTAAATTTAAGGTTGTCCCACTCAGCACCATGTGTCCTTTTAATGACATTTTTTGCTGGATTGTGTGCACAACTTTTTTTATATAAGAGGTGTTCCTTTGAGATGCTGCCAATCTGATCTCATCGGAAGTTTATGAGAAAAGCCAATATGCTCTGGTCCTACTGCCGCGCGGGCGCGAGCCAGCTAGCCAGATTTTCCCGCAGCTCCAGCGCAAACACGGCTGAGCAGCCTCCAGCTCCGGCCTGCGCTGGCTGGCTCCAGAGTGGTCTCTGGGGCTCCTCGCTTCTGCCAGAATGCTCATGACATCACTCATATTATTAATAATTACAGGTTATTCACAGATGGACGGGCAGATGGACACACGGTGACAGAGATTTGTTTAATCTCAGCAAGGCCATTTCCCTACACATTTCCCTTTGCCCACTCTTGCTGCCTCCCTGGAGAAAACGATTAATGAAAAAACGAAATGTCTATGAAAGAAAAATGAAAATCCTGTTGGACGTTTTGTTGTATTTTTCCCCATCAGGCGGAAAAAATGACCCATTTCCCTTCCCTTTCTCGGCCTGGACTGCGTAACCTGCTTCTTTGTGAGTCTTTGAACGGTAAACGTTCCTGAAGAAAGACACATCTCTGTTACTCCTCCGGTGCTCAGATTGCTGCAGGCTTGACCTCGGATCCAAATTCACGGGCGGGAAGGAAGAGCTGGTTTCATATCTATCACTGCCTGGCCCCAGTCACTTCCCAGGTTTTCTGGGAGGAAAATGAGGCTTCGTGCTGCCTCTGGGGCTGGACCCCTGGACACCTCTCCTTGGTCAGCCTTAGAAGTGAACAGCCCCACTTGTTCAAGAGTTGAGGTTATTCAGCCAGACCAAAGGGGTCCTTGGCACAGACTCAAGGAAGCTTGGGTGGGGAGAGCTGCCAACCAACTGACCCTACAAACTCCCGAGGGAGCTCTCGGGCCCATGCGACGGGATGGTCCGCAGCACGGTGCAGCCCTCACCTCGTTACTACTTGTGCTCAGTTTTTAAACTCCAGTTGGGGTCCGTTCTCCTCACTCATTCAGACTCAGTCTAAGGCAGTGCTACCCATCACCCTTCAGTCTCCCCGCTCCTCCCTGCTCCTTCATCTCACCCAACAGCTCCAAACAAGGGGCCTCACCTCCCAGACACTGCCCAGTAGTGAGCCAAGTTCCAGCAAAAAGGTGACAAACTCTTCTCCCTTTGCCTGATAACACGATGTCTCTTCTGCCCAGTTCTGGTTAATCGCTTCACCTAAATATGAAATACTTACATGGTCTTTTCTAGGATCTTAAAGGACAGTCTTAAGACCTTGGTGTGTCACTGAGCCAGGCTTGCATACCCAGACTACTTGTATATGCGGCTGGATTAAGAAACACACCTGGTTTATTTGTAGTTGGAATAAGCAAGACATAATTGTAGCCCCATCCAATTGGAGCAAAGACATTTTCAGGAAACAGCTCACCTTCTGCATATCTCTCTGCACAAAAGGTGCTGAGCCGAGAGTCACTGGCTGTCTTTTAAACACTCAGGCGTTTGACCGCGTCGCCTGCTTTGCGCTGCTTTCCTGCCAAGGCTCTGCGTGTGTGCAGTCACCACCTGGGCTTTGACACAACTTGGGGGAACCGCGTCTAAAACTGCCAAACATTTCTCCATCGCCCAAACTCAGAAGCGTTGTGTCTTCCGTGGGTTCATCACAGTCCCTGAATATCAACCCTGAATCTGTGTTTTTTCTTGGTAAGACCCAACCCATATAAAATGCTGGAAAGGTTGCCAAAGTAACTGTTGTTTTTTTAGATTTTACCAATTTTCAACTGTTGAGGCCTTTATTCACATAGGATGCCTGCTGCATAGTTAACTGCTTAATAAACACATTCCTCTTCAGTAAAAAGCTGCGTAAATATAAAAATGTCCACTCCATCCCCTAAATGAAATCTCCTCCATCCCAGCGCAAAGGGCAGGGTCATTTTGAAATAAGTTAATGGTAGTGAGAGAAAGCCATCAGGCTGTCCTGTTGATACACCCTGCACACAGCTTATTAAATATTGAAACTCTTTAGAAAGGTCTACTGACCACAGAGTCCAAATCATCAGTGGTGAGTGAAAATACATGCTTTCTACAAATCACACCCAGCCACACCTGCCTGCCCCACGAAGGCACCAGCCACCAGCATCGGGTCATTTCTCCGACGGCGCAAACAGATTTATGCCGACGCCTGTCCGCTGTTCTCAACCAGCAGAGACGCACGCACAGGCCAGTCAGCCAGGCCGGGGCTCTAGGCCCAGCTAACTGGCCCACCTGGGGCTCCCACCTTTGACCCCGGCTTCATTAGCACAGTGCTTTCATCCCGAGCCAACTAGGCTGCTGAAATATAAATCAGCTGCCGCCTCCCAACTCCCCATCACGCCAGCAGAGGTGCTAATGAACAGGGCAGTGGCCGAAGAGAGCAGTGGGGGAAGAAATAGATTTGGGGAAGCCACAAATTGGATAATCTACCTCTGGGCAACAGTGAAGTGGATCGTGATGCTTTCTGTGCAAAGCCCGTCGGCCCAACAGGCCCCCTGATCCTCCACCGCCAGCACACCCAGGCTTCTCAGTCTCCGGGGACTTCCTTCACCCCTCTGTCCTCACCTCCACGCCCAGCCCCCCGACGCTACCCTTGTGGGTGCCAGGACCTGAAAACAAGGTAGTGTTCCACCCTTTCCAGATCCCCTTTGCGTTGAAAAAAGAAAAAGTAGAACACACATGTGCGGACATAAAACTTCACGATGCTTCCACATTTCCTAAAACGCATCTAGAAGGATTCATAAGCTCATCAGAGCTGAAGTCTGTCTGCTGCTGTGCCCCCAGCTCTGCGGTGCCTGGAGCCTGGGCCGGTCTGCCCGTGGGTACCTGCACCGCACCCCCAGCTCCGGCCCCACTGGAGAGTGTGCAGAGCCTGCGCTGACCACCTGCTCCTCCCCACTCTGGTCACGTTGCCCCCTCTGCCTGGTCTCTTCCAGTCCCAGAGAAGTCTGATTCCTCTCCATAAACCAGAAATTCTACTCCCTTCTGAAACCTGCATGTGTTTTGGACTCATAACCTTGACCGCCCTTCTTGGAGGGGTATTTTCAACATCACCACGCTGCACACGAGGAGCTTCATTTACCTGGCGATGCTGGGGCTGGCGTGGCAATTCCATTTTTCTCAGCAGCACTGAGCAATCATCATTTATCTTAAAAATTGGCACATTCCTCCAAATACATTCATGAGAAGGTTGGGTGTCTACTCCAATGAGAGTCAGAATCTTAAAGAAAGCATCTCCACCTACTTTTCCACATCCTAAAGCTAATATGGAAAAAAGAAAGATAGGGATGATACAGTCAACAGAAGCAGAGATTTGGGGGAAATAGATATTGAAATGCATGAGGTGAGAGATATCTGAAAATATAAGCTCAAAATTTCATTCCGTAATGAAACAAATACAAGGTAGAGGGAGGAATTCTAATCGCGTACACAGAGGTCAAGAACATATTGCATTTCTATGTAAAGCAAACTGATTTCCCCCAACTCAGGAAGAAATCAGAATTATTCATTCGTAACTTCATACATGAGGCTTCGCCTCCAACATCCCGCTAATCCCTGTTTTCATCACGACTGGGAAGGAAGAAGTCGTCAAGCTTTTTACTTTGGGGACATCTGAGCTCCTCAGAGGGAGGAAAGAGATGGCTTCTGCCTCTTTGCTTTAAGTGTGTCATCAGTAACTCGGGGCTGAGGCTCTGTGCCCCAGGTCCCCCCAGGGAGGCAGTGGGATGGAGGCCCACTGCACCGCTGCCCAGGGCGTCGGGCACACCCGACCCTGCTCCAGAGTGGGAAGGCCCCCGAGGGTGTGAACATCCAGACGGAAGTTGACTCTTGGCTTCAGCCAGTAGACACCTTCTCCAGGATGAGTGGAACTGAACCACACGAGCTGATGGCTCCTGGCTTAGAGAAAATGGTCTGCTCTTCAGACAGTGAGGGCCTGTCCACACTCACTGCCAAAACAAATGCCACCACCTGCAGGAGCACTGGTGGCACGAAGCCGCTGCCTGTTTGTGGGGCTGTCAGAGGTCTCTGTGTCCAGTGCGAAGTGTCAGGAACCCCCTGCCTGGAAGAGCCACCCCCCTGAATCTGTCAAGGAGACATCACTTACCCGAGCTGAGAAAATGCTGTCGGCAGAAGCCCGTGGTCCTGGCGTGATGGTAAATGTGGCTTGTCTAGATCCTCCTATTGCTTCACTTAAGCTTCTGATGCAAGTTTAAATCAGCAAAGACGTTGTGTGTGTGTGCGTGCACGCACACGTGTGTAAACACGCCTGCACGTATGGTCATGTACTTGCATTTGTACGTACATATGCCAGCAGGGAGGAGGTGGTTGAAGACAGTTTTGACTGTCCCGGGATCTTTGCCTGGGTTCTGACCCTGGAAGTACCCATGGCTTCCTCCCCGGGGTGGGGGGGCAGTGGGGAACTCTGGTAGGAGGTGGCTTCTCTCTGAGGTCTCTGCTTCTCTTTACAATTGCTCTAAAATCAACTGGCAAGGCAGGGTTCCGCCATTCCTGGGAGGCAATTCATGGGGTGGTTCTAAATCTAGGGTGTGTGTCACTCAGTCACAAGGACCAGTTTCCTGGAGCGGGAGGACACAGGGAAAGCCGCTGCCCGGGCCTGCTGCTCTTTGTAAGGACCGGGGAGACCCCGCGGATAGGAAATCAGCCGCCTCCTAGTTCAGTGTCCTCAGGAGTCACGACTGTGACCGTTTGTCATGGTCACCCACAAATCACTCTAAAGGAAGGGAAGAGGGAGTCTAGCTCTTACTGGTGCAGTTTCAGACAGTCCTGAAGAAGTCAGCAGGCTTAGAACTGAGTGTCATCTGTAGAGACAAAATTTTCTTAAAAAAAAAAAACCAGGCTCCAACTAGACAGAACTTCCTTTGGGTGTGTCATGGGCTGAATGATGTCCCCCCTAAGTACTAACCCCTAGAATCTACAAATGTGACCTTACTGAGGAAGAGGGTCAAGTGAGGATGAGGTCATTGGATGGGCCCTGACCACTTATGAAGAGGGGAAACATGGACAGAGAAAGAGACGTGCACAGAGGGAAGACAACGTGAAGGCACGGGGAGAAGACAGCCAGCCACACGCCAGGGACCCCGGAGGACCCCAGAAGCCAGGATAGAGGCCTGGGGCAGAGTCTCCCTCAGCGTCAGGAGGAACCCACCCCCTGACATCTTGATTGTGAACTTCTGGCCTCCAGCCAGTGAGACGACACGTTTCGGCTGTGTGAGCCCCCAGTCTGTGGTATTTGTTACGGCAGCTGAGCTGACTAATACAAGGTACTTGAAGGGTCTACCCCCTTGTCACAGCCTCGCCTTTGGCAGGTCCTGGTTGCTTCTATATCCTGTGTGCGGGCCTCTCTCCTGTGTCCTCAAGGCCCCTGAACTTCTGTGGGATAATCATTAGGTGATTAGTCTCAGAAGACTGACTATACAAACAGACAATGGCCAGACCGAGGATGACAGTGGACTCTGACCCACAAGCTCAGCAGTGCCAGCCCAGGAAGTCAAACCACAGCCCCTGCCATAATCAGCCCAGAGCGGTCAGGACGGGCCAGGAGCAGCCAGCTTCCCTCATCTTTGCAGGGCCAACTACAGAAAGCCAAATCGACTCTCTAAACACATCACACCGGATGCTCAGCTTCCAGCCAGCTGCCTCTAGTTTCCCCGGGTCAGCGGCCTCCAATCAGAGCACAGCTGGACCCTCCCCTTTTTCCACCATGAAGCATTCCCACCCCTCTGCCTGCCTTTGAGTCTCTGCCAAATGCAGCTGATGGAGGCCAAGGCCCTCTGCTGGAGCAGCCTCTGAACCAGGAGCCTCCATGTGCTCTCCTTTGGGTGGTCTCCATTTACTTCCACAGTCTGACCCCCACATTAAGTCACATGTTCCACAAGGTGGGGAAGCACGTTATAGGTTTCAGAAAATACTTTTCTGAATGGTTTAAAAAAAAAGAATGAACGTTGTCATGACAACAAATAAATATTTTTAAATGAATGAATGGGTTTTGCACAACTTGTATATCTGGGAGAAGAAAGAATTATTGAAGAATATGAAACACTACCATGAAATGTGTTACTGAGGTTATAGTCGGGAGCTCTGAGCTTTGGTCAAACTGGGGGAAATGGCCAGATTGTGAGTTTCCAGTTTCCAATATAACATGCATTATTTTTTCAGCCTTATTTATTGTGGTATTTTTCAAATTATAATAAATTTGCTTTCTTCTGAATATTCAGATGCTTCAAAAGGTGCCCAAAGGATGCAATTAGCCCCTCGGGAAACACGCTATTATGTGCACATATCATGTTTTCCATAGGCTTTGCATCAGCTACATAATTTATGTGCTTCTGCATAATTTTGCCTCTTTTTATGTTTTCTATGTGTTTGTGAGATAATCTAGAAGTCAGTTTCCTACCATCACACACACACAAAGAACTCAAGTCAGTTTCTTCACCCAGTCTGCTTTACTTCCCATGAACCCACTTGCAGAGCCCTCAGGAGACAGATGCCTTTCATAGGCACCAAACATCACGGCAGGAAAAAAGTGGACGGTTCAGGGAGCTTTCAGGAATGAAACGGAACCTTGTCCATTTTCACATTCTTCTGGGTATTCACTGGGGTCTCAGATGGATGGTGCTAGCCTTTTCAAGCTCTTTAAACTGTTTATAACCCTCACTTTGGTTTTGAAACAGAAAAATAATGCCAAAATTAATGGCTTTTTAAAGATTCTGACGTGAGCTGGTTGCATACAAATGTCCCTAAAACCGAGAAAGCCCCTCATCTAGGGACCAGGTAAGTTGTGTATAGCTCTGGTTGGACTTCAATGGACTTCTCTCTCAGCAGCCTTTTCTATTTTCCGTATGTTTAATTCTCTTTCTCTCGCGCCTTCTTACTGCTCAGATCTCCTTACAGTGCTCTTGTCACACATGGGAGGGAGCTGCCTCGCTGAGCGGTGACCCCAAGCAGAGAGCTGGCTTTGTCAACAGGCAGCCCTCAGCCAGCCTTGCCGGACACACCGCACTCTACCACTTTCCTCTTTTTTATAGATGAAGAAAAGGAAACCAAGAGAGGTATGGGAGGCCTCCCGCCAAGGCCAAGCCGTGGAGCGTGTCAGGATGAGTCCCTGTACCTTCTGCCTCTCTGTCTAGACCCACCTGGGAGCGGGAGGGCCACTGACCCACGCACACCTGGGGCTGGGCTGCGGCACGCACTGCGAGAAAGCAGCCAGCCACGGAAGAGGGCATGCCCCATGGGCTGGAGACGTGAACGTGATGCGTCTATGCACCGCTCGCCAGTCTGGGTTGTGAGGGCCTCTGAGCACTCTGACCCGACCTGAGAGACCACCAGGGCTGCCCCTTGGACCACCCTGCCCTCTCTCTCTCCACGATCCTTGCAAAGGCGCACCCAGCAGCCACCCAGGGAAGGCCAGGCAGACAGCACCAGAAAAACAGCAGATACACAGACTCCAGGACAAGTTTTTATTTTTTCCCCCCAAACATTCTTAGCAAACAAGATTTCCCATTAAAGTGCAATGAATACTTAGCACATTGAATTGGAGCTCACTGGGTTAAAAGAAATGTTGGTTCAAAATTCATAGTTTCTACAGAATAAATATCAACATCTACGAGAGTCAAGAAAACGCTCACGGAACCGACAAGAGTAAGGAGTCCAAGCGGAAAGCACGCCCTCCCCGTCCCGGCGCACAGCGCTGCCCGCCAAGCGCCGAGCAAGGCGGTGGGGGGGGCGCACACGCACGCTGGCATGGCTCGCACTGGGCCCCCGGCAGTCACGCCAGAAACAGGAACCGGGGGTGCGGAGGCGCCCGCCTTCAGAACGGGGAGCTATGGGGTCTTTGTTCCACGCTCCATGCAAAGCCGGCCAGGTACGTGAGCTGGAGGGCCGCTGTTTGCTTTGCAAGCCCTTCCGTGTGGCACTGCCCCCGGACCGCCGTTCACCTGCCACGTGCTGCCGACGGCTTCTGCTCATCGCGTCTCCTGCCCCCTCTCACGTTTCTCCGTCCTCTGGTGGCGCTCTTCCTCTCCAGCTCTCCCAGAATGGCACCTTCATTCTGATAGAAGCTCTTCTCACATAACTTACAGAGCATCCAAGACCCCTTCTAGCCCTAATGCCCAGATCCACGGTCCTTCTTGTATGAGTGAGCAAACCAAGACCCAAGGAGAAGAGATACAGAGCCAGTGCAGGAAGGCGGGGGAGTCAGAGTCCACAGTTAGCTCCGCTACACAACGCCGAGGCATCTCCAGTGGAAGAGCCTTGTCTTTTAGTAACACTGAAGACAGTGCCTGCAGGTCCCCAAGCTTTAAAAACCTCAGCAAACCTCAGTAAAGCAGTGAACTCGGCACAGGTTGTCTAACTACTCATCTCACCAAAACGCTAACAAAAGTACAGAAGGAAACCAAACACAGCTAAGAAAACACTGGGGGGGGTTACCCTCCCACGCCCCCCCGCCCCCGGCCAGGGGGCTCGGGCGCGGACCGCGGGCCCACAGGGAGCGTCCCATCCGGGAGGCGCCTCTCCTCCTGGGAACAAAACTGGAGCGACACCCCCCACTGGAAGGCCCCCTGGTTCATTCAGCCACTCACCAAGCAAGATTCCACGGAGGGGGGGGGCTCCCACCTGAAGTAGCAGGCAGAATGTAAGTGGCACCCTGTCGGCACTGAGGGCATCCTGTTTCCGTCGAGAACTCACACCTTGTCCAGCGGCAGAAGCCAGCGGGGAGGGAAGACCCAGGCCCCGGGGCTGCCCTGCAGCTCTCATGAGGCTGAGCTGGGGAACTGAACTCTGGGGTTAGTTGTGGGTGTTTGTTTCTCCTCCTGTGATACAGGTCCACACGGGCAGGAGCCACAACTGCCTTATTTCCAAGCTCCGCACCACGTGCAGCCGCTGCGCAGAGAGGGTGCAGGGTCCACACTGGTGAGGGCACAGGTACAGGGATGAGCAGCGTGGGGGGATCTGCAAGGGAGGGGCCTGTCCGCCGGGAAGGCCCGCACCCCCCTCCACCCCTCTGGGTGGGGTGCGGACCTCCTAGAACACGGCTGGTCCTCTGATGCTCTGGCCAGCAGATGAGGGGAGCGTCAGTGTCACAGGGAGGGTGGGGGCCCCCAGTCTTTTCACGGCCACGCACCAGCCCTGGAGAGACCTGTCCTCATTCAGTCATAAGAGGGGAGAACAAACCCCAGCGATTTCGTGACATTAAAAAACAAGGAATACTTACAATACAGAAAAAGCGCTTTTGAAAATATGTTTTAAAAAAGTACAAAATAAACTTCAGGAAAGTTGAATAGCATTGATTGGAACCCTCAAAAGCATGTTTAAAAAACAGAAGAACTTTCAGAAACAAGAGATGAAGGGTGAACAAATAACAAACAGGGTGAAAGGCGGTAAAGAATTCAAAGGGAGCCAATGAAGAACAAATTAAAGAAAAAATGAGGTTGACACTGAGTAAAGCAGGGCCGGAGGCTCTAAACGAGGCAAGAGATCCCACGAGAAAACATCAGATCAAGACATGACTCATGACCTTCCAAGGCCTGAGAGGAGGAGAGCAAAACAGTTAACATCCATTGTGAGACAGAACACGACCAGTAAGAGCAGAGAACGAGACTGGGGCACGTAGACGCTCGCTTTCCATGAAGAAGGGCCCAGGATAAATGGAACAGAAGCCAGACACATCTTCCTAAAGATGGAGGAGGCAGGAAACCTTGAGTCTCAAGTCTGAAACGGGCTCAGCACTAGTAAAAACTGGGTTTGCACTAAATAAACCTCATAGACATACACTGACTGACGTCTCAAGTTTTGAGAATTAGTAACAAAAAAATGGCCAGCATCCATGCAGGAAACAAAAACAAAAGCGAAAATGAAAAGAAGTTGCTTACAAAGTCAGGCTGGCTTCAGATTTCTCCTTTGCAACGTTAAATGTCTGTATTTTTTGAGGGGTTTGAAATCCCAGGAGTACAGAAAAGATTCTACAATTAATTGACATCTTATTATTACACAACTGGAAATCAAGAGGCAGTGTTTTATGCTTTAAATATGCATTTTAAAATTAATTAAATTAAATTTAAATTTAAATATAAAAATTTAATTAAACATTTTCATTTGAAATTTGAAAAACATAGCCCCTTCCAGAACCTAAAGTCTATCAGTCAACAGGGAAGGTCCTGTACCAAGGATGGCAGCTGTATTACTGGGACTAGCTCCGACTGAAAACAATAAAAAATGCTTCACAAAGTAGCCATCCCCTTGAAAGAAGAGAAGGATTGAAAAGGTAATGGAGGTCCCAGATCATGTTCTGGAATTACCCAGAGAAGTAGGAATTATGAACCCTGAGGACCTCGGCGGAGCCTGCCCTTCTGGGCGTGGGCTGCTTTTGACGGTGTGAGGCAAACACCAACACAGCCCTTCCCTTCCTCATCTCAGGGGACCACAGAAGAGGCACCCTGGGGACAGGAATAGCGTCCTGTCCCTCAGAGGTTGTGACCCCAGAGCAGCCAAGTGCGTGGCTGTGCCCCAGACCTAGGTGAGACAGGGAAGCTCAGACATGAACGTGGGCCCCAGCTGGCACCTGTCCCAGGAGGGCACGGTCCCACAGACTGCTGAGTAAATGTTCGCGGGCCACACGGGGCATTAGGCAAGAAAGAACAGGGACCATCAACAGCAGAACCCACCCTGGCAGACCTGGCTGTTGAACTTCAGACAGGCACGAGAAATAAGCCACAGGCTTGAAATCTGCAGAGAATGAAAAACAAGAAGAGGTGACGTGGCAGGTTCAAGACAGGACCACAGAGTTTCTAGAAATGGAAGCCACAGTGACTGAAAGTTTAACAAAACCGACGGACACACTTGGCAGAAGAACGGACAATGACCGAGAAAGCCCGTGAGCCAGCAGAAAACGAGACCCCAACGTCCAGAGCTCAGCACAGACCCAGGAAAGACACACAGAGCTCGGAAGGGAGGGTCCGGCGCGTGGGGAACAAAGTTCGACAGCCGCACGTGTATGTGGTCAGAACCCCAGAGAGAGGAGAAGGCAGAGTAGGAAATATTTATTTGACCAGATCATGAGCGAGAATTTTCCAGAACCAGTAGAAACCCTAATCCACAGAGTCAGGAGGTCAAGATAATCCCAAAGAGGTAAAATAAAGAGAAATCTCTAGAAAAGCCAGCAAAACTGCAGGTCTTCAAAGGCACCACACGGAGCCTTTCGCTCCAACAGGCCCTCCGGACAGCTCTCCGAGTGGGTCTAAATGCAGACAAGTAATTAAAACGCTCTTTGGTTAGCCGTCTCCCTCAGGTTTGTTTCAACTGGTTCTCTCAAGTCGACATGCAAAGGTTTGAGAAGGAAAGGATCAGATGCTCTGAAGTCACAGAAGGTGGGCCTGCCAGCGCACGGAGGAAGGAGCTCCAGGGGCTCCTGGCGCAAGGGAGCTGGTGCCCTGGGCCCTGGCAACCCGGCCCGCCCTCCTGCGGCCCTCGTCCCTGGGCTGGGCAGGTGAGTGCCTCCTCTCTTCCAGACAAGCAAGCTCTCTTCCCAAGTACGTCCCTTCCCCTCGACCTCAGCGTTGCCTGGGAATCTGTCTGGGTTCCAGCTGGCCAGGGAGTGGCAGGGACACCCCCATCTCCCCAGACTTCCCAGGACAAAGCGCCACATACTTGGCGGACCTTTCAGAGACAACGCCCCGGCAGGGTCGCCGTGCAGAGCCTGTAATCTGGCCTAGTGGCAGCCAAAACGCTGCAGCCGTTTAAAGGATCAGGTTATTTGCGGGACCTGGGAGGGGACACCTGCTGCTTCTCTTCTCTTCTATTCATCACAGTTAGCATGTTTAACTCATGCGCCTTGCAGATGTGTGAAACAAATAGCTGAGAAAACAATGAGTATGTTTTATTAAAAAGGTCAGATGAAGCTGAAAAAATTAGAGGGTCAACTAATCGCCCTGGTGTCTAGTTACATAAGAGCATGTAGACAGATGCTTGAAATTCAGTTTCAAAACAACCAGCAAAGCATCTAGTTACGATCTACATTTTTCCCGTGGTCTACTTGTGGTTCAACCTGGACAACGCTGTAAGCCAAAAATCAACTTGTTCACAGTTCTCTTTACATATCCTAAAACATAAATGTTATGATCTCTATAAATCTGACATTATTAGAATTGTGCGCAGTGAGATTAATGGTTGAAATAACATTTCTCATAATAGCGTCCAAGGCCGGAGGTTCACAGATGTATTTCAGGGAGTTTTGTAAGTTACTTGAAGATTTTTAATTTTTTTCTGTTGTCATTTGGCTGCAAACCTAAAAAAAATTATTTTTGTAATATAAAAACCTCTCTTTTACCACAAGTTCCCATCAAAAGCCATGTCTATGGAATAAAATTTCAGTTTCTGAGGTGACTGTTTCTCTTACTGAAGCCAGTGGAAACCCCAGGGGGGTCTCAAATATACTTTGGGGATTTTTGCATGGCTCTTTTTCTTAGGGAAACATAATTGGATTCTGATGCCACAACTTAGGGAAATAATGTACTTCAAACCAACAGGCCCTGCATGCAACTGAAATCCTTACATGCCTCTCCTTTTTTGAAGAAAAAAGAGAAGATCTAGACACACACACACATAAAAGCTTATATTGGGTGTTCAGTTTTTGTTTTGTGTTTGTTTGTTTGTTTTTAATGACAACCCTTGGCGTGTGTCTTGGGGCCTGTGGTGGGCAGACTCCACGGTTCTCCCTGATGGTGTTCACACCCTTGTGTAGGACCCCTCCCCACCCCTGGGATGTGGGGGAACCTGTGACTTACTTGCAGCCAGCAGAACACGGCAAAGCGACCGGAAACCTGGGCTTATGAACACACGACTATGTTGCATATCGTTGCAGCCTTGGCCTTGCTGGGACACGCTCTCCCTTGCTGGCTTTGTGAGATGACCTACAGAGAGAGCCACACTGCAAGTCTCCGAGGGTGGTCTCCAGCCAGCCAGAAACTTAGGGTCTCAGTCCTTCCACTGCAAGAGAATGAATGCTACCAACAAACATGATTTTGGAAGCAGAAACGTCCCCAGCTGAGCCTTCGGATGAGAACACAGTCCTGGCACCAACACCCGCAGTAGAGCCCAGCTAAGCTCTGTCTCACTTTGGACGAACAGAACCTGTGAGGTTTAATAAACCATTTTGAGCTGTTAAGATTGTAGTAATACTGTCACACAGCACTAGGTAACGAATACAAGACCCACCCACTCCCACCTTCTCAGCATTGACAGTGGAAACAGATCATCACAACCACCTTTCACTGAGTTTCTTTCCACTTCAAGGCCCTTTCCTGTTCTCGCCACTGGCAGGGCTGAGCCCCGCCTCCTGCTGCTCAGCTCTGCAGCGTCTCCCTGGGCTGCAAGGCAGAGTGTGAACTCCCCCGAGGCTCAGCGCCCGCTGCCCTCTGATCAGGCCTCTTGTTCCCTCCCCATCACGCCAGCCTCATTCCTCCTCCCCCACCCCACCCCCTGCCCGGTGCCCGGGAGGCAGACCAGCCTGGATGCATCCCGGGCTCCTTCAGCTCCTAGTGGGGCTCACCAAGGAGGAGCCCTGCAGGAGACTCAGAGGTGCAGGAGGAGTGGGGCCCCCAGCCTCCCCGCTGTCAGGTCGCCATGGAGGGAGGCCTCCCTCCACCATCAGCCACAGCTTCTGTCGGGCCGCCCTCTCCGTGACACTCTCTCTCCAGTTCTGTTGGCCACTTTCCCTGCACTCCAGTCTAAGGGTGGCCATGGCCCTGGCGACCAGCCCAGAGGTACGTCGCTGTCCCTAGGTTCCCTGATGTCCCACCCACAACAGGCAAACAGTCCCATTGTTAAACTCTGCTCAGTCTCCCCAGACTGAATGTGTCCCCACCAAGCCCCATACGGGGCTCTTGATGGGCCAGCTCAGCATCCCTCTCTTGCCTGGAAGGGTGGCCTGGGTTCCTCAGGGTCTTCCCAGAAAGAGCAGCAGCCCCTTCCACTGGAGCCCTTCCCTCCAGGGTGCTCCCCGTGGTGTCCAGCCCCGGTGCTGCACAACTTGGTACCACCTGCTGCCAGGGCACCTGCATCTTCTCCCGAGCATCGCTGAATGCCTCCCAGTGGTGCAGGACTGCTGTCAGCATGGCTGTATGCCTGTGTGTGCGTGCAGGGCCACCTGCCTCTTCCTCTTCACCATAGAAGCACCGTGTTCTTCTCCTAAATTATGAAAGAGCTGTTTCATGCATTACTGTCTGCCGAAGTACACTTAACATAATTCCAGCGGATCCCTGGAAATGCGCCCTTGAAGAAGAGCTTGCACAGTAATTAAATGTTGTATTGAGAACATTGTTAAAGTCAATGACCCAGTCCATTAGCAGTTTAAACACATTCTACCTTACGTGATTATGTTCAATGGAATTCGGATGATGTTAGACAAGTAGGAACACAGACAGAGTCAGGTAGCGCTGTGGTACTTGCCGTCTCAGCCGTAATCAGTCGGCTGGGCGATGTCACACGGGGGGCCGTTGGCGGACCTCCAGAGGCAAGCCACAGGCAGCAAGACCCCAAGCCCAGCTGCGTCCCCATGCATGCAACCAATATTTTAAAATAAACCCAAGTAGATTCAACAAATACAGTGATTCCTGTTGCTCTGTAAAGACACCTGTTCATGGAATCACTGGATAGAAAGTCAAGCACTGATGACTGTCAGCTAGTATGAGAAGAAGTTTGTACTCCACGAAGTGGATTTATGGTCAAGTGGCTCCTCTGACAGGCCAGATGGGCTCTGGTGTGGACCACGGGGAGTGGCTGGAGTCGGCGACATGGTGCTGAGTCCCTGCAGATTCCAGGAGCCCTACACCAGCCCTGCACACTGGCATTGGCAGGGGTGACCACAGGATCGAGGAGGCGTCGCCCTCTGCTTGCCCGGATGTGGATGAGGCGCCCCAGAGGGCAGAGGTGGCGCTCAGTCTCTGGGGGTGCATTTGCTCTTGGGAAGTGATGACCGCTTCATGTGGAATGTGGCTTTCGTGAGCAGACACATGGCCTGGTTCCAACGGGAACGTGCTCATCCTAATCTCGGCAGCATTCTTGATGATTCCATGTTCTGTCTGTCTGCCGTGAATGGTCCAGCTCACTATTTTCCTAGACAAGCAGGGAAGAAAGAAATGATTCCAGAATAGCCTGTGACTTTGATGAAGCCCTTTCGGTCCAGGTGCCCCTCACAAGGCTCCAATATTGCCCCTTCTTTGGCACATTTGAGGCTACATTTCCCGGCCCCTCTTACACGTCGGTGCAGCCATGTGACTCTGTGTCTGCTGTGGAACATGAGCCCAGCGGGCGACATCTGGGCTTGGCAATAAACCTGTGTTCTGTGTTCCTCTGCGCTTGGCTCCTTCCGGTCGGATGTGACCTCCGTGCCCAGACATGGAGCTGCCGAGGTACAGCCCTCCCCTAGAGGTCACATCTGGCTATCCAGGGCACCCTCTCAGGACTGTCACATGGGCAAGAAGCCAACTTCCACTGTCATGAGCTGATCAGTTTCAGCTATTTGTCACTCCGAACTAGCTCACTGGCCCAATGCAGCTTCCTTCACTCAAGACTGAGATTAAGGAGCTCAGGTGTTTAACTGAATGCATCTCTGGAGGGGTGGGGGGGTCTCAAGTTCAGCCCATCTCCCCTGGCAGCACATCCTCTTACCCACTGAGCTCTCAGAGCTCATGCTGGCCACAAAATCTGCCGAAAGTCTGACAGGGCAGGGACAAGGGGACACATAAGACCAGCTGTGACCCTCAGGGCCCCTCCCCACTTGAAAGTGCACTGTGATCTGGGGTCATTTTTCCTGCCACCCTTCGCCCTGCAGGAGGCTGGCTTTATTGTCTTAAGCGTCTGCTCTTGGGACCCAGTGCCCCACAGGCACTCGAGCAAAGGTGTTCTGGCAAGAGATATCATTTCACCAGGAAACACGTCAGTCATTCCTAAATAACTGTCCTCTTGGACCCAGCACACCTCAGCAAGGCGAGCCTCCTTTCCTCGTTTGTAGATGAACAAATAGCCTTTACAGTTCAAGCCACGGAGATGTGGGCCGGCCCGTCACTGCAGCGCAAGCCGGCCCAGCCCAGCACAACCCTACGCTCCAGAGGCCGTTTTCCCCGCCTCTGCACCTCCCGCCTGAGTCAGTTTGCTTCCCCTTTTATTTCCGGAGCATTTTACGCACACTTACGAATCGCACACTAAGCACTCATGTGTCCGCCTCACTTGCTGTTAGTCCCCCTCTTTATCCGCAGGACCTAGTTCTGAGGACAGGCCCTAACAGCCACCAGCGGAATCCATCTCTGCTCCCACACAACGCGGGCCCTCAGGTACCGCAGACGCCACCTGCTAAGATATCCGAACGGGCTGTCTTGTTCCCTGGCATGAGCCTCGGGGACACGCTGGAACAAAATGTCAAGGTGTTTGTGATTCAAGTTACAGGTCTTCCCTTCTTCTGTCTGTGCCACGAGCACAATGGAAATGGAGACCCCGGGGTAACAAAGGCCTACCCAGGGAGAAGGGGTGGGACCGGCAGGAGCCAGGCTCTGAAACGCCGGGCGGGCTCCTGGCTCTGCCCGGGGCGGTGTGCTGTGCCGTGACATTATTCTCTGTGACGGGGACACTGAGGGATGAGGAACGCCTCCCACACAGAAGCCTGTGTGACTGGAAAAGGTTATGAGCAGCTCTGAGCATCAGGCAAAGGTGCCAGTGAGACCGCCGGCCCTGCCCTCAGAAAACCAAAGCCTAAATGCAGAGGCCGCGTCCATCCGGGATCCAGGTCTCCCTCCAGACCTACGGGAACCACACACAGCCCTTGTGGACAGCGGGTCCGCTCATCCACACCTGGGACGGTCCAGTGCGGTCGGGGACCCAGACCTTGCCGCGCCCAGCCAGCCCAGCTCCAGGCAGAGTCAGGCATGAACCACTGCTCACTTCGCTGGGCTCCGACAGGCCACGGCCAGGCCTGCAGGATTCACAGCTTCCAGGCCCCAGGCCCAGGTGACAACCACTAATTCAAACTTCTTTTTTTCCTTTTTGGTCAGGGGCGAAGTGTCGCAGGTAATTCCTTGCTAACAGTAGTGTCCCAGGGTGAGAGCCGTATGATCACGGGCACTAGAAGGCATCTGTGAGTCCCTGTGGGCGGAGTCGGAGGCTCCGGGGAGGCTGGGTGGGGAGAGTGAGCAGAGATGAGGGGAAAGGAGGTGCAGATGGAGACAGCTGTGTGCAGGATAGTGACCCCGTCCAAACCAGAGTGACTCAGGGAGGGCAGAAGCAAGAACTGGGAGGGGTGGCCAACAGAGCTGGCCTCGAGCCCCCAGCCCTGATGTGCTGTCCTCCTGGAGGGGTTCAGACTTCCAGCAAGCATGGGGTGGAGGAGTGTTTGGGCCAGAAGTACTGATACCGCTTTGGGTTCCAGCGACACCCCACCCCCGCTGCTGATTCTAGATTCCAAGAGTTAATGGAAGACAGTGTGTGGCTTCTGTTGTTTAAGTCAGTTAGAAACAGGTCAAGTTTCAGCTTGCCCTGGAGGGGTTTCTGGCTGATGATGTCCGGGGTGAGGGTGGTGGTGGGTGTACTTGGTGAGGGCTGAGTTAAAACACTATTGACACAAGTTAACCTTCTAGGAAGGAATGTGGACACGTCGCTCCCCGAGCAAGCGGTTCTGTGCCCGGAGCCTGGACCGGGTCTCCAACAGGATGAAACATCAACTTCTTTAAAAACACAGGCCCCTCAGACAGACCTGAGCAAAAAGTCAAAGAGGGTAGGTACCTAACTCACACTCTTTTTGAGCCAGGAACATTCAAAGAAAACTAAGTCATCATCGGAAAAGAAAAAAATAATGTCAAAAGCGAAAAGGAAGCTCTTAGTATCGCTGATGTTCTGCCCTTAGATGAAGTCCGCTCATTCCTTGTAAAAGGCTCGCAGACCGTTCTTGTTCTCTGGCTTTCGTCTACTGGAACCAGCACGGGTCTGAGGACAGGTGGCGGCTACCCCCCAGCTTGCCTTGGATCCACAGATGGGTTTGCTGCATGTGGTCAGACACACGGGGCATCCGACAGGGGCTGTCTAAGGAGAAACCTCAAATTAAAGGGATGAGGGCTCAGCTGACTCCTGGCTGATGGGCACATGAAACTCCCACTGGGCAGAGTTTGTCAACTTCTTTCTTTAGAAAAAAAATACGAAGCTGAGCCAGTTTCATCATCCTGAGGCAAGCAGGCCCGCCAACAAATTCCAGCGGCTCCGCCCTCTGAGGCGCTCGCCTTTGCAGCTCGGGTTCTGGAGCCACACACCCCTCGAAGGGATGTTCAGGATTATTCGGCTCTCCCCTGGGTCCCCTCAACCAGACTTCACTTCATGACCAACTCAGTGAACTCTGAATCGCACATCCCCTCAACAGGCCTGATGCAGGTTGCACACACCTGGTGAAGCTTATTCCTGCCGCCTACAGAAAGGCAATCACCGTGACCGCCAACTCCCCTCCTCAGAAAGAGGGGCTGCACACACATCACTCTTCCCAGGGTTCCAAGTCCTGCCATCCATCCTCCCAAGGCACCTTCTTCAGTGGCATTATCCTCAGGGCTCCCCGGGGATCTTACTGATAGCAGGTAATGATGCAGTAGGTCAGGGTGGAGCCTGATACGTAGCATCTATGAGGAGCTTCCTGACAATGTTCAACACCTAAGGTTGGAGCACACCCCCCTACATCAGAGATAGCTTCCATCCCAAGTTTATCTTATGCCAAAGACTTCTGTGAATGGCTCTGCTGGCCCAACCTGACCTCAGGCTGCACCTGTTAAGATACCCAACAGGACCAGACAGTATTTTGATCCTATTTCCTATTTGCCTTACATGCAACTAGGATCAGGTGTATATCACAAGGACCATCAGCTACGGTGCCTACCTTCTGTCTAAGAAAAATCTAGCAGCTGTTAATAAGGACAGACCTGAAAATAACAGAGGACTTGATATCTTTTACACTGCCCAGTATAATGAGAACTTTGTGAAGAGTATTTTACTTTCTGCATGCATGTTTAAAATGTTATGTTATCACACACACACACACACACACACAAATACACACCTATAGACCGTGTGCTCACTGTGGAAATTTTTTAAAGTACAGAATGGTCTAAAGAATAAGAATCATCTGTGATTTCACCACTCTTCTCTCTTCCATGCACATGTATCTTGAGGTTACAGTACACAGAGTTGTATACTCTTCCTTTTTAACTTAACGTTTTATCAGTACAGTACCATTGGAAATTGTATCAGCCCCACTAGAAACTCAGTATGGATCTTTTTCATGACTGCATAATACTCCATTATCATGTAGTGATTCCCCTTTTACTGAACACTTAGGTTGCTTCCTTTGGCAGGGGTTAATGCATATATATATATATATATATATATGTATATATGTATGTATATATATATATATAAAACAATTATGTAACATATATATAATTCTTTACATTTTCATTCAGTTCACTGAGTTTGAGACTCTAGAATGTGCTAGGTGCTGCGCATTTTCTTAGGACAGCTTTCTAGAACAGGAAATATTGAGTTAAACATTAAAGAGGTGCATATACCAAATTATGTCCAGAAGGTCCGTGACAATGTTACACTCCCAACAGTAGCTCAGAGAACCTGGCTCAACCCTAAGCCTTCATCAGCATTAAGTTTTATGAGTTTCTACATTTTTGAAACCATTCTCCCAACAGATATTCAAGAACCTTGTCAATGGCTGTGTTCACCCGGAGCTCAGCTAATAATGATTCACAAATCCTTCACCCTGTCCTCTGAAGCAGAAAGGCTCTCGTGCTCTCACCCTGGCACCACCAGAAGCAAGGTCTTGAGCCAGTAATAAATGAGTGAGGGGAGAAAAACCCAGAATCTTGTAATTGATTATTTAGTGCAAAAGAGGAAGAAAATGATCACAGGTGGTGACAGCAGATGTGACAGCCCAGGATACTTGGCAAAGTGTGGCACACATTTGATTACCCACACAATGGCTCAAGGTATTCAATGTCCAAGTGAAACCCTTGTCCCTCCATAGCAATGAGGTATGTATATTTTTATTTTCTTCACTTATGTTCCGCTCTCGTTTCTAAATACTTGAATCGATGACATCAATAACAGATGTTGTGTGAAATTAGAGGCCCAAGTGAGGCTACAAAAATCTCTCAATAAAAAATGTCAGCAATTAATGTTTCAAAACAGAGCACCACTGTCATCTCTCAAAATGGATGCATGACAATCTGAAGACGGCAGCCAGAGATACCAGGTTTGGCAAGGGGCCCACCTTAACTCTCATTCTAGGCACAAATTCAAAATGTTATTATTATTATTCTCAATTAGTGCATACTAATTGTTTTCTAACTTTCTCTCTGCTTTTAAAAAAAAAAATCCCTTCTCTTCTGTCCTGGAGTTTCACAGACACTGGCTGACAGTCTAATTTGGTAACAAACGCACCCTCGTAGAAACGGCGTCCCGCCCACCAGCCAGGCCCCTGCACGGCCCGCACCACTCCTGAGCCCGTCTTCCTGGTACTGGGGTTTGGGGAGACCCTGGCTCCGGGAGAGAACGGCACCAGTGGCTACAAGGCCTCTGATGCACCAGGGACGACTTCATTTGCATTTCGCCACCACGAGGAGGTTGAACAGGCAAATGGAGCATCACCTGCAGCCCAACTGAGTTGAAAGGCAGATCAACATTCCACACTGAAGCAGGAAGATGGACTGGGGTGCTCCAGCTAGGAGGCCAGACCATCCGCACCTGCGCAAGGCTGACTGGATGGCAGCAAAGTGTGTGCACTGAAAGCGCAGCCCTCAGTCGTATTGTTAACACTTTCCTAATGATGAAATTTCTGAAAAAGAAATAAATAAATTGATCCCACTTACAATAGCTCAAAAGCAGTAAGATACTTAGGAATAAGCCTAAAGAGGTGAAAGATCTGTCCGCTGGAAACCGCAAGACACTGATGAAAGGTACCGAGGAAGGCACACAGAGATGGAAAGGCAGCTTCTGTTCATGGATTGGGGGAATTTACTTTGTCAGAAAGTCAACGTTATCAAAAGCCATCTATAGATTTGATGCAATCCCTATCAAGATCCCAGCGGCATTTTTTACCGAAACGGAAAAACTGTCCCTCTAATGTGTGTGGAACCACAATCGATTCCGAATAGCTGAAGAAATCCTTCCAAAGAAGAACAAAGCAAGAAGCATCCCGCCTGCCGATGGCAGGCTGCACCACAAAGCTGCAGGCACAGGACAGTGTGGAAGCGGCATGAAAACAGACAGACAGGCCAGCGGAACAGAAGAGAGCCCAGAAATAGCCCCAAACATACACGGCCAACCAGCACGTGACAAAGGAGCCAAGCATGCTCCACGGAGGAAGGACAGCCTCTTCAGTAACCGGAGCTGGGGTAATCGGATATTCACATGTCAAAGAATTAAGCTGGACCCGTATTGTACAGCACTCACTAAAACTAATTCAGAATGGGTGAAGACTTACGTGTAAGACCCCAAACCATGAAATTCCTAAAAGGAAACCTAGGAGCAGAGCTCCTTGACCTGGGTCCTGGCAGTGACTTCCTGGCGATGACACCTAAGGCACAAGCCACAAAAGCAACAGTAAACACAATGGACGACAGCAAAGCAAACCATCAGCAAAGTGAAAGGAGCCCACAGAGTGGGAAAGAGATTTGTAGACCACATATCCAACTGGGGTCAATATTCAACACAACTCGTATAAAGAACCCATACACTTCAATAGCGAAAAAACAACAAAAACCCCCAAACTCCAATTGAAAAACAGGCAATGGACCTGAGAAGACATCTCTCCACACAGGATATAGCGAAGGCCAACAGGTACCTGAAAAGATGCTCAGCATCACTAGTCATTAGGGAAACGCACATCAAAACCACAGTGAGATGGCACTTCACACCTCTCAGAATGGCTGTTATCAAAAAGGTAAGTCTTGGCAGGGATGTGGAGGAAGGGAACTCTGGTACACTGTTTGTGGGAATGTAAATTGGTGCAGCCACTGCGGAAAGTGTGGAAGGTCCTCAGAAACTTAGAAGTAGAACCACCATATGACCCAGCATCTTCACTTCTGGGAATGCATCCAAAGACAGTGTAACACTAACTCAAGAAGACATCTGCACCCCTATGTTCACAGCAGCGTTACTAATAGCCAAGACATGGGGGCAACCTAAGTGTCCGTCAGTGGGTGAATGGACCAAGAGCTGTAGTGTCAGTATACAATAGGATATTATTCAGCCATAAAAATGAGGAAATCCTGCCATTTGCACCAACACGGATGGACCTTGAAGGCATTCTGCTAAGTGAAATAAGCCAGACAAAGAAAGACAAACACTGTATGATTCTATTTATATGTAGAGTCTTGAAACAAAACTCATAGAGAAAGAGATCAATCTTACGGGTACTGAAGGCAGGGCACTGGGGGCAAGAGGGAATTGGAGAAAGGTGGTCAAAAGGTACAAACTTCTAGCTAGAAGATAAATGAGTGCTACGGATGGAATGCACCACGGGATGACATGGTTAGCACCGCTGTATGGTACATAGGGAGGTTAGTAAACCCTAAGTGTTCTGATCACAGGGAGAAATTTTTTCCTTAATTCGTTTCCTTTTCTTTTCTTTTTATTGTACGTATGTGAGAAGATGGATGTTAGCTATTGTGGTAATCATTTCACAATATACGTAAATCAAACCATCATGCTGTACACCTTTAACTTATATAGTGATGGATGTCAATTATTTCTCAATAAAACTGGAAAAAAAGACTTTTCTCTCACCCAGGAAGCCTGTGACTCACCACGGAGGTATCTTTATCCCCAGCAAACTCTTAAAGATCTAAGAAGTTGGGGGAAATGAAACTGCATCAGCCCCTCTAGCAAAGTCAACTACAGGCAAGAGAGAGAATCAGAATGATGATAAAAGTACAAACAAAATAAAGCAGAACCACACGGCAAAGAAGCGGCACGAGGGGGCCCCCTGCAAACCGCGCTGTGGGGCGGGAGACCTGCTTTGCGCTCATGGCAGACAGAGACCGTGTTTAACTTGAATTCTCACAATCCTCAAATCTTCACGATAAGGTCATTACTGTCCATTTTCTGGTGAAAGAACTGACTGAGGTCTGGGAGCTCACAGAACTGGGAAGAACCTGAGCCTTGCTCTTTCTCATTTAAACGCGGAGCCTTGTTCACCTGGACCACGCCCTGCCTCTTTGCACGCTTGCCCTTCACCCTTCGCATGCTGCCCTGGCTCTGTCTGGCCTCATGCTCAGTGCAGGCTGTGTTCTTTAAAGCCAGCCTCCAATATGAGAGTTTGGAGGTGCTGACTGGTTAGAATATCATGTGACCAAAGCCTTGCCTTCCCTCACATGGTCTTTATTCTTGTCTGTGGCCACAGCCAAACTCCTTCACAAGTGTGTCATCACCGACCTGCAAGTGGAGGAGTGGGTATAAACCAAAACCGCTAACCTCCATCCAGGGCAACCCCATCCACTGGTAGGAGGGAGGAGCATACCTTTTGTACCCGATGTTTAATTAAGATCATAAAATATGGGAAATAGAAGATACAGTGATCAACTACTGACTGCCCAGCTTCCAGCTGTGTCTGCCTTAGTGACGGCGCTTCTGACTGCAAGCAAGAGAACACAAAATGCACACTGGCTTAGGCTAAACAAAGGAGGGTGCAGGGGTACATGTGGCTGGCCCAGGGCTTGGCTGATGCCACCAGGATACCTCGCTCAGTCCTACTTCCCTGGGTTGACTGGATTCTCAGCTTCCCCACAGGGTCCCTGTCAGCTTCGGGACCACATCCTCAGAAAGCGGGACACCCTGGTGTCTGCCAGTACCTTAGCCAGGGTCCCATGAGTAAGTCTTGTTGGTCCTCTCCATCCTGACTGTGTCATAAGCCTATTCCTAAATGAATTCCTTGCATCCAGGGAGAGGAGATGTGCTGCCTGGCTTAGCCCAGGGCAGGTGTCTCACCCAAATAGATTGGCTGAGCGCTTTGGTCGGTGGATCCACCCAAAAGAGAGTTTGAGATGTGGTGACTAGAGAGAGGATAAGGGTTTGCTGGGAGGCAAGCTTGACAGGTCTCGAGAAGCATGTTTGTGGTTGCTGGTCACACAGAGCTGGAGCTGAAGCAGGAATCCAAGTTACAATAACAAATCATCACAAGTCACGGCCACGCCTTTGCTTTTTGCACAGAGACAATGGTGAGCATGTGTGTCACATAAAACCAGGATCACTGAAATTCCGTGCTGTGGCTCACATGGCCAATCTAGCAGACAGTCTAGAGACATCCAGTGGCCAAAAGGGCTGGGGCTGCTGGCTTTGAAGAGCCATCACCAAATAAGAAGCCACTGTCTGAGCAGTGCCCACGCCGGCCGCCTTTCTCTGCTCTGCAGAGGCATCAGGGCTACACTCGCCAAGCCTTACATTCACAGGTCATTTCTAATAGATTCATTTTTAAACTTTCTGAAGAACTATGTGAGCTATCTTGACATTTTTGTTATAATTTGTCATCTCCAAAGGCATGTATTTCCAGACTGTGTGTTTCCCATTCAAGGCCCGTCTCCCCCCGATGCCACTCCTCCATCTCCATTCAGCAGTTGCTCCTGTCTCATCTGCTATACGCCGGGTGCTGTGCTAAGAACTGGGGATCCAGAGAGAGGAAGACCAACGCCAGCCTTCAAGGAAGCCGTGCTCTGGTGCAGGAGCTCCCCGTCAGCTGCTGAATGACTTGGGGCACGCGGGACATCTGTTTGTACTTCCCAGTCCTAACTGACTTGGGTAGAAATCAACTAACAAGTTTTATAAAGGTAAACAGAAACGAAACACTCCACAGCTCAGTGTCATTCCACAGGGACAGGGTCTACAGTGTTGGGTGGTCACATGTTTTACAAGAAGCTCTAATGGAAAATGAGTGCCTTTGTGCAAACCCATGCACTGAGAATCTTTCTTCTGGCTCCCGGATGCTGTCCACTCCCACCTTCTCCCACCCTAGCTTGGCCCAAGGAGACAGACTTAGGTTGGTCTACATAAACGGGCATCCTTACCTTTGGCATCTGGTTGCGTTCATCCGTGAGATCACTGGAAGCAAATCAGAGGAACTGAGGAAAGAGGGTGAAGCTGGGACCTGTTCTGCCCCACCTCCCTCCTGGTGGATTTCATGGGTCAGCTGACCTCCACAGAGGACCACACTTTCTGTTACAATGTGCTTTCCATCCAACTGTCTTCTTTGAAATCAAGCAACTGCTCCCTTCCTTATGCCTGCAGACCCACAATGGTGGTACATTAGTGTCTGTGATTTCCCTACACCATCTTCACATCTCCCCAAATAATCCCTTTGTCATGTTTTCCTTGAATTATTCAATTTGAATGGGTAATCTGTTTTCTACCGGGACCCTGTCTGATAAACCCTATTTAACCAAAATTTCTCTAAATATCTTCTATACATATTTGGTTACCTTCTGAAGGTTTCCAAAACAGTGCGTGAAAACTCCTCACCTCACTGTCCTCCAGGATTGCCTCATCCCCTGATCTTACTCTCCAGATGAGCTATGACACTCAGCCACCTCCGCCTTCCAGATCTCAGCCCTAAACTCTGACTACTGTTCCTGAGACACAGGCCCAAGGAGTCAGGGCACCCAGTATAGTCTCAACACTTAGTGTCTCATTCCCCCTAGTTGCCCTGGAAACACACACACACACACCCCAACATTGAATTAAATGTGAGACAAAGCCAAGTGTTGACAAGGATGCAGAACAGCTGAAGCTATCGATGCAGTGCTCCTGGGAGTGCAAATCAGTGCAGCCACTTTCAGAGAAAGGTTTGGCAGAATCTACTCAAACTAAAACACATCCAGCCTATGACATGGCAACTCTGTTCCCAGGTATATCCAAGAGAAGTGAATGCATATGTCCAAAAAAGACGTGTACAAGAATCTTCAGAGCAGCTCTGCATACAATAGCCCCAAACTAGGAACAATCCAAGTGTCCATCAACAGACTTATAAATAAACAAATTGTGGAATTCAACAAAGAATAAGCTACTGATACATGCAACAAGGCGCAATCTCAGATATTACGTTTAGAGAAAAAAGCCAAGCACAAAAAAGTACACAGCACGTGATTCTATTTATATAAGTGTCAAGAACAAGAAAAGCTAATGGCTAGCGAAAGACTTCAGGATAGAGATTCCTTCGGGGAAGGATATATTGAGTAGAAATAGCGTTACGGAAACAACAGGCCAGCCAAGAAATAAGCACCACTCGGAGGGCTGGAGAGCTCAGATGTATTACACCGTTGGGCTCAGAGGGGCTTCTGCTCCGAAGCTCTGAGCACCTCCAAGATGTGCGCGTGAGGTTTTATAGGGTAAAGTACAAGCTTGGGGTATTCGGCCAATAGGCATGGAACAGCTTTAGTAGCATCATTATCACAAAAGTGGAGGCAGGGAGGCAGCAAACCAACATTCCAAAGCCAGATATGTCTCTCTGAAAATCCAGCTGGCTAGCAAAAAAACATGAACAGCAAATCAACACTAATTAACTTAGATTTACAAGTTAGTCCAGCAGAACTCAGATCAGTATTCCGATACTTAGATTTGTGAGTTATCTTGTTAGCCCAGCCCAGCCTCTCTTTCACATTCCTAGACTTGTGAGTTATCTTGTTAAACCAGCCCGGCTTTTCCTTCACAATAGGAGTGAAGGAAGCCTCTGAGGGCTGGAAGTGTCTGGGAGGAGACATGTAAAAATCCATCAGACTGTACATTAAAGATTATCAGAACATTTTATACATTCTGTTGCATATGTTATGTCTCCATAACAAACTAAAATTTAAAATGAGATTTGAGGATTATAAATACATTAGATATAAATGTTTATTGAAATTAGATGTCTGAGTGATTCCAAATATGGTTGTTTATCAATGTGTTTTTCCAAAACCAAAATGACAAATGGCTAATATTTCTTCCCAGAAGCAGCGCTGGCATGTAACAGGTAACCAAGGAACACTCAGTGAGATGGTTGTAAGAATTTGCACTTTATTTGCTGCATTTTTATTTCTAGCCCAGGCTCTTTTTCAGGGTAACTCCTACAGCTGTCCAGGATCATGAACGCAAATCCCAGGGAAACAAGCCTTTGCAGACCCCTGGGCACATCACTGGGAAGGTCCAGTGGCCTCCTTCATGGAAGTGTTTAGTTTAGATGTGGATACACAGGTTTGAGTGAAAAAGCAGTAGGGGCTCACAGTACGTGAGCGTCCCTGGGAGACGACGGGGCGTCTAGAGAGAGTTTCTCACAGTATCTCTGGTGTAACTGCCTGCCTCTGACAAGTGAAGAGGAGACCCAGGCAAAGCCCTGTGGTGGCCCCTAAGCTGCGCCACCTGCACTGAAAGCAAGCGGTCTCGGCGGTCACCTGCGAGGCATTTCAAGTTGTCTGCAGCGTGGCCTGGAGGGTGTGACGCTGGCTGTGTGCCAGCAACGCCAGGCCACCATCACAAGTGAAAAACCGATCTCGAGGTCCAGGCCTCCGTGCTGCCCGAGTTCCTTCCCCGAGGACCACCCAGGCACCTCCCACGTGGGTTCAGGGAAAGTGTTTTGGGTCAAGATATAAACGTCAGAAGCCCATGCTCTGATGAGAAGGGTGCTTCCCGCCGCGCTTACCCTGCAAGGTCACGAAGCCCCACCGCCTTCTCCACCCTCACTGGTCCCTCAGCCCCTGGCTCCACGCTGTCTGAGGGCCTGTCCCCACCTCCTGGCCCTCATGTCTCCCCCTCTCTCGGCAGGAAAGCACTTCTTCTCACCCTTTACAGGCACCACCTCACCATCACCATCGGGGCTCAGCCTAACTCGTCTTCAGAGGAGCCTTCTCTGAAATCCCATCCGGAGCAGGTCTGCCTTGGTGTATCTTCATGTAACATGGGCTTCCCTTTGCGGAACCCAGCATGATCTGTGGCTGTGTAAGTATTTATGTGCTTGCCTTCCTCCGCTCTGACTCTTCTCCTAGACTGGACCCGCGAAGGAAAGAACTTCATCTGTATTTCCCACCTAAGTACACTCAAAGCTGAGTACCACACGGTGCCAAATGCCAACAGAAACAGACAGTTATGGATGGGGGGGTGGTAAATACACAAGGGTCATGGCTCCACTCAGCCCCTGAGCAAGGAAGTACTCGTTGAAAGGATAGGCATAAAAATCAAACAGAAAATAAGTTTTCATCCTGAAACCCGGTGCTGGCGAGGCTGCAGGAAAAGAGAAGTTCATCTATTGCTGGTACTGGCAGCCAGCAGCAGCAGAACCGAGTTACCTCTCAGCCAGTAACAAATACTTGGTGTCAGGAAATGATTCAAAATGAGAAAAACTGCTTTTCCAAAGACATAGCATTCCCCACCTTTCATAATAATTAAAAGATTAGAAGTAACCCAAAATATCCACCAAAGCGGGAACGGTTAAATACACAGTATGTCAAGTGGAGAGAAGTTTTGCACCTGAAATTACGTGTGTGTATTATCATCACAGCAATTTTTTTAATAATGGTCTCATGTTAAATAAGAAAGCATAATAAACATTGTCTACAAAACACTTATGCACCCTGCAAAGGTACGAATGAAGAATAGAAGGAAACACCCCAAACGAACATCTTTGTGTGAAAGAACGGAAAAATACGTGTTTTAGTTATCCTCGAGTGTTACTGTAAAAAGCGAGCTGAACAATGACAGCTCTGCCTGCATCCCAGTGCCCACGTGTGGCTGTCACTGCTGGCCACAGATGCTCATAGCCCTGGACTCAGCCCCCTCCCCGCACCTGCCCAGCCTCCCGCCTTCGCTCAGCTTCCCTGCACTTCCATGCCTGCCGCCCCCTCTGCGTTGTCCCGCTCCCAGAGACAGAAGCGCTGCTTGTAAGGGGGCACAGACCCTCTCGATACTTTGTCCTGGGACGTGGGGGGCTTCTCCTCTGCTGTGAGGCCTGTCTGAGCCAGCGGCCCCCCACGTGGGACTCCGCACAGCTTGCAAAGAAGGACTTGTACAGAGGTCTTTCAAGAGCGCCTGGGAAGAGAGCTCCTGCTACCCGCCCGGCGCCAGGCTCCCCGGGCCCCGCCCAGGCTGAGGCTGGCTGACTGTCCCCTCCACAGCAGAGGCGAGGACCCCAGGGCTTGGCTCTGAGGCTGAGCCCACGTTTAACAACCAAGAACAGTTCATTTTTTGCTATCCTCCCAAACGACCAACTGACCCCCCCAGAGTGGGTCAGAAGACGGCCCTGACGTTCTGCGTTTGACTTGTTCACCAAAGAGCTCAGTGGTTCAGCCAGCTGTCCACACGCAGATGATCGTTACGGGTACGAAATGGACATAAAGGAAGCGAAGAAATCACAGACACACAAGCAATAGAAAATGAGTGGTTCTTCTGTGTTGTGCCCTTGGGGATCTTTTTACAAAGAGCTGAGTAGATGAACCAACTACTTAAGAACTGTCCAGGTTGTCCTGTGTCTGCACTGGTGAGTCCTTAAAGTTTGACCAGAAACTTGGCCACTCGGGTTTCCGTGTGTACTCGTGGGCTCTGGGAGGGACTGGCAGGCGCGGACAGGTCCTCCCCGAGCTGCACATCCCGCCCCACACGCTGCCGTTCCTGGGGCACGCATCACTCCTGCTGGGAGCCGGGCCCTCATCACTCTGAAGCTTCCCGAAGGCTCATTTAGGCTTTGGCAGGGCGCTGGGTACAGAGCAGCTGCTCACTATGACTCTTTCCCATCATTTGACCGGTTTTTAATCCGCAACAATGCTTCCAAAATTGAAAACGGAACCAGGCTGGATTCCCGACCGGGGCTGACCAAGCGCAGGGCTGGCGGGGCGATCACAGCAGGTGCCAGAATGAAGATGAATCTCCGTGACCGCCTGGACTCCTGGCGAGACAGAAGCCCGGCTGCCAGGTGCCCTCCGTGTGCGGGCGCACGGCCACCAGCCAGCACGGGCACATCCTGGGCAGGGCCCAGGGACACTCTGTCCTGACAAACCCAGACGTCCCATGACCCTGGTCAAGATCTCCTGGGTTCTCTCCCGGTCGTGAACAGACAATCTGGGAGCTTTTATTAATAACTGACATACGAGACAAATTTTCATTAGGATGTAGCAACGACCTGCCATTCTCGAACTCATCCTAATTCATATTCATTTACAGTATTTCTTCTGAGGATTACTTCTAGGCATCCAGGTGTCTTTTCTTTTTAATTGTGGTAAAATACAAAAACATAAAGTTTTCCACCATAACCATTTTTAAGTGCACAGTTGACTACGTTGTTCTGCACCGTCACCACCCTCCATCTCCGAAAGTCTTTTCATTTTGCAAAGCGGAAACTGTACCCAGTAAACAATAGCTCCCTAACCCCCTCCTCCACAGCCCTCGGCAACCACCATTCTGCTTTGTCTCTAAGGATCTGACTACTCGAGGGACCTCGTATCAGTGGCATCGTAGAGTATTTGTCCTTTTATATCTGGCTTGCTTCACTTAGCATAATGCCTTCAGGTTTCATCCATGTTGCAGCATTTGTAAAATTTCTTTCCTTTTTAAGTCTGAATAATACTCCATTTTATGTGGACCACATTACGTTTATCCATTCATCCACTGAAGGACACTTGGGTTGCTTCCATCTTTTGGCTACTGTGAACAGTGCTGCTATGAACACAGTTGTACAAATATCTGTTCAAATCCCTGCTTTCGGTTCTTTTGGGGACATACCCAGAAGTCCATTGCTTCATCACGTAGTAATTCTATTTTTAAATTTTTGAGGAGCTGCCATGCCGTTTTCCACAGCAACTGTACCATCTTACAATCCCATCACCAGTGCACAAGGATTTCAATTTCTCCACATCCCCAACACTTACTATTCTGTTCTGTTGATGGTAGCCATAGTAATGGATGTGAGGCGGTATCTCATTGTGGCCAGACTCCTTTGGAAGGATAAAAATATACATGTATGGTTTCACATTCCTAAGATTCCCAGAGGTGAATTCCATTCATCTAATGATGACACAAACCACACAGCACCCTCGATAACTCTACTGCTCCTCACAGCACGTCTTTGGGTCCGGCACTGGAGTGGGCGTTTTGTATGGATGCCTTTGTGTCCCAAGAGCGAGGTGATGACTTGGCGACAGATGGAAACCTTGGCCGTGACACGGTTAGAAGGTGAGTGGACGGAAGAACAAGCAGTCTCTCAGTAAGACACAGGGAAAGAGGAAGTGAAAGAGGCCTTGGAAAGAGCCAGGCCATGGGAGAGATGCGCCGAGACCCCGGCGTCCCCCTGTGTGAGCGCGTGGAGGGCGCGCCCTGCTAATTAGCGTCTGCGCGCACGCGGGACTCGGGGAGGACGCTCCGCTCGCCCAGCCAAGCTGCTAACTCAGCAAGTCGTCCGGAGCAGAACCCAGCTCTGCAAAGGCTCACGCTGGGAGTGGGTCATGGATCACCTTTTGCTAAATAAGAACTGAAGAAAGTGTCCTATTAATGAGATGCCACCCCGTGACAGACACTGTGCGATTAAACCAGAAGAGGCCCAAACACAGTAATTAAAGAGAACAGAGGGACACGGGTGACGGAGGGAGAGAGGCATCGGAAAGCGGCACAGCCAAACTCCTGAAAGACTGAGAACATGCTCGGGTCCCCTGAAAGGGCTAAAGGCCATGCCCACTCCACATGGCTTCTCCACGATTTTCTTTCACTTGGTTTTTTCTCTCCCAGCAGCCACGAGTGCCCCCCGCACCCAGCTCCGCCCCGTGCAGCTGGATTTGCACTACTTTCCGTATTCCCTGCACTGTCCCGCCCTCCCCTGCATTCCCGGCATTTGGATTGATCGGAGCACATGACACACCTTCCCCTAAGTGGGTGTGGCAGCGACCACAGACCACACACACACACACAGAGCCGGGAGCCGTGGCCCTGGCCCTGACAAGCCATCCAACCTTGACCAGCACTGCCTCCACTTTGTCCCCAGCCAGGAGGGGCCACGTCTACATCAGGCAGCATTCAGCTCCAGCTCTTTTCGTGTTAAGTCCACGTCTGGCCCCTTCACTCCCTGCTGAGAGATGGAAGCCCTTTGACCTCCAACTCACCCTCCAGGAATTAGGGCCACTGTATAGGCCCCTGTTCCTTAGAAATCCCTCGCACTTAGTTCAATGCTCTGCTGTTGCTGCCTTGTCATTTTTTATAATTATTTAACAAAGTGATCTTGCCAAGCTTTCTGACATTTTCCAAAATAATCTGAGCCCTAGGTGCACACAATCTCACCAGCTCTCGAGTGTTATCTTTCCACTTGTCCACTGTTTCCCGCCAGCCTCACCCCCGCTTCTTACACAGCCCCGTGTCTCAGGGTGTAGACCACGGGACAACTCAAAAACAGATTAAGTATATTTACCCCTCTCTTTATCTCTTAGGTATCTCTATTTTCAGACCAGAATTTCCATGTAGAAAGGAAGAGATCTAGGTATTTAAATACACAGCAAAAAAATAAAAGTTTATCTCTAATAAAACATCCATCTGAGAGACCAGAAACAGCTTCAAAATAAGACATGGCAGCCCAAGTCCACGGCAAGACAGACTTGTGAGGGTGACCAGCTTGGAAGCGAACAATCTGCCACATTCGGGTCACTCTCCCACTGGCTCTCAGACTGACCCCATGCTTCAATCTATTTTTAAAAGTAACTTTCATTTTTTTAAGTTCATTGTAAAAAGTAAATTAAATATATACAAAAAATAAATGAAAAGAACTCACACAATCCTCCCACTGAGAGACGAGCACTGTGGGTGCGCCGCATTTACTGCGTGATCCTTCCTGAGGCCCCTCTGGGTGCTGACGCCGCTCACACCGCAGGGGCACAGCAGAGCAGCCACACTGTGTCTCCTGGAGCTTCCTTTCCAGCGTGGGAGCTCGAAGCCGGGACACTAGGTCTCACCGCAGTACCCCCCAAACTCACTGCAGAAAGAGAGTCGAGAGAGAGCGAGCTGAAGGGTAGCACCATTAGACTGGGGGCCGGGGAAGGGGTCTCTGATAAGGTGACTCTGAACAGAACACTGAGGTGACAAGCAAGGAACAGCAGGTGCAAAGGGCCTGAGGCAGAACACACCAGGCTGTCTGAGGGTAAGCCGGATCCAGAGGGTCAGAGCAGCGTGAGCACAACAGGAACATGGCAGGAGGTAAGGTCGAGGGGCAGCAGGGCCAGGTCACAGAGAGCCTCATGGGCTGTGCAGGGGGCCGCCCTCTATTCCGAGGGAGATGGGAAAGTTCTGCAGTAGTTTGTGCAGAGGAAGGACAGGATCTGACATAAAAAGCAGAGGGACAGAAACAGTGATAGTTAGCCATGCAGAGTGCTTACTATGTGCCAGGAGCTACAGCACAGGATTAAATGTATATTTAAAGAACTTATGAAATCCTACCCGTTGTCACAATTTTCTCATTCCTCAGATCTACATATAAACAAACACACATTTACACATACATAAATGAATGTATTTTAATATACCCCCAAAATATCCAATGATTTTATATGTATTTTATATATATCTAATCACAGATTTCTTAATACAATATATAAGACCAGATTTATCTGTATATTTATACATAAGTATTATGTGTACCTATATGTGGAATCCTATATACATAGGGTTGAATGAGTTTTTATAAATATGTATATAATGAGGATTATAAATCTGTAACAAATACACTTTTAAAAATGTATAGTAATGAGTATATATAAATATACACACATATAATGTGCATCACACACACACACTCACACACACACATTTAATATCTACGGCATTAACTGAGCTGACTCATTTAATCCTCACAGCTGAACTATAAAATAGGAGCTATTATCAGCCTCATTTACAGATGAGGAAACTGAGGCACAGAGCAGCTTGCTGAGCTGCACAGACAGTGGGTGGAGCTGGAGTCCAGCCTCGAGCTGCAGGGCTGGGAGCCCCGGCTTTGAGCCACGTGCCATGGGCCCCCAGCCGCGGTGCTAGGGGTGCGTGCCAGGGCTGGGGGTGCGGGCATGCAGAGGTGGGAGGCCTGTCCAGAGGGACAGCGCTTACAGGCACTCTGACAGCTGATCGGGCGGGGCGTCCTCTCACAGTCTTCAAAACAGAACTGCACCTGAGACAGCTTTCCATGCAACTCAAAATCTCTCTGCAACTGTGGATTTAAACCTTCTCTCTCCCTCTCTCTCTCTCTCTCTCTCTCTCTCTCTCTCTCTCTCTCTATATATATATATATTTTATGGAAGTATAGTCAGTTTACAATGTTGTGCCAATTTCTGGTGCACAGCACAATGCTTCAGTCATATAGGAACATATGTATATTCGTTGTCATATTCTTTTTCACCGTAAGTTACTACAAGATATTGAATAGAGTTCCCTGTGCTGTACCGTATGAACTTGTCGTTTATCTATTTTATATATATTAGTTAGTATCTGTAAATCTCGATTTAAACCTTTTTAAAGTGAGGAAGGTTTTGTTCAAATTAATCCTTTCACATTTGTAAAAACAAGTCAAGAAGATCGCCGCACAGGTGCTCTCCTGCGGTCCTTGAAGGGGTTCTCCAGGGAACCCCCCAAAGTTGCCAGGAACACGGATTGAAAATCACTGATCCAGGCAATAGGGTATTTACTTTAACATGAGCATGACATTGGTTATGTAACTAATCCTATGGTTTTGAACAAATAAGTGGTTTTCGATGCTTCATTATCAAATATTGAAACACACACCTCTGTGCCTGTTTAAAGATAATCTTCAAGCAGAGCAAATCCTTTGTCCATTATTACACATGGAATTACCTGACCAAGTGAAGTCCATCTGAAGGTATTTGCAACATATTGTCAAAGTCATCCCCCAGAAATTAATTAACATTTCTACCAGCTCTTTGAGATGAGCGATTTCTCTGAACTCTCTCTCTCTCACACACACACACACGTGCAATCTTTATTCAGTTTAAAAATGAAAAATCTTGCTGTAGTATAATATTTAAGTATTTGTTCTCATGCACTGGCCATGTGATTTTTATTTTCGCTATTACCTGTTCGACACCTATTTTTCTATGAGCATTTTTGTATTTTTCTTTTTAATTTGTCAATTTAAGAAAGTATTTGTTAAGTACATGAAACTTCCAGTGTTCATACAGATCGCTCACATTCCCCCAGGTTCTCACGTGTTCTGCAGCTTCCGTGTTTAAGATGGCATCTGGGGGAGGATGCTTAATATTTAGTCAAGTCTACGAACAGGAGCTTTAGGACAGCTGCCTTTGGTGTGTTGCATAGAAGATTTGTCCTCATTCTCAGGTTGTATAAAACACTTTCTTTACTCTCTTCTAGCCCCTTTTGGGATTTAAATTTTTACATTTAATCTTTAACCCGCCTCTTTAGTTGATTCTCTGGTGTGCTTGGACATGGGGGCAACGGGTCCCTGAAAGATTCTGTGACTTCTCACCTTCCTGATCTTTCACGTTTAGTGCGCTGTTTGCTGTGGGGTTTACTATAGGGTTTTTATCATGTTTATGTAGTCTCCTTCTATTTTTATTTTGCAGAAGGTTTAATCACGAAAGTGTTTAATTCCATCCAGTGCCTTTTCTGCATCGATTGAGATGATCATGTGGGGTTTTTTCTTCATTCTGTTAAGGTGGCAAATTGCATTAATTGATTTTCATCTGTTGAACCATCCTTGCACTCCAGAAATAAATCTTATTTGGTCATGGTGTATAGGCCTTTTATCATGCTGCTGAATTTGGTTTGCCAATATTTTGTCGAGAGTTTTTGCATCAATTTTCTTAAGGTGTATTAGTCTGTGGTTTTCTTTTCTTGTGGTGTTTTTTCCTGGCTTTAGTATCAGGGCAATGCTGGCCTCACACACAAAGTTAAAAACAGTTTCCTTCTCTTCCAGTTTTGGGAAAGTTTGAGAAGAACTGGTATTAGTTCTTCTTTAAATGTTTGGTAAAGTTTACCAGTGAAGCCACCGTCAGGTCCAGGGTTTTTCTTCGTTGGAAATTTTTAGCTACTGATTCAGTCTCTTTACTAGTTATGGGTATATTTTAACTTCCTATTTCTTTATGACTTAATCTTGATAGGTTTTGTTTTTCTAGGAATCTGTCCATTTCATCCACCTCATCCAGTTTGTTGGTGCACATCATTCACAGTCCTCTCTTATAATCCTTTTTATTTCTGAAGAATCAGTAGTTATGTCCCATCTTCATTTCTGATTTAAAATTTTTGAGTCTTCTCTCTTTTTTCCTTAGTCCACCTAGATAAAGTTTTGTCAATTTTGATTATCTTTTCAAAGATTCAACTTTTTGTTTTACTAATTTCTCTGTTCTTTTTCTAGTCTCTATTTTGTTTTTCTCTGCTCTAATCTTCACTATTTCCTTTCTTGTGTTAACAATGGTTTTGCTAAGCTTTTTCACTCATGTGAATATTTCTGACATATTTTTAAATCTTCCTGTAGAACTACCTTGCAAATATTTTATTTTACTGTCTTGGAGTTAACATGCAGCCTCATTGTCAAATTCACCTTCCTCCTAAGCTGCAAATATATCCTCTTATAAATGCAAACTTAAAAGACGCTGCTGTCTCCAGCTTGCATCAAATTACTTCATTTGAAGAACACTTTCAAAGCAAACAAAGCACCTGGCTCATTTTGAGTTTTGTTCTTTCCTTTTCAGTCCTCTTATTTAAGTGAGTAGATGCCAGCAAGCTTATTCTCGGGACTCTCACCCACCCTCCTTGATTGTCATCCCAAGTTCAATGGGTTTTGCCCCCACCAATGGGATCTGAGGAAGCAACCTTTCTCTGCAGATTAGTGTTCAGTCTCACTCGACAGGCAAACATTTCGAAATGGAATGTGTGTGATCTGGAGACTGTTTTAGTCTCTGCAGATCTGGGCTTGTCTTCAGGGGTGCGTGCCTTGATCAGAAGTGTGCAGTGTATGGGCTGTTGCAGTTCCCAATATCCAGAAATTATACATGATTATCCCAGAATGGAAACAGTGTTTTATCTGGCTCAATATCAGCTTCATTCCCCTGGTGGCAGAAGGATAAAATGAGTCCAAAGGGCAGACTTCTCAGCGCCCAGCCAGCCCCACCCAGCCACACACCATCCACAAACAGGCAACCCAAGATGCTGTAACTGACATTGCATGTCTGCGTGCAGCCCAGTGGCTGAAGCCCAGCAGCCAGACTATTTTAGTAACTTGCCCTCTCACTGCTTCCAGATTGTCGACCAGCTCCCCAAAGTATAAACTTTTCAGCATGCCTGCTGCTCTATGGACCTATTTCAAAGAAGCAACAAGGCCAGGTCAAACCCTTTTAGTAATAAGGTAAAAATTATTGCTTTTGCTAAGGCTCTATGCCTTCTTTCTGCCACCAACATCGGGAGGGGGGGTGGGGGTGGGGGCAAATGAGACAACATGTTTATTTCCACGAGCCAGACTTACACGCTGCTACTTCTGCCCAGGTCTGCGTCTGCAGGATGAGCCCCTTGTCTGGGGAATTCTGGGGGAGGTCAGCAATCCCCACACCCTGCCGACTGAGCACCTCTCCCATCCAGACACCTGTAAGAGGGCACTGAAGGGCTGTGATGTGACTGCACAGGACCCTGTGAGGGCTGACACTTCCTAGCACGAATGTGTATTTAATTTATTATGTGACCACTTCAAATGGATTGCAGATACTGCCTGAATGGCTGGCTGTATTTGCATACCTTATATTTACAACTGGCAGATAAAAAACTCCTCTGAGGTAGGGACTGCAGGCGCATCTATTAATAAATCACTAGCAGGAGAAGGAAAAACCAGAAAGGGTTTCAAGCCTCATATTAGAAATAATTAGGTTCAGCGATATAAACACACAGTTGTAGGAGGAGATAGGCACACAGAAGGAGGTCCTGGTTCTCCTCTTGTGTGAGGGTAGGGGCCCTCCCCAGCCCTACCTCCTCAAGGGGATGGTGGCTGGGCAGAGTGGTGCCCTGTGACACACCATGTGAAGGATATGCAGAGAGCAGCCCCCAAGAGGTGGATAATCTCATCCAAAAGGCTGCTGGGCACCCAGTGGGTGGTGTCCTGTACATGCACATGGCACCTGCTGGCCTGGCCCCTCTCGACGGCCCCAGACGACTTCAGGAGGATGGGCAAGGGAAGATGTGCTTGTGGTTAATGTCTCTCGTAGCCCTGAAATGAGGCTACGGAACAGTCGGCCCTGCACCATACTAGAGCCAAGCCCGGCTTGAGGCCGGGAGGCAGATGGCCACGGAAACTACAGCCAAGTGTCCTTTTTATGGCACAGTGCGCCCCTGCCCACCCCCAGTCAGACGTCCCCCTCTTGGGAAGTTTGGGGAGAGGCATGACTGGCAATGGGCTGAATAATAAGAAGCCTCCATCCATGACGTTCCCTGTCCTTCAGGATGAGCCTCTGTGGCCCCCGGTGCCCTGAAGGTTTGGGACTACGCGTCAGAGCTGGAAGTGGAGCGGATGACGTCAGTGCCTGGCCTCAGTCCCTCCTCGCAGGCTGGGAGGGGCCCAGCTCAGCAGTGCTTCCTCCACACTCTGGCTCTTCTTACAAGATGGTCCCTCCCTACAATCCCCCCCCACCCCACGGCAGACTTCTTCCTACACTGAAGACCCCAGTTTCATTTTCATTGTGACAGTGCTGGTGAACTGATGGGCCAAATGTGGTTGAAAGAAAAGTAAATGAAACATCAAGGGTGAATTATCCAGCCTAGAAGTTATCCAGAATTTTGGGCTAGAATTAGCCAGCCTAAAATTCTGAAATGATCATTGTTTAGTTCTAACATCAAGGGATTTTTTCCCCCAATATAGTTTTTATCAGGTATCTTCCAAATGGATTGGACATGTACCATGAATTCCTGTATCCTCTTTTTGGGGAGAAGGAGAGGGACTCCTCTACAGTGAGTAGGGCACAGTCCCTGCCCCGACTCCGCCCTGCAGCCATCATTCTCTGTCCCAGCACCCTGCTCCATGCCTCAGGGCACCTCCCAGTGGTACCCGTTTCCTTGCGGCTGCTTCCTGTGGGTGCCCGGCCGGGAGGGTGCATGCAGAGGGCACACGTGCTTGGGCCCAGTCACACCCAGCTCCCTACACAGGGCTTCCTACCGGTGACACTCCTGGGAGAGCGCCTGACAGGTAGGACGCACCTGTAAGCCTCTGCTATTAGAAGGCGAGGAGGTCCATAGGTACATCTGAACAAACGCTTGTGGAAAGCAGGAGGACTAGAAGTCAGCTCCTGTTGCTGACTCCAGGAAGCGGCACAGAGAAATAAATGCCGGAGAGGCAGAAAGAGCCTCTGCCGGGGGCCTTCCTAGACCCACACTCAGAAAGCTTGCAGTCGGGTGAGACATTTGCCTGCATTGTGAGTACCAGGGCACTGGCTTGGTCCTAACCGGCTCTGCACCCCGTGCCATGTCTCCAAAGACTTGCCCGGCTTGGCCAAGGCCGACGGCCACCTGCTCACTCTCACTAGCCTCAGGTGCAGATGGAGGAGGAAAGACCCCGTCTCTGAGCCGGTCCGAAGGCACTTGCTCACCTGCCCACAGCTGCATGTATGTTTCCTCCAGACTGTTCCATTTCAGACCATGAACTGACGGACTGCTCCAGTCTGCGTGTCCAATAAATCCAAGAATATGAGGCCAAGTTATAACTTTCACATTATCAAAGGGCCCAAAAGGATGTTTGTTCTCAGACTTCCTGTATGAAAATTGCAACATTATCACTTTAAGCCTCTGTTTAAAGCATTCTCATACTCGCAAGAGAGAGACAGAGAGAACTTCTGCACAATGGAAAATCTGTAAGACTTTTTTTCTTAAAAAGTGACAACGTACAAAAAGGAAACCATCAACCAACTAATTTGCAAGCAGGATGAGCTGAGTGTTCATGAACATCAGCCCCCTCCTCAGAGTCATCTCCGTACCCTGCTCCTCCTGACCCCTCCCCACAGCCAACTCCTCTCTGAGGAGAAAGACAGAAATTGACATCAAATCCATTTGGAAGCTACTACTTAAAAATACACCTTCAAAAAAACCCTCCACATTAGAAATAAACTGATTATTTCAAGTTTCTTTCCAGGCTAGGAAGTTCACCCTTGTTTCATTTGTTTTTCTTTCAGCCACTTTTGAGATGTTAGGGCACCAGAACTATCAGACTTAAAACAAAACAAAACTCCCGTGTGCAAGAATGGCTGTTCTCAGAAGAAGCTTAAGGCGTCCTTGCCATCACCGAAGGCGGGTCCCAGAGAGACAACAGCGCAGCGGGGGAGGCAGAGCAGCCCGCAGTGGGGGAACCTAAGTGTCCTTCTACCTCCCACGAGCGTGTGTTCAAGGAGTACTTCCGTCGCGTGGCCTTCTCGGGTTGGCAGGCAGAGCCGACAGCCAGCACTTCACGGAGCACATCAGAGAGAAGCAAATTGCCCTTGGGAATACAGACACAAGCAGAGACCGGGGGTCCTAGATCACCAACAGGAGCAAGAGGTCTGAAGCACGAGGCAAACATCGCAGGCACGCCCCCCACACGGGGCTGTCCCCGCGTGGTCCCCGAAGCGGGAGGGGGAAGAATCCTTGGCCAGAGGAAACCTGAGCGGGAGGAAGATGCCCTGGGGGCACTAGTCACAGGTCTTCTCGCTTCCAGGTGAAGAGGAACCGGGGGCGAAGAGCAGCGTCTTCTGCTCGGCACTTACAGCTCATCGTCTGCAAGGACTCGGAGTACCACTGCGGTGCTCACAAAAAGCAACACGCGTCCTCCTCAAAGGTAGGTAACAATAAGCCACTTTTTACTTTGCTTTTCTGGTTTTGTCCAAACCAGTTTTAAGCACGAATGCCAAACTTCCTGAAGGAGCAGGGCCCCTGACCCAGGATCACAGGGGCAGCGGACGTGCGAATTTCCAAAGCCGGCTGCCCGAGGGACCCCTGCCCGGGCAGGGACTGCGACCCAGAGAGCGCCTACCTCGGCCCAGGGCCAGCGACCATGCCAGGGAGGCCGCTGTGGGTGCTCAGGCTGAGGTCTTGCAGCCACAAGACGATGGGGCCGCAGGCCCAGCACCTTGAATTCTGGGCGACAGTGTCCCCATCACAGTGTCCCTCGTTGAGCAGGATGTTCTAAGCAGGTATCCCCACCAGGTATAAACAGAATACTTAATTTTCTTTTTTAATCATCAGTTCTGAGCTGGAGGCGGTCACGTTTCCACGCACTCAGTCACGGAAAGATTTTGAAGACAAGGCTTGAGGCGTTGAAGAGCTTTTCAAAATTAAGTCTTTTCATTTTCCTTCCGTCATCCTTACCTGGGGTTTCCTGTCACCGCTGATCCATGGGAAACTGGGAAACTGTCGGCGTGCATGAAACACCCCAAACGCTCATTCATTATCCTGAAGAATGTGGCGGACGGTGAAGGGGCTCCTGTAATCTGCGGAGTGGCCATGGGTAGGAAATCTGGAGACAAATCCATTTTTTACAGAATCCTCTCCCTTAAATGAGTTGGAAATATCGAATATTTAAGCTGAGGGAACACTGATCCCAGTGAAGCAGAGCAGTGATGCTGACGCGGACGGCACTGCAAACAGCCGCGCTCACGTTCTTTTTCGAGCTGGGTTTTGACTCTGCCTCCCGACTCATCTGATCCCTCCACCCCAGCGGCCAGCGCGCGGCTCCTCATTTGTTGCAACATAAAAATCCCCTTAATATTTTGTATCATTTCATATCACAGGCAGGTAATGACACCCTCAGGAACAACCTGTCCACCGTGTATGCTTTCAGCATTGCCGGCGTCTCCTGCAATTTCGTGAAGCTTGAAATGAGCCTTCGAGGTGCTGGGGGAAGGTGACAAAGTGCTGGTTTCAGGGCGCGCTGGTTTCACCCCCATCTGGCCCCACTGGTCCCGATAGCCTTTCACAGCTCGGCCTCTGTGATGGGGTCAGGCCGGCCTGACCGCTGGCCGGCACCTCCCCGTCACAGGCCCGGGGCTGAGCACCAGCCTGGGGGTCTCTGTTGTGTCAAGAGTGGGAGCCCGCAGCCCCCCCCCACCCATAAGTCTTCCAAGTAGGGGGTCTTTGGAAGGATTGCTTCCTGCCAGAAGGACCATCCACCACTCATCCTAGGGAAAAAGCAGAATAAAACCAAGATTCCAGCAGCGATTTCCAGCCATTTTCGTAGATACCCCTGCAGAGGACTTGGGGTTTTTTTGTTTGTTTGTTTTTTGGGTTTTTTTAAGCCCATTTTGCTTAAAGTAACAAAAATGCCGGGGCTCTCCCGGAACTTTGACACTAAGTGGTTCTGCGATGCTGCTGCAGACTCTATGAGTGTTTTGTCAGCTAGTCTGGGGCACGTAAAGTGTGTCACAAATGATGCACTTTTACACTCGTCACCATGAGACAAACCCGCTCCAGCTCATCTCCTGCTCTGTAATTTTCCGTAAGTGCTGGATGCGGGCCACCTCTCAGGCCAGGGGACAGGCAGCCTCCGGGTCACCGAAGTGGTTCTCCTCCCCGACGCTTCCTGTGTCCTCCAGTTCCCATTCGGGCAAAGAATTTCAACAGGGCTGAGTGGCCCTCTGAATCCACAGATCAGTCCTTTCCCGTTAGGGGCTCCTGTCTCCAGCTGACCCTGAGTCCGCCTGCTCATCAGACACATGCAAGTGTCACACACCACCATCCATGGCTCTGCTCCAGGGACACGGACGCCAAGGGCAGCATCCGACTCAGTCCTTGGTGAAGAAGAGGACAGACCCATGCATTTGTCTGGGGAAAAGCTGGGGAGAAGAGAGAACAGCACGCAGAAATGGGACATGTCAGGACCGGGAATAACGACTCCTACGTCTGAAAGGCAACAATTTCTGAGAATAGAGAAGAAGAAGAGATGCTGCCGGGAGCCCAGTGTCAACACGATAGGAAATCTTATCAAATAGCAGGATAAATGGGGGAAGGGGGAGACAGAGAGACAGAAAAGTGTCACAATCAACCAAACAGCATAGAAACAGCTGGGTTCTCTGCCCTCCCCTGCCACGCCCTCCCGCCCAAGACCTACCAAACTCGCTATTGAAAAGGGGTGAAAAAGCAGGAAAAGAAGACAAGACCCTGACACGGAGAAACACATAAAGCACACGAGATCGCAAGCACAGAACACACATGAGAATAAACCTGTCAGGTCACTGTATTCACCCCCTGTCCCTCTCTGCCGGCTGGCCGCGTCATAAATCTCCCGCGCAGGGAGAGAAGGTGGCGAGCGCAGGTAACATATCCTGAGATTTCAAACATAAATATGGAGGTGGGGTGGAAGGCAGGCTGCCTATAATGCGCCCGCCTCTTTGATAGGTTAATACGTCCTCATAGCATGAGGCCAAGGCGAGCCTGACACTTGAATCATTTATGGCTGGGGAGGGGGGGGATGGCAGCGGCCTTATTTTTTTTTTTTTGGAAAAGAACCCACACGTCTTTATAAGCAGCGGGAGTGTCACTGACGGCGCTTGGGAGCATTTCAGCCATAAACCATGTGTTTGGGAGCCAAGCCATGTCTGTCCAGGAGTGATTATTCCAGCTCCAACTGGAGAGTGCCTGCCGTCCCGGGACGGGCCCCGCGGCGGGCCTCTCTGCCCGTGGCCCCGCGCAGAGTTCAGCCCAGCACAGTGCCTGGGAAGCTCGGTGGCACGTGTGCTGTCGAAATCCCTTTCCTCCCAGCAGCTGGGTGCAGTCTTGGCTGGGCAGCAGAGCCACTGAGACGCCTGGGCGGTGGGTTCCACATGAAGAGCTGTGATGGGAACAAAACCCTCTCTGCACTGGTTTCCTGCGAAGTCTCCCACTTCGGTTTGGTTAATTCCAGCCATAAAAGCTTGAAGTAGGCCCCAACTCTGGATCTAAACTGTGTGTTTGAGATGTGGCCAACCTCAGCGCGTTGCAGCACAAACCACTGAACGCTCAAGTGCACTAGCCACTGCGGCCCCAGTACTTACTTCCACCCTCCCTCTGGCGTGTATGGAGCACTTGGATGTGGGCGGGCCCGGTCCCCGCCCTCGGGAGGCATGCCCTTTCTCTGCGCAGCGCCGCTGCACGGTCTGAACATCACGGCAACAGCAGTGCGATTGGCGTCGGGTTGGTGAGGGCCATGGAGGTGGAGAGGCTGGAGGAGCAATGGGTGAGGCTGGGGCCGGTCCTCTCGATCCTGAATTGCTGCCCCAGAACCAGGCCTGGCCCCAGGTTTCAGGACGCCCAAGCCCAAGCCATTTGCTACTTCGTGTCACAAAGGAAGAAGAAGACCAGAGGGGGCTACCAGGACCAGCACCCCAGCTCTCACCGGGGGTCTTTTTCTCCTCCTAAGTCTCACACCCCAGATCCACCTGCTTCTCCAGGAGCAGCGGGGGCCCACCACGTTCCTCCACATCCTCCCAGTAGTTCACCTTCTCCATCACCCCATGTATGTCCCCAAAGTCTTCCCACCATGCTGTCACCCAGTCCGAGGACGTCCTCTTCCAGGGTCTGGGGAAGCCACCTCCTCACCTGCCTTCCCTCTGCTCTCAGCTTCTCACCCTGAGCTCCGGCAAACACCTCAGTGCTGCCCGGTGCTCCTCCCGCCCAAGGCGTCCCGGACCTCCCATGGCCAGATCGCCCCTCCCCTCGAACACTTCTGGATGTTTCCAGGCTGCACAATACACGTCTCTGCCAAGCTTCACAGCCAAGCTTCATTAAAAGCAAGAGAGCCCAGCCCACCTTAGCACCAGCCCCTGCGCTCCGGGCCCTCCCTCTTGCCCTGGGCATCGACGGCTTGCCCACCGCAGCTCGGGGGACGCTGCCCAGCTCTCCCCCTCCCCCTCCCATGTGCTGGGCTCCAACGGCACGACCACCCTCCTGCTGGGCCTTCCCCTTTGGCTTCAAGTCAGGGCTCTCCTGACAGGACCTCTCCGGCTCCTGCTCAGTCTCCTCACAGCCTGCCCAGCTCTTTGGGGCCTCGCTTCTCCAAGTGCCTCCACGCGCCAACAGGAGCCGCAGGAAATGCAGACTCTGGGGCCCCACCCTGGACATACGGAGTCCACGTCTGCATTTCAGCAGGACCCCCCAGGTGACCTGAACATACACCAAACTCTGCGAGGCTGTCCCAGAGCAGCATCTCCACTCTCAGGCAATCATAGAAGTCCCCGGGACGTCGAGAGGTGCCCCCCTTGTGATCCCTCTCCCCGGCACCACTGGGGTTTCTCGCCCCCTCCTTCCTACACAGCCTGCTCGCACAGCCCCAGGGCCTCGCCAGCACCTCTGCTGCTGACTCTCAGACCGTATCTCCAGCTTGGACTTCTCTCCCAAATTCCACGCACCCGCCTTATTAGTGTCCTGCAGCTGCTGGGACAAGGACCACAAACTGGATGGCTGAAAACAGCAGGAACTCATCTCACAGCTCTGAGGCCTGAAGTCACAAATCACCATGTTGGGGGGCTTGGTTCCTTCTCTCCCAGCTGCTGGCCGCTGCCGACAACCCTTGACATCACTCCAATCTCTGCCTCTAAGACCACTCGGCGTTCTCCCTGTGTCCTCTGGGTCTGTGTGTTCAGATCCTCTCTTCTTTCTCTTATGAAGACACCATCACTAGATTAGCACCCCCAAACCCAGGAGGACCTCATTATAACTTGATTGCATCTGCAAAGACCCTACTTGCAAATAAGATCACACTCAGAAGCACCAGGGATTAGGAGCTGAACGTAGCATTTAGGGGGAAGCAGTTCATCCCACACCACCATCCACCTCCCTGAAGGCTGCTTTTGGGTGGTCCCGTGAACCGCTTAAATTCAGCTTGTCCAGAGCTGAGCCCATCGCTCCCTCTCTGGGACCCGCTCAAGTTTCTGTCTTCCCATCCCAGCAAAAGGACCTGCCATCCACCAAGACCTGGGCACCACGTCTGATTCCTACCTCCCCCCTGCACGGAGCTGCCAAGGCACTTTGCATCCCTCGCTCTCTGCATCCCGCCGCCCCACCTTGAGTGAGCTCCCCATCATCTCGGGCCTGAGCCACTGTACCGACTTCCCCTCTGGTCTCCTCACCTCCAGGCCAACTCCCCTGCCATCACCGTAGCCAGAATTCTCTCACTAAACACAAATCTGACCGGGGCACATCCCTGAAAACTGTCTTCCATGCTTCTGATGGAAGACCAGACTCCTCTGTGGGGTCCCCCAAGTCCGAGACGTCCCACCCAGCCGGCTTCTGCTCCAGACTTGCCTCTCCCGGCTTCTCCTCTTCATACGCTACTCCTTCCCCAGCTGCGCAGCCGGTGCCAGCTCCCCAGGCGGGCACTGCCTTCTCAGGGCCAGCGGGGCCTGGTCTGCTAGGCGTCAGCTGAAACCCCACCTCCCCTGGGAACCTATCTCTGAGACTCCAGGGGAGCCTGGGCAGCTTTGCTTCCAAGAGCCGAGTGTTCCCTCCCGACACGAGCGTTAGCCCACCGCACTGGAGCCCCCTGCTCACTGCTTGTCTCACCATGTTACAGGCTGCAGAGCAGCGGGGAGCGACGGTCCTGGGCCACAGGGAAACTCGCGCCCGGACAGTGCCTGACGTGAGGGCTGCTCGGGAGAAGTTTGTAACTGAATCAAACAGAAAGAAGCAAAGAGTGTCTCTCCTCGCGTTCATAGTCAAGTCGCAGACTCAGCAGACTGATGAGGCTTCTCAGGGAATACGGACTTCCCGGCTGAAATCAGTGCCTTGATAGTTAACTGCCTTGTAAACTGTTTTCTGAAGTGTGCAGCCTGGGAAATGTGCTTAACTACCCTGTTCACCATCTCCCCACCAACCCCAGGGGAGAGGTGACACAGGGCCGTCCCAGTAAGCAGCACTGGAAATCCGGATGATCCTCAAGCTTGCTTTGTTACTTTTTAGCAAAGCAAATTATTTTATCTGGTCCTTGGCCTTGTGATTGGAAGAGATAAACCAGCCAGTCTGTCATACGTTCTTCTTCGAATTATTTAAGAGAAAGCAAAGAACATGTTTTTTGATTCGCTCTACCCCCAAGGAGCCCTTTACCTAATTAATCCCCATAAAACCACTGTGAGTTAGGTGAAATGAGTTAAATGTCAGACCTAATTCACTGGAAGCCAGGGGACCACATCTCAAAAACCACCCTCCCAAATGGAGTCAAATCAGGGTCTCCACAGAGAGCTTCGCTGCTGAATGGGGCATGGAGGTGTGACTCCTCCCCTCCCCCGTGGCCCCTCCACAGCTCCGCCATCACAGTGACTGATCTGATTTGTCTTCACGGCTGCCCCCAACCCCAGCCCGCCACCCTGGCATCCCCACAGTCGAGCCCACGCCTGTGGCCTGGGGTGGGGGCGAAGGGGAAAGTCTCTGCCCGGGTGAGCAGAGTGTTGTAAGTGGCAATGATTGGCTGGTGGAACCAGTAGACTTCTCCATCTTGAAGTTGTCCTGAAGCTCACATCTATGTCCCACATCTCCACAGTCTCTGGGCCTGCACCCCAGGGCGTCTACCCTCGGGCCTGAGGGAAAGGAGAGCCCGCACGTCCCCGACAGCGCAGCACCTCCTGAGCTGGCGGCGCGCGTGCCCTTCGCATTCAGAACCCCCGTCAGATCACACTCACCGACCAAACAGGCCGCAGCGGGTGATTCGCAGTAATGAACGCAGCACACGGCTCACGGCAGGGAGAGGTCGGCCTCGCACACCCTCGCAAGGACGTCTGCACGGAAGAGGTGGCGAACAAAGCGAGCCCCACGCAGCAACACGGGAAGGAAAATGGATTTGAAAGATGAAGAGAAACCCCTAGAAGGGCAGAGCCACAGTGTAGGTCTCCAGGCTGCGGGATCCAGAAAGAAACAGAACCAACAGAAGTCCACAAAGAGGTGGCCTGGCCAGGTCACGCGGGGCCTCCCTGAGACAGTGAGACCCCTGCGTCTCCAGGAAAGCACAGGACAATCTCGTGTCGGCTCAGGCCCACGGGCAGGCCCAGCGCTCTCTACATCTATCTGCAAACCCTCCCCAGTGCCACCCTGCTCCCCAGCCCCTGAAAAGGGGCCTCAGAAGCAGGGAAACAAGAGGGATGCCTTGCCAAGGACAGGCTTGGACTGCGTGCAGTCACGAGCAGGTGTAGGAGCAGTGACAAGGAGCTGGCTGGACAGCCTGCAGTCCGTCATGGCCCACCGCGGAGCACCGACGCTGTGGCGAGGGCCACCAAGCCTGAGTGCACAGCAGGCTAACAACTTAAACAGCAACGTCCCACTCCAGGGAAGGAGATGGCGTCCATCCCCACAGTAACAGAACACAAGCAAGCAAACCAACATACCCCCCCTCCTTGCTTCTTCATTTAAAATTTTTAACCACGTGCAACCAAGTGATGTGGTCTGTGGCAGACACGGAATGTATCTCTCACATCCCCCGTCAAGAAAGGCCCTTCCGCTCAACTAGAGGAAGGAGGTCAGAAGACAGTCTCCACTTGCTAATTCCTCCCTGACCGCCTCAGTCTGGGGCCAACATCAAGCTCTCTTGAGACTGGCCTTCAGCTAGTGATGTAGCAGAGATGGCAGCTGGAATCAAGGTCTGCTCGGAGCGACCCCCAGGTAACGCCCAGCTAAGGCAGCAGCGCTGGGGCGGGGCGTTTGCACACTGCTCCTGCTTGGTTGACACAGACGCTCACTCTGCACCCCAGGCTGACAGCTTTCTGCACCTAGGGCTTCTTCATGCATTCACTCAGGTGTTCCACAAACACAGAGCACCCAGCACCTCTCGGACACAATGCTTGGCACAGGAGACAGATCTGGAAGAAGACAAGCCCCAGGCTTCAAGCTGCTCATGGTATAGCTGGGGAAAGACAAATGAATTATCACTGTATGCTGGGCACTGCATAGCAGCCACATCTAGTCACATCTGCTCTTCTGGAACACTCCTCCCCTGGCTCACCAGTGTCCTCAGTGCCAGATCCAGCACCGTCCTCCCTCTTCTTCTGCTCCAAGTAGCAGCCGAGTTCTACACTGGAAGCTAACCTCCCCCCGGGCCCCATCCCTACCCTGTGTTTTCCAGCTCCCCAACCTCTTGGGGAGTGCATCCAACCCTGTCACCCTCAACTGCCAGTCTGTGTGTAGAGTCTGTATGGAGAAGTCGTCACATCTGAGTCTCACCCGGCCCCTTCTGCTGCGTACAAGTCCTGCTTACAGCTGCAGCAGGGGGATGACCAACTGGCCCCTCAAACTCAGCATGCCCAAAAGCAAAGTTGTGATCTTCCCTAAAGTGGGGAAACCCACAGAAATGATCCTAGATCCGTCCTCCTCTCTCACCTACTTCACAGGACTCCATCATCACCAGCTAATGGTGGTGTTGCTAGCTCCAAAATGCCCTGCAAATGTGGCAACTTTCCACTTCAACTTCCCACATGCAACTAGTTTGGATGATAATTAACACCAGTCAAAGTGATTCTGATGGATCCCTCCAGCCTCTCCCTCCTCCAGTCCATTCTATCCCAGATTCATCCTTTCAAAACACCGCTCACCTTCCTCCTCACACGAAGATGCAAAGGTAGTGTATAACTCCCTGTTGCATGGAGAACCACAGCCCACAGCCTGTGTCATGGAACTCGGTATACTGCACAGTTCGCCTGCTTCTCTTTCAACCGCTTGGCCCCCACTCGGCACAGGGTGACATTTAATAAACGTCACCCAGGCGTCACTGCTGTTGCTATGGTTAGTATTGCTATCGATCTTATTGCCTTCACACATACGCATTTTGCTGGAGCAAAATCCAGTCATTCGTTTATTCATTTACTCCAAACAATGATTGGGCACTTGTTGTGTTCCAGACAAACTGAGACACTGGAGGTTCACGAGCAAATAGCACAGACTACGCCCGGCCCTCGTGGAAGTGGCATTCTAGTCGGAGGAGACAGTCAGTAACAAATTAAAGGCAAGCGTATATTATTTCAAGACAAGAACAGAAAGGCAGGGGAGGAGGAGAGGGGGTCAACGGCTTACTGTTTTATGTAGGGTGGCCAGGGAAGACGTTTCTGACCAAGTGACATTTGATGAGACACATAAAGAAAGTGAGACAACAGGCCAGCCGTGGGACCACATGAGGGAGGAGCACTCCAGGCAGAAGAAGCAGCTGCTGCAAAGGCCCTGGGGTGGGAACACAGTGGGGGTTTCTGACGAGGAACAGCAAAGAGGCCACTGTGCTGAAATCAGAGAAGCAGAGAGGACACATAGAAGGTCAAGCCAGGGAGGGTCAGAGAACCAGACCCTCCTAGGCCACGCAGGGTTTATCACCTTTTCTTCTGGGGAAGGATTCCAATGTCAAATATGTTTGGAAAGTTCTAAGAAAACTGAAGGATTTCTTGTTTCTTCCTGACGCTAATGTCAAGGGGGAGCACCCACCAGCTCCAAACCTGCCTTCCTCGCACAGCTCTTTGGTCACAGGACCCTCCATCCACAGCTGTGTGTGGAAACCAGCGTGGGAGTGCAAACTAGAGACATATCACTAACTCGCCTAATAGCACCTGAAGTTGTTAGCCACCAAGGAATTCTGTTCCGATTGTACATAGAAATGTTTTTTCCTTTTAGTTTAATGTTTGCTTTCTACAGCAAACTTTGGAGCTTATAAATAGAAGGCGACCTTAATGTACGTATGCATGCATGCACGACTGTTTAAGACAGTAAGTCTGTTCTTGTTTTATGAGTCACTAGTCCGGGTAGGCGGGGGGCTCTCAGCCTTCTCATGCTTGCTTTCCTAAGGTCTAAGTGCTGCAGAGGCATTCAAAGTCCCTTCCCGTATTTCTCAGAAAGCTTTCATTTTAAAGTTATGGAAATTCTATATACAATATGGCACAGCATAATCTACAAAACCTGCGACTCCAAATTTCAAAAAAATTAGCAAAAAACCCCAGAATTACTTTCTTAATCTACAGTAATTTTTTGCTACCACTCACTGATTAAAAACAGATACTTTGGGAAGTACAGAAAGAATATGGAAAATGTTTTTTGATATTATTTGAAAATAATGAAAACAAAAGAAAAATCTCCAGACTTCGATTCAAGCTGATTTCCATCATTCTCACTGGGTGATGTCTTACATCATATGTATCTTTATGTGCTTGTGACAGATTTCCTAAGACTCAACAGAATCTTCATCAGCACTCTGGGCTCGTTCCACATAGAATAAGAGCAGTTTCCATGCCCATCCCTCACAGCCATCTTAATTAGGTCAAATACCCAGCATGGAAACAGCCAGCTGAGTTCCTGCAAACATGTCAGTAAGCAGTTACTAACCCCTCGCTCTCAAAATAGCTGATAATTAAAGTACATTCTACCCTGCACTGTGCACAATAAATTTGATGTCCACAGAGAATGGACATGAGCAACTGCACTTTTAAAAAATTTTCCAGAAAATATGGCTCATAGTCCCTAGACAGAATGAGGCGGCCTAGTGGAAAGCAAAGAGACGATTCTTCCACTTTTTTCTTGATTTGCATAGAAAGTTAAAATAGCCAAAAAGCTGTTTGAATTGGTCATTTTTTTACTCAGGAAACCTAAAATAATAAACATATCATAAAGATATCATCACTTCCCATTTCATACTTAAAGGCAGCAAAATTATTAAGATTGAGAAGACTGTTTAATAGCAACTGTGTGATAAAGTATTTAACGCTAAAGCAAAGACAACAGAACAACGACTACTTGCTTTATAGTTTCCCTATCCTATTTCCATGATAATAGAAAGAGAAAGTAAAAACCAAAATTCTTAAAATTATATATCCGTAGAATACTTTAACCCACAAAGGAGCTAATAAAAATTTTAAGACACTGGTATATAAAGTTTAGTAATAGATTAAAGAAATAGAATATTATGACTTAGGAATTTTTGTTTAAGAAAGCAAGTTGGTGGGGGAAGGGGGGGTACCTCAGTGGTAGAGTGCGTGCTTAGAATGCACTAGGTCCCAGGTTCAATCCCCGGTACCTCCATTAAATGAATGGATAGATAGATAAAAATTTTAAAAGCATAGTTCTTTAAAAAAGGGGAAGGAGAGTTCATCATAAATAATCAGTTCAATATACCCTAAAATATTTTCTATGAAAAATTCTGATGTATGAAAACATCACTTATTACAAAAGCATCTTGCTTATTAACATGATAGAAGGTGGTCATCTCAAACCAACATTAAATATTACACTTATTAGTGAAATGCTAGGGTTGTTCTAATTAACACTAGGAGTCAAGTTTTAATGCTTATTATCAACCTTATTAATTATCATTGTTCTGGAAGCTCAGGCCATGCAAATACAATGAAAGGGAAGAATTAAATGATATCAGAAAGGTATGTTGAAAAAAATTCATTATGTAGTTTATTTACAAAAATTTTCATTATGAAAATTACTTACAAAATAAAAAAGCAGTCATTAGAAAATAGACTATGATTAATAAAACAGTCTAATCAATTAGCTGGATTCCAGATAAACATGAAAAATAATATTATACCTGAATACTGCCCCCCAAATAGTTACATATAAATTTTTAAAGATACGATTTCCACTTCCAGCCGAGATGGAATAATAAGGACTTGACTTGCCCTCACCTGCAAACCATCAAAAAAATCAAACAAAATAGATGAAAAAAGAAGTGTTTTCAAAACATTAGTCATCAGGCATAAAGGACAGTGATCCGTGAGGGACAGAAAACTAATGATGTTCACCACACACCTGCTTCGGCTAACGTGAGAGAATCTAACGTGAGAGAATCTAACGTGAGAGAATCTAATGTGAGAGAATCTGCAGGCAGGGAAGCTCGGGTGGAGGCCTGCAGGTACGCCGCACTACAACCAGGAAGCTGAGGTCCAGGGAAAGAGGACAGTAAACTTCTCAAACACGGTGCCAGAGAGGAGAGATCTGTGCAGAGACAGAATTCAGCAGAGTGCTGGGTCTGGCGCGCGTGTGAGGAAGCTGCTGGAGGCTGGAGGGAAAAACCACTGCGAGGATTAGAGGGAGAGATGCCCCGCAATCACACAGGCCAAGAGTCCCACCTGATCCCACCAGTCAGACTGCAAACTTTATGATCCACAAGTCACTGCGTAAAGTAGTCAGAAAGTCTTGCCTTGGGAGCAAGGAACAATTACATCTTCACGAAATGCTGTTCTGGTTTATAAAGATCAGAACAGAAATCAATGACATAGGAAAAGAAATAGGAAAAAAAGCTGATTCTTTGAGATCTGTAAAACCGATTAATCTCTAGACAGACTGATGAGAAAAAAAGACAGAAGAAAGCAAAGACTGAGAGGTGACATCATTACCTATTATAAAGATACTAAAAGAATATTATAAAACTCTTATGTTTTATAATATTTGACAGGATAAGATGGACAAATTCCTTGAAAGACACAAACTTCCAATGTTCACTCAAGAGGGAATAGATAACCTGAATTTTTAGTTAAAAAATTTTCAACAAAAAATATTACAGACCCAACTATCTTCACTGATGAATCCTATCAGATATTAAAGAAAGGAATAATACCAGTTCTACACATATTCTTCTGGAAATAGAAGAACAGTAGCAATTTTAATGAGGTCAGCTTCACCCTAAGACCAAAATAAGTGAATAGGCCAATGCTTCCCAAATTTATCCTTAGATGTAACACAAATCCAATCCAATTGAAATCTAAGCCAAAGGGTTTTCAGAAATTAAGAAGCTGATTCCCAAAATTAAATGGAAATATAAAGACTGAGAATACCCACAACAAATTAGAAAAAAATTCAAGGGCAAAGAACTCACACTGCTGATCTCAAGACTTATTACACAGCATCAGGAAACAATACAGTGTGGTAGTGGTGTAGGAATAGACATAGAGCAGTCAGAAAGACTAGAGTTTAGAAACTGTCCTAAACATACCTAATCAATGAATATGAGACAAAAGCTACCAAGGTAATTCAATGGACAGCCTATGAGAGAAATGAACCTTAATCCTTATACAGTGCAATACAGAAAAATTAACTCAAAATTGATCATAGATCTATGCATAAAACTAAAACTATAAAATTTCTATTAAAAATTAAGAGAAAGCCTTGTGACTTTGGGGTAGGCAAATATTTTTTAAACAGGAAAAAATCCTGAATAATAAGCAAAACGTGATTAATTGGACTTCATCAACATTAAAACTTTTCTTTCAATGGTTCTGTAGTTTTCAAAATACAAGGTTTGCACTTCTCAGTAAAATTCATTCCAAATTATTTTTGATGATACTGTAAACAGAACTGTTTTCTTAATTTCATTTTTGGGTTGTTCATTGTTAAATGTATAGATACACAATTGATTTTTATATATTAATTTTATATCTTAAAACCTTGCTGAATTTGTTGACTAGTTCTAATAGATTTTTAATGGATTCCTTAGGAATTTATATGTACAAGATTACATCACCTGTGAGTAGAGATAATTTTCCTACTCCTTTCCAATCTGGATGTGTTTCACTTCTTTTTCTTGCCTAAGTGCAGTATCTAGAACCTCTCGTACAATATTAAGTAGAAGGGGCAAGAGTGGACGTGTTTGCCTTATTTCTGATCTTAGGGGGGAAAGCATTCAGACATTCACCTTTAAAAATGATGTCAGTTGTGACTGTACAACAGGTAACTTTTATCTGATTGAGGAAGTTTTTCTCTATTCTAAAAAAAAAATGGAATACATCCCTTGTTCATAAGTCAGAAAATGTAATATCATTACAATGGCAGTATTTCCCAGGTTGATCTAGAGGTTCAAGGTAATTCCTATCAAAACCACAGCTGGAGTCTTTGTAGAATTTGCAAGCTGATCTTAAAATTCATATGGAATTGCAAGGGACCCAGAATAGCCAAAATAATCTTGACAAAGAACAAAATTGGAGAATTCACATTTCTCAACTTCAAAATGTAATGCAAAGCAACAGTAATAAAGACAGAATGGTACTGGCATAATGATGGGCACAAAGATCAATTAAATAGAAATAAAATAGACTTATGGTCAATTTATTTTTGACAGTTTTGCCAAGATCATTCACCGGAGAAAGAATAGTTTTTTCAATAAATGGTGTGGGGACAACTGGATTTTGCCACATGCAAAGGAATAATATTGGATTCTACAAAAATTAATTCAAAATGGATCAAGACTAATTCAAATGTAGCAGCTAAAACTAAAAAAAATCTTAGAAAACACTTTAAGAAAGTAAAAAGACAAACCATAGAATGGGAGAAAATATTGGCAAATCACGTATCTGGCAGAGAGCTTGTATCTAGAATATATAAAAAACACAACTCAATAATAAAAAGACAAATAAAACAAGTTTAATATGGATGAATGACTTATATAGACATTTCTTCGAAGAAGATATACTAATAACCACATCAGCATGAAAAGATGTTCATCATTTGCCATCAGGCAAATGCAAATCAAAACCATAATGAGATACCACTTCACACTCAATAGGATAACTATAATTAAAAAGTCAGCTGCTAAGCGCTGGCAAACATATGGAGAAATCATAACCACCATACACCTGAAATGTAAAATGGTAAATTTGAAAATGTAAAAAATTACAGTGGCATTATTTATCATAACCAAGAGGTGGAAACAACCCAAATGTCCCAAATATATTGAACAGTAGATAAGCAAAATGAAGGTTATCCATACAATGGAAAATTACTCAACCGCAAAAAAAGCAATAATGTTTTGATACATGTTGTAATAGAGATGATCCTTGAAATCACTATGCTAAGTAAGAGAAGTTAGTGACAGAAGACCACATCTTATATGGTTCCATGTATATGAAATGTCCAGAACAGGAAAATTTATATAGAGGCTAGATTAGTGGTTACTTAGAGCTGGGAGTGAAACTTGTGGGGATGGGGTGCGTAGTTAAATTATATGGAGTTCTTTCATAGTGAAGAAAATGTTCTAAAACAGACTGGTGATGGTTGTATACATCTGTGAATGTATCAAAACTACTGAATATTTCAATTTAAAAGGGTAAATTTATGGTATGTATATTATTTCTCAATAAAATTGTTATAAGAATTAAAAATTATGTTCATTGATAGAAAAACAAAAAGGCTAACCATTAATAGGAGAAAGAATAAATGATTTTCAAAACACATATATAATAGAGGACTTACAGCCAGAATATACAAAGAATTCTTTCAACTGTATAATAAAAAGATAGGTTGATTTAAAAAAAAAAAAAGCTAGGCCAAAGATTGAAGATTTGATCAGAAGAAAGATATACAAAAGCAAATAAACCCATTAAAAATGTAAAACACTATTAATCACTGAGGAAATTTAAAGCAATCCTACTCCTTAGTACTTACTGAAGAGAAATAAAATGTACCCAAACAAAAGAACTTGCAGACAAATGTTAATTGATTTATATTCATAAATCAGCACTGAAAACTGGTAACATTCAAATATCTATCAACAGACAGATGATAAACTAATTGTGGTACATCCACCCAGAGGAGTACTACTGAGCAATAAAAACTAAAACAAATAAGGATGTGTTCCATAGACGGCATAATGCTAAGTGACTGAAGTCAGACAGAATAACACATATTATCTGATTCCATTTAAATGAAACTTCAGGAAATGCAAAACTCAAATGCTAAAAAGCATAATAAAAACATTGAAGTGGTTGTTCAGACCACTGTTTAGACCACATTATTTAGAGCCTATCTGGGGAGAGGATTAACTGAAAATGAGCACATTTTCAGGTTAATGGAAATTCTCTATATCTTGGTTGTGTGTATATATGTACATATATATGAATATTTATGGGGTACAAATATATATAATGTATATGTGTTAAAACCCATTTAACTGTACAATGAAATAAGTAAATTTTATTAGCTTTAAACTACTCAGGACTTCAAATGCACTCCCTGTGAAAGTGGGAAGGGAGTGATAGTATCAACCTCAAGAAAAAAAATTAAATGAGATAGTAGAAGACAATCTGTCAATAAATATCCATTACTATTATCAGCTGCCCCATGTAATAAAACAGTATGAATAGTAACATGCCTGCTCATTTAGTATTGTTTATATTGATTGTACTACATGCCTGACTTACCTTAAGTACTTTACAAATGTTGAGGAGGGTACCATTATAGTTCCCATTTATAGATAAGAAAACTGAGGCAACAGGATACATAGCATACACAGAATCTGACAGCTGGTAGGTGGGCAGAGCATGTGACTCAAGTCTGCATCCTTACTGACTCTCACAAATAAGGGATAAGAGAATATGACATGTGTGGTTCCTTCTGTATTTCAAAGGACATTTATATATGTAAATTTTATTTACATATGGATGATATAAATTAAAGTTGTATTTGGTTTGTTAAACTGGCCCATTGTTCCAAGGCACAAGAGAAGGCCTCCTACTCAATTTTATTTTTAATAATTAATTTAGTGTACCTATCTTATTATGATAAGTTTTCTAGTTCTAGGAAGAAACAAAGAGTACAGGAGACTGTTCAACACTAATTCAGTTCTTCTGAGAAGTTTATATCAAATTATCATCTTTTTTTCTTTCAAGCCATTTAGGAAGATGTCATCTAACCCCAACTTTACTTTAGCTTAATCAATCCAATTCAGTTATTTAAGTCAGCATCAAGAATATCTGGAACATATTAGAATCTCAGTGAGTGTTAACTGAATTAATGCATGAGCAAGTAATTTCCCATATAATTTAACACATGGAGACATATAACCAAACTACTTTCTGTTAATGCATCTGCTTAAGTGCAAATAAAATAATTCTATATGAAAAACGCCACAGTCTGTAAGCATAAGCTTTTGGTAAACATCCTGCCAGAAGTATCTTCCTACAAATATTTGCTACTCTTTCAGATATATAATATTGAAATTAGTTGGTATTAATCTAAACTAGGTTGTTGTAAATTAAAATGTTAATTTTAACCCCTAGGATAACTACTAAGAAAATAACTCAGAAAATACAGTAAAAGAAACAATAAAGGACTTCAATTAAAAAAAATACCCAAAATAATAAGAATAAAAAAGAAACAATAGTAAGCCAGAAAGAGAGAGAAAAGTACCATATGAGATCACTCATATGTGGAATCTAAAAAAACAAACAAACAAACAAAACATAAATACAAAACAGAAACAGACTCATAGACAGAATACAAACTTGTGGTTGCCAAGGGGGTAGGGGGTGGGAAGGGACAGATTGGGATTTTAAAATGCAGAATAGATAAATGAGATTATACTGTATAGCACAGGGAAATATATACAAGACCTTGTGGTAGCTCACAGCAAAAAAAAAATATATGACAATGAATATATGTATGTTCATGTATAACTGAAAAATTGTGCTCTACACTGGAATTTGACACAACATTGTAAAATTACTATCACTCAATAAAAAAAAGTTAAAAAAAAGAAACAATAAAGGAATTAAAATGATACACTACAAAATATCTATTTAACACAGAAGTCAATAATGGAGGAATACCAGAACAGTAAAGACATAAGACATACATGAAACAACTATCAAAATGGCAGACATAAATCATACCTAATTAGTAATTGTATTACATGTAAATGGGTTAAGAGCCTCAATTAAGACGCAGATATTGGCAGAATGGATTTAAAAAAAAACATGATCAAACTATGTGCCATTTATAAGGGACATAATTTAGATTCAAAGACACAAATAAGCTGAAAGTAAAAGGATGAAAAAGATATGCCATAAAAATAGTAAACAAAAGAGAGGTGGAGTGTCTACACTAATATTATACAAATGTACCTGAAGACAAAAATTGTTACTAGAAACAAAGAATAACATTTTATAATGATTAAAGTATCCATATATCAAGAATATATAATTATAAACATATACACACCTAAAAAGAGACCAAAAGTACATGAAGCAAAAATTGACAGACTTAAAGAGAGAAACAGACAAATTAGCAATGAGGTTGGAGTCTTTGATATACCACTTTCCATAATGAATAAGACAACTAGACAGGAAATGAACACGAAAGTAAATACAAAATTCAAACAACAGTGTGAAACAACGAGATCTAAGCGATGTCTATAGAACATTCCTCACAACAAGAGCAGAATACATATTCTTCTTAGGTGCATATATAACACTCTTCAGGACAGACCATATGTTAGACCATATAGAAACATCTCAATAAATTTTCAATTATTAAAATTATACAATGGAATGAAATTCACAATAACAGGAGAGAATTTGGGAAATTCACAAATATATCAAAATTAAACAATGCATTCCTAAATGACCAATGCATCAAAGAATAAATGACTAGGAAAATGTAACAATACTTTGAAGCAATGAAAATGAAAACATACCATACTAAAACTTTTGAGGTGCAGCTGAAGCATTCCTTGAAGGGAAATTTATAGCTGTGAATGCCTATATTCAAAAAAGAAGAAAGTTCTCAAATTAATTACCTAAATTTCCAACCTAAGAAAGAAGAAAAAGAAGAGCCAACTAAACTGAAAGCAAACATAAAGAATGAAATAATAAAGATTAGAGCAGAAATAAATAGAATAGAGAGTAGAAGAATAGACAAAGTCAAAGAAAAAGACAAAAGAAAAGACATCTCATCTGGGAAGGAAGAAGTAAAATGATCTCTATTTGTAGATGATATGATTTTATATATAGGAAATCCTAAGGAATTTTTAAAAACCTATTAGATCTAATAGGAAAATTCAGCCAGGATACAGCATACAACACCAATACTCAAGTCAGTCAGATTTTTATTCACTAGCAACAAAGAAGTCAAAAATGAGATTAAGAAAACAATTCCATTTGCAATAGTATCAAAAGATAATTTTGAAAGTATAAAAGAATAAAATACACAGGAATAAATTTAAGAAAAGTACTGCCAGACTTGTACACTGAAGCCATAAAACGTCACTGAAAGAAATTAAAGGAGCTCTGAATAAATGAAAGACATCCCATGTTCATGGATTGATAAACTATTGTTAAGATGACAATATGCCCCAAACTGATATACAGATTCAATGCAATTCCTATCAGAATTCTAGCTGGGGTTTTTCTTCAGACATTGATCATCTGATCCTAAAATTCATATAGGAGCCAGAATAGCTAAAATAATCTTGAAATTGAAGAATAAAAGTTGGAGGACTCATGTTTCCTGATTTCAAAACTTACTACAAAACAACAGTAATCAAAACAGTATGGTACTGGCATAATGGGACACATATATATCAGTAAAATTGAATTGAGAGTCCATAAATAAACCCACACACTTACTGTTAATAGATTTTTGATAAGGATACAAAGACAATTAAATGGGGAAAGAATAGTATTTTCAGCAAATGGTGCTGGGACAGCTAGATATCAACATGTAAAAGAATCAAATTGGACCCAGTTTTATACTATATACAAAATTTAATTCAAAACAGACCCAAGACCTACACATAAGAGCTAAAACTATAAAGAAAAGGAAAGAAAATAATAGGAAAATCACTTTCTATTCATAAAAATCAGCTCATAGAAGAAACAGACAAAAAGGGTGAGGCTTGTGGCCCAGAGCGAAAGGGAGGGACGTGGATGGCGGGTGTCCTGCTCCCGGCGCCTGGTGTGTGCTTCCAGGAGGAGGCGCCCAGGGAGAAGGCAGCCGGCCTCCTGACCCGCCCCGGCCCGCTGCCCTCCTCACGCTGTCTAAAGCTACAGGACCTGACAGCTTGATTGGAGCCTCCATGTTCGCTGCTCAGATTTTCCGATGCTCATTCCCTTGCAGTGGCCTTTGTGAAGCTGACAGTGTCTACCTTTCATAAAAAATGGTGGCGATTCTCGAGGCAGGATGCGCCCTCATCATCTGCAGCTGAGTCAAGCCCCACGCCCCTCTCGAGCGTGCTCCCGTCTTGCTCCTCCTCTGGCTCTTACCTGCTGTCACTCGGTCGCACCTAATTGCTCCTGCTTCGTGCCTGTTGAGAGGTGTGTCCCGTTCCACCACTCGCTTCCCGGACGCACATCTGATGAGATGTGCCGTGCCCCGCCCCCCGCCCCCGCTAGGCTGAGGGGGACAAGGAGATGTTCATTTGGACCACCAATTTCCACCCAGGCTTTACAAAATCTTCAAGTCGTGTCTTTTCTGGGACTTGGTATCTACTCCCTTCGTGGTTGAAATGTTTCCGATAAAAGTAGTACACTCCTTCTCATTTCTTGGAGAAAACTTAAATCATCCCAGCGCAGCAGGGAGGGTCGCTGTTGTGCCCAGTATGTTGTACGCCCAAGGCAAGGGGGCCGAGTCTCGCTAACGCTGTACAGATCTCCTGAAGACGTTTGCCTTTGGCTGTGGAAAAAGAGGATGTCATCCCTTTAGACAAAATATGCTTGTTTCTTCACTGATAACTCGTTTTCTGGGGCAACTTTCCAGGTTGAATCCATGGGCTTTTGATCTGTAAACTCAGAAGACATGCTTCAGAATTCCAATTTCTTGAGAAGCCTGAACACCAAGGAAGAATATGTGATTACACCTCCTTCTCTCCACCTGCCTGTCTGGGGCGTTTCACAAACCTCCGTCCATTCACACACTGTCCAAACGCCCCTCCTGTCTCAGACACAGGTCACTCGTGTGCTCGTCACGGCTCAGCCCCTGGACGGCACTGCTCCGTCTGTGTCTTACAGGCTTGGGGATGCACGTCTGTAATTCTTCCCCATCTCGGGGCACCCATACCTGCCCCTTAATTCCAGCTTCCCATTAGCACCTGGAATTAAGCTTCAGATGGAAGTAACTCTTTCAGCAGCCTTATTTTCAACTCGGATCAGTCTCCCCAGTTGCCTGATGTACATTAACTGATATCACACATGGCATTCATCCATTTCGGAACAATGATTCGAATTGAAAGCTTTCACCTCAAACATAAACAACCATAGAATATGTTTCCATGCAAGTCTTCTGAGACATTATCTGATTTTTGCAGCAGCAGCCATTGATTTAAAATAACACTGGTGCAAAACACAACCAATCAGTAGACTCTTCTGACATAAGTTAAACATCTTTGCTCCCTAAAATAGAATTATGTGTGCCGCGGAAATGTATTGGAGCAAAATTATTCCTGAATGTAACAATGACAATGCAATTTCCTGGATTTATGATGGGCACTTTGGGAAATGCATAAGTAACCTAAAAGAGTTAATGTCCCTCCCACAGTGCTTTATTTTAATGTGGAGGAAGTTTATAATCTAGTATACGACACTGCCTCACAGAAAGACCGTGTCACTACAAGCCTCCATCCACATGAAAATATTTGCTTTCACGGATGAAGATACTCTCTTGACAAAAGTATTAAATGAAGCAAGTTTGGTACTTCCTAAATCCAATCACTTTAAAAATTTGCAGTTCTCACATAAGCACAATAATAAAAATAACATATGTAGGCTTCCACTGCCATTCTGGCCAACGGGGCATTGCAACGGTTGGCCGAACAAGGAGCGGTCCCATTTCTCATTCAGCCGAGGGGCTTTCTCTGCCATTTGCTGCCTTTTCCTGCATGGTGTCAATATCAATCTACCACCAGCAAAACGCAGGGAAACGAGAAAAATAAGAAAGATAAATGGCAGGAAGGATGAAAAATTGTCCGTGACAAACACTAGGAACAAAGATAGGGCCTTAAGTGAGGAGCAGCCCCGCCACACAGGCATGCTCAGCCATCCAGGCCAAGCGTCAGAGCCGGAAAGGTCAGGAGAAAAAAAGATTCTGACAAAAATTTGGGGAAAACAGTCTGAGAGCACAGAGGTGGCCTAAACTGGACACATGAAACAGGATTCCTGCTACCTTCTTCTGAATGAAAAGAGGCTACTTTTCCAGAAGGAAGAAGAACAAATCCATGTTTAAACGATGCTCATAATCTCTCGCCTAACCAGGCTCCCATAAACCACCCCCCGCCATGTGCAGCGCACCCTCTGAAGCCAGCGAAGGTGTTACGGGAGCCACACGCTTCCACTCCTCCCCTCTGGCACGTTAAATACAACCCATTATCAGCCAGCAACAGCGGTTCCAAATCTGAGGCCCCAGAAGCTGGAGCCCGCACTGAGTGCAGAGCGGGATCCAAGCTCAGACATTCCTCGGAAAGTCTGACTCCAGCTCTCCTGACTCCTTCATGCTGCCAACTTGAAATGAAAACCTCTTGAGAACATGTTTTCTTACAAAATTTACAAAGAGCTTTGCTGCGGAGCCAACAGCTGGAAATGCCGCGCAAGCAGTTGCTCTCCGTGATCTGATTTCTTACAGCATTTTGGCACTTCTGGTTCAGCTCCTGGCGGGCAACCAGAAGCCAGAGAGGTAATAAAACATGGTCTGCTCCCAGGCCAGCTCTGGGCCAGGCTTCTTCCCGGAGAAGGGATGACTAATGCCGGAGAGAGGCTGGACCGCATGCTTTTGCTGCTCTCATAGAAGGGACACAGGGAATGTCTCCAGAGGGGCTCCTGGCTGCATGGCTTTCCCAGGGTCAGCACCAGGGTGGCAAGGCCAGTTGATGGGCATTGGGTTTCAGGATGGCCCTAACCCCAACCAAATTTAGAAGCACAAATGATAGTAGAGGCAGCCACTGCAAATCAAAGCTTTTAATGTGCCAGATTCAACCCTAAAGCAACTTGTAACAAGTATGTCTATCCCCTAATCATTTTTCAAATAACTGGGGAAAACAAAACTCAGCCAGCTGGATTTGGCTGCCTCAGGTTCCTCCTGCACTTACAGTCCCTTATTCTTAGCCACTTTAGTCTGCCCTTCTTTTATCATTTCCACTCTGCAGAAGAAAGGGGGAGCCGCTAAGGTCTACAAACCTGAGGAAGGTGATCCTGTTGACTCTGTTGGCACAGACTCTGTCTTTCCCCCTCCAGGGTGTGTGCATAAGGGGGAGTATTTGAAGGCCCTTCGAGAAGGAGGCAGAGTGAACGCCATTCACAGAGGAAGAACAGCCTCCTGTTCCAGGGGCCGGCATTCTAGTCACAAAACAACCACAACTTCACCTCTTTTTCATCAACTTCTTAATTATTCTCTCTGCTTATGAGTGGCTGTTAAATTTTAGATTACAGAGAGGAATGGCCAAACTTTAATTTTCTGACAGCCAGTTTATGGCTACCCATCAGCAGCGCCCAAATAGATCCAGCAGGGGATGACAGCGCTCAGATGCCATGGTCCTGGCTGGCCATCCATTTGGGGATGGAGTATGAAGACCCCAGTGCAGACAAAGTAACTAAGGCCAAGGTAAGGCAGGAGGCCATGTGGGCACTTGGTCCACTGAAAGCATTGGGGTAGGGTTGCCAGATACAATACAGGTTGCCCAGTTAAATTTGAATTTCAGATAAACAATGAATAGTCTTTAGTAGAAATATATCCCATGCAATGTTCAGGATATACTTAAACTAAAAGTTTACTAATTCATCTAAGATCAAATTTAGCTAGGCATTCTGTGTTTTTATTTTCTAAATCTGGCAATCCTAACTTGAGGTTTCTGTTGATAAAAAGGCAGCCAAGTTCATTCATGCCCAGAACAATCAGACTAAATTAGGAGCCAACGCAGGCCCCTTTAGGACTGAGCAGAGCACGGGAGGAGTAGCAGAAATTCCACATCCAGCTCCTTCCTCATTCACATTGACTTCAAGGATCGAAGTGAGATGCCTGGGACTCGAAAACAGCTCTCTCAGGAAATTAAGCCAGGATGCTAGAAGCCTGAGAAGGAAAATGCATCCAATTCCAAAAGATCAAGTCACACATTAAATAAGGAAATGTTAACTGAAATCAGAGAAACTGGAAACCATCACCTTTTCAGAGGGAAGTAAGTGTCTGGTATTAGACAGACAGACAGACAGAGACAGAGAGACTGTGCCTAAAGCCGTCCTCTCTAATCCCTGGGCTTCACTGGGCAGAGGAAGACTGTTCGATGTGCATCAGACAACAAGACCAGTGCTGTTTCCCTTATGGAGCTTTTAAAACTCTTTTATTATAATTATTATTATGATTTGTGTCTAAGTAACACAGTGGCATTGCATAAATTTTGAGAACTCCAGAAAAGGATAAAGAAGAGAATAAAAAAAGTTTACACTCCCAGGAATTGAAGATAACCACTGTATTTCCTTCCATCATTTATTTAGGCGTATGTGTGTTTTTACAACATTGGAATTATAAAGCATATAACATTTTGCAACCTACTTTTATCATTTAATATATTGTGAATGTTATTGCACATGCTTCGTTTCTGAGAACATGGTTTTTAATGACTACTTAGTATTCCATTGCTTTTAATGGACTGCAATTTATATAACCTGTTTCCCCTCATCGGATATTTACGCGGTTTCCTGCTTTGCACTATTATAGACAGCCCCACCCAGAGTGTTCTTTGTACACACAGCTCTCTGTGATTCTTTAATTGTTTACATGGGACAAATACCTGGAAGTCAATCCAGGTACTAGACCACAAAGTGTGAATAATGCTTAAGTTTTATTTTACTGCCATTTTTTTCCTCCAGGAAATATCATGTACAATACGTAGTAATTGCTGTTTTTCCATAACCATGCCAACACTGAGCATTACGTCTTTCAAAAATCTTCACTAATTTGATCAGCCACAAATATATCTTTTACTTAAAACTGCATTTTCTTCATTCCTAATGTGACAAACATTTCTTCAAATGTTTAGTGAGCATTTGGAGTTGTTATTTAATGAATGCCTTTTCAAGTTTTTAGGCGTTTTTCCCAAGACTTTTACTGAATTATAAGAGTTCTTTATGTATTAGAGGTGATAATCCTTTATTTAACAATATGCTACAGTATGTTCCCGTGTGTGTAAAGACTGGTTAGTGTGTAATTTGGTGTTTCCCATACGTTTTTTCCCTTGTTCTTCCTCCCGTACCTGGAAACCAGACATGTGTGCCGCCCTCGTGCTTCAGGTCCATCCAATTCTCTTGTACTTGACCTCTGTTACCCACTGAAATGAATTTTCATCTAAGGGCGAAGAAGGGATTCTTTTCCAAGTACTTAAGCTGCTCTCTCAACATCATTCACTGAATAATCCAAACGTTCCCCCACATACTTGAACTGCCACACTTACCATGTGCTGCACCAGTGGGCTCCCATCTGCCTGTCTGGCCCCGCACCCACACCCCACCATGGAACCATCAAAGCTGTAGAGCGCACCACTTAATTGCTCTCTAGTCTTCAATATTTTGACTATTCTTCTAGAATGAATTAATCAACCTTAAATTTCAATTTTGATAGGAATTACTCTAAAAGTATAAGCTAAATTGGGGGAATTTGGCCTCTTTGCACTGTCCAGAACCAAGGGCTAGTCTGTATTTACTGAAGATGTCTTTGACACCTCTCCAAACCTCTTGTCCTTTTCTTCACATGGACCGCTTGCACATCTCACCAGGTTTATTCCTAGGATTTAGAACATTACATGGTCTTGGGGACTGGAAATCTCTTATCTTTTTACTTTCCAGCTAATCATTAATGGAATCCAGGAAAGTTACAGATTTGTGCCTGCTACCAACAAAAGAATCTCTGTTGACTACTCTCCTTAAAATATTCTTAGAATTTCTAGATATATAATCATACCACATGCAGATTTAGGTCTGTTCCTTTCTAATAGTTGATCTTCCTTTATCTGCTTCCCATTTTATTACCTGCATTAGAACTTGGAGAACAATGTTCATAATGGTGGGGCTGCAGCATCCTGCTCCAGACTCTGAGGGACCTAGAGAAGGTCCTCATTAAATGTTATCTAGCTGCTGATTTCATAGTGTCTTTTCATGTCAAGGAATCATTTTCCTATTCCTGGCTTATTAAGTTTTTATTAGAAATTGATGTTGAATTTTATCAAATGTCCTCAGGGAATTTGTTGAAATTTTTCCTCTTTTAATCTACTGATGTGATATATTTTATTAATAGATTTCTGAATTTTAAAACATTATTGCATTCCTGGAATAGACCTATATGGGATATAAAACTGTTGTTTTCAACTTGCTATATATTATTTAGGACTTTTTGTTCTTTGATTCAATGAGTCCAGTCTGCATCTTGCAGGTTCCAGCCCGATCCACTTTTTAAGCTTTACCTTCAGTGAGATAGGTCTGGAAGTTTCTTAGCCTTTTCAGGTTTTAGACTTAAGCCTCAGCCTCTCTCTGCAAAATACACCTGGAAACATCTCCTCCCACTACTTTGCAATCTTGCATTTAAGAGAGGAATAATGTGTTCTGCACTCCCTCAGCCTCACACTCTAAAGAATTCTAAAATTATTCTAAAAGAATGACCAAATACTGAATAATAACAAAGAGGAAATGACAGAGATTCATTTAAAAATACTACAATGCTATAATAATTAAACCACAAACAACTTTTGAAATTTCTCTCCAAGGTTATTAGCCTGTAGAAGTGTTCTTTTTCATTCCAACTTGAAGATTTCTATTTTCCTCAGAAAAATCTTTCACTCATTGAGTGGAAAACTGAACAATTTATAGTATTTCCTTATATCTATTATCTATTAATTACCATTGAGTCCTTCAGAGTATCTTACGTTTGTTTCCTCAATCATATTCACTATTATTAATTACATGTTATATAATAAATATATATATTTTCCTTTTTTCCTAAATCAGATTTGCCAGTAGCTAATGTACTTTAATGTGTATCTGTTTATTTCTCAACTTAACTGTTTTTCTATGTTCTACTTGATAAAATCTATATTTATTTTCTTTTTTCAACATTTTTTGAACTTAATATCCTGGATTTTAAAAAAATCCTAAATTAAATGCTTATCAGTTTTTTGCTGTTGTTTATTCTTGTTTCATAACAAACACATTCAATGCATTTGTCCTTGAATTAACTTCAGGCTCCATCCCCTAAATTTTTATGTGTTCTTGTTTTTTAAATATTCTAGAATTATAGACTTAGCTCCTCTTTTATCTGATAGTCACTGGGAGAGTATCATTTTAATTTTTTAAGCATATTGTAGTTTGTGTTTCTTTTTTAAATTAAAATTTGTATATATTTTGTGATCAGTACAGTTTGTTCTTTAAGAGAATTCATTACACTTTTCTTTGTGATTAAGCTTTTTTAGTGACCAGCTTATACAAATATATCATGGGCCATATCATCTTTCTTTGTATGGTACAAGTTTCATTACAACTTATCAAATATTGAATAAGCTCCATTTATTATATTTGTCTAATTCTTTATCTCTTTATTTTTGTCAACTTGTCCAATACTGATGATTGCTTATTAAAGTCACTCAGTAAATTAATTGTTTTTGTCAATTTCTTCTTGTATTTTCATTTACTTTATATATACTAAATATTGTATTTTACACATAAGTATTTGTCATTTGTTACAGCTTTACGGTAAATTTACCTTTTATCAATATAAAAATAACTCACCTGAAACTATTTAAAGTCTAATTTTTTATTTTTCAATCGTCCCATTTAAAAAAATTATTGAAATATAATTGATTCACAGTGTGTTAGTTTCCAGTGTACAGAAAAGTGATTCACTTATACATATATACTCTTTTTCAGTACAGTTTATTTCAGGACATGAATATAGTTCCCTGTGTTACATAGCAGGATCTTGTTGTTCATCTATTTTATATGTAGTAGCTTGTCTCTGCTAATCCCAAACTCCTAATTTATCCCTCCCCACCCCCTTTGTAACCGTAAGTTTGTTTTCTACATCTGTAAATCTGTTTTTGTTTTGTAAACAAGTTCACTTGTATCATATTTTAGATTCCACATATAAGTGATAGCATATGTTTCCATATTTTTTTAATTTTAGATGTGTCTCTTGTCAGCAGATTTTAATTTGATTCTGTTTCTGAATTAAGTCTGAAGGTCTGCCATTTGGGTAGTTTGGCCTATTCATATTTATCTCTGGACTTATTTCTGCTTTGCTTTATTTTTTAAATATTTCCTTCTTGCTTCTTTTTATTCATCTTTTTCTAACAAGATACTTTTCATAGTTTTTTTCTTTAGTAATTTGTAAAGTGTGAATCTTGGTTTTATTCCACATGCGGTTCTTTTCGCATTTCTTTTTAAGAAGTCACATATTTTCCTCTGGTTTCCATTAACACTGAGATATTATCCAGTATCTCTTCCCAAGTAAAACAGAAATTTAACACTTTTTTTTCCCTGCTCCGTCTGATTTCCCAATTTTTTGCCATAAGGGAAGAGCTTAAACCAAATAATCTTAAATTATCTAAGCTATGCTTTTTCGCTTTCAATAAGTATCTTTATATGAGTTGCTTTTAGTCATATGAGCCAGAGTTATTTAAACTGTACACGTTTTGCTGAATCTGTTGTTTCTCTCTCTAACGCTGTGATTTTTGTCTCCGGCAAAATGCATTAACAATTCCCGGGAAATAAAAACAGAACCTGGGTAATAAAGCAAAGTCTAACCTTTTTTTTTGTTTTTTCTTTTCCTTCGGGCTTAGTCTGGTCTCCCTCCCTCACGGGCGCCCCCGCAGAGGCCTGACACGCAGCCCTCAGGCCAGCTCTCCCGCCACGAAACGGCTGCGTAGACGCCTCAGCGCAGCGCGGCAGAAGCCCCGCCCACCGCACCCGATCGCGCCTGCAAATGCTCGCGAGAGCCCCGCCCCCTCCCCGCGGGAGCCCTGTGGGGCAGCCCCGCCCACAGCCTACCCGGAGCAGGTGCCCTAGTGCGCAGGCTCCTGCCTCTCAGGTCCTGCGTCCAAGATTAAAGCTTCCCTTCTGAGCTGAGCTCAGTCTCCTTCTATTGGCTCAAACTGCGCTGGGAAGGAGGACCCTTGCTAGGGCCAGACTCAGAAGGATTGCAGTGAATATACGACTTCCATAGTTGGCCGCAGTGTGGCTCCAAGTACATTTTTCAGGAAGGAGACATGAGTGGTATATTTTTCAATTTCTTTGCATATCTGAGAACATTTTTCTCTATTTCTAACTCAAATCAACACACACGCCATGATCACCTAGCTAGATCCAGGGGAGAGAGAAGGAGATGGCACAAATCTTTGCGATTCACACCTTAAAGAGCTTACAGGCTAAACCAGATGCACCCATATAGGGCACAGTTGGTAGAGGATACTTGGGTCAAACTATTTGTCTATAAAACCTTTATAAGTATTGACGCGTTGCTGTCTTGTCTTTATTATTGCAGCAAAATCTATCAGCTTATCCAATTTATCCCAAGGAACAAATTATGGTGGGAGATGGGGGAGTATTGGAATTGAATTTTTTTTCAGGTAAACTGTTCAGGTAAATAACTAACAAAGTAAACAAAACCATTGGAAATCTTGAGCAGAACTGCATAAAAGCTGTGAGTTCGAATAAAAGTGACATTGACTTGGACTTTTGGTAAGCAAAAGAGACTAATTGCAGTGTGAGTCTTATTTCTATGGAGGTAAGTGTTTTTCAGCCTGGATGTATGTTTTCTTTTACCTTGAAATTAAGGTTCCATTAATTGTGCCTGGTATTCATGAGCTCTTTGGATACCCCAGTGATGATTTTGGCTTCTCTGCTCACACTACTCTCTCCTTCAGGAATTCCCATTATACGTATATTGGATCTGTTACCTTTGCAGGTCTCTCACTTTCTCCTTTATGACTTTATTTATTTATACTTTCTCTCTGAACTTCCCTGAGGTCTCAAGTTCATCTTCAACTCACTGAATCAATTTTCCATAATTACCTGTGAAACTACAGTTTAAAATTCTGCAATGACTTATTTGTATGTAGCCTTTGCAGGGGGGACGGTCTTGCTTTTTGCCATCTTCAAACATGCCTGTTCTGATTTCATTGGGACAATGTCACCCTACATCTTGTTAAAAACAGAAACTTGTACATTTCTGGAATTTTTCTATTCCTTGCTGTTACTTATATCATAGAAGGATATTTGCTCAGAACTTCTGGTTTTTGATCATGAGTCATTGTTCTCTGCTTATCCTTGTGGAGGCAGGTTTCTTTTTTGCCCACTTTTACATTGTTATGGCTTCTGTCACCACACAGTTCAGGCACAGACTAAAGAACATAGGGAAAGTTGAGTGACCCACCTGGCAGTGAGTCTCATAAGGAAGCAGAGCGGGATGCCTTCCCCTGTGAGAACTCACCCTGAAGAGTGCCTACCCTGAGTGTGGGGACCCCACACTTCCAGGAGCAGAGCTCTGGTTCTCCGCCTGAAACGGCTGCTGTCGGCATCCAGACATGCTCTCCTGACACCGAGACTCCTCGGTTCCCCAGCCCAACCTCTCCCCCGTAGAGAATAATAGTACAGCTAGATTGGGATCTTTTCCAGATTGTTCTCAAAGGAGTATTCCTTCCTTTAGGAAAAGATGTGATTCAGGTCAGCCTTTCATTCCCTATGGCCCCATATACAGAAAACATAGGTAAATATTTTGAATTTTCTAGTCTGAAGACACTACCGTAGTCTCTGGCTCTGCCCTGGATTTTTCCCTACTTTCACAGTTTTCTGGTCCTTCCCATGGGTAGTAAGGGTGGGTCAAAAGATGCAGGCATGAGGGTACCAAAGGCAGTGCCCATCCCACCTGAGAATGAGGAACCTTGCTGCCCACTGGCCCCTTCCCCCAACAGCTGCTCCTCACCTTGTGAGGCTCTGGACCCCTCCCAGCCCACCAGAGGGGAAGAATGGCCCAGTGGCAACCTGACCTAGCTCTCAGGACACAATGCTGGCCTGCAAGTCCAAGAAGACAGCTGACTGGGCCACCGTAAGGCTTCTCCTGCCTCCAGCACCCACTGGGGCTGGATTCTCGGACTCAGAAAGGAGAGCTGGTGTTACCAGGCTCTCTGGCATCACCTTCTGGAGAGAAGCAGGACTCCAGGCACCACTGCCGGCTGCTTCCCCAGTCCTCCACTTTCCGGAGGGCTCCACCGGCAACTGCGTACAGAATCAGCCCCGCTGCCCCTGACTCTGGGCAGAGCCCGCCCTTCTTTCGTTAGGAAACATTTTTATTTAGCCCGCCTGACACCAGGAGCATCGGGAGGCAAAGATGTGCAATTTTCACATCACGGTGAAAATAAAACTTCCTCTAGACAGTCAACAGCATCCTGAGACCGAGACGGTAAATATGTACTCTCCCCCCATCCTTCATCATTTTTTCCCTTTTTTAAAGCCCCCCTGTTCCACGTGGCTGACAGGCAGGCGGGGCGTGGGAAGGCTGTTCATCTGCAGTAACCGGAGATGGCGAGGTGCAGCCGCACGCTGTACCCTGCTCCGTATCGATCGCCTCTAATGAGCACCAGTGCAGCTGCGGCTAATGGTGGTACGCCTGGTGTTAAGGGCAAACGTGGGAGAAGATTATCAACCCAAGGGGCTTAACAGTTGCTGGACGGCCTGGAGCCCTCGGGGCGATGATGCACTTGAGAGGTCACTGAATCAAATGAGGGGAGAGGTTCAGTGCCTGCCGCCAGAAGAAATGCAGCAGGAGTGGGGGTTTTTTCCAGCAGAGTACAGGCACCAACAACCCCGCTCCCTTCTGCTAGTCATTAGTCCCCGACCCTTTGCCCGATGAGATGGCTCCTACTGGAGCCGCCTCGTCCTAATTATGACTCATCAGAGGGCAGCAGTCCTACCCAGTTAGTGGGGCTTAAGTGCGGGCCGCTTGGCGGGACGCGGGTGCACGCCCGTGTGAGCCAGGGAAGGACCGCGCCTGCTCAAACCCGCTCCCGGCCGCAGCCTGCTGCTTACCTGGGGGGCCAGGCTGCCATTTGATCTGATTTGCTTGATATTTAATTCACTGTGTTGCCTGCCGCCCCCCTCGGAGATCTGAGAGGGGCTCGACCAGTGGCTGTAAGAGGTGCGAGGCCAGTGGCCTTGGAGGGACAGCTAACTAGCAGATTCTCTGGAAGGCTCGCAGTCAAATGTTAGCACAGAAAGGGAGCTACAGGTATTAGAAAAGATAAAAAAATGAGTGGCAAATGCCTTCGGGGTCAGGCATGTTGCACATTTTGAACTTTAATAGCATAATGGAGAAATTGCAGCTGGGGAGAGAGCCCAGAGCCGGCAGGAAGGAAGGGTGTCCTGAAGCTGGGGGGGCGGGGGGGCGGGCAGCGGGGGAGGGAATCACCACGTGTGTTCCCTGCTTCGCCAAAATGCCCAAACCACTATTTATTTTAATGCTGTAAACAAGCAATCTAAATATTATCCCAGTTCCATAATAAGTAACATGGTAACGTGATACCCTGCGGGTACAACAAATTATTTATTAGGTTTTTTAAAATTCTAAGGCAGTGTCTTTGTAACCAGTAGATTTCTGTTGGGTCAGATCATTAAAAATATGGGTGGGGGTCTGCCCCCGCCGAGTCTGGGGACGTTATCTCTGAAACACAACCGACAGCCACATTTTCTTTGTCGCTTTTTTCCTACGGCCAGAGGAAGGTCTTTAAAGGGGTTACCCCATGAAAAGGTCACACGCCCCCCCAAACCCATTCTGTCTGCTTCCAGCGCCTCGTCTCACATCTGCCAGAGGGAGAGGAAGGAGAAGATCCGTAAGACTAAGACTGATTGCCCAAGAAACCCCTCGGGTTGTGAGCCTGCTCTGGGCCGGTTAAAAAGAACGGTTCCATGTGGCAGATGGGTTGGAAAGATGTGTTTCCAGCCCTCCTGAAACACCTGCTGAGGGCGCCGAGTTTGGTAAAGGCCATGGTCAACTTTCCCAAGAATAAAAATCATGACGTGCATTAACTGTTACCAATAAAGCAGAAAAGACGGTGGTATCTGAGACTGCAATTATTAATGAAGATACAATACTTTTATGACTATATTCGTTTACATTTTTTATTCATCAATAACATCCCCATGTATCTTGTTAAAGAATCACTTTTCTAGCCCAACATGAGATGATGTTGGGTGTAGGAGAAATAGAAGTATGCACTCCTGGCCGCAGAGGTTTGGACAAAGTCAGAGAAAAGTACAAGCCAGGATGTCTGCGGTTAGAAACCCAACACGAGGCACAGACAGGGCTCTGGGTCTCAGAGGAGGAGCCCTGAGCGCTGGGTGGTCAGCGGAGAAAGTCTGCAAGGAGCACACCGACTGGAGCAGAGCAGCCTTAGAGGAGGCGCTTGGGATGGGAAAGGATAGGAAGTGGAGACGCAGGAGGAGCGAAGGTGCAGGGCAGGAGCATTGAAGGAGGACCCTAACCAGTGCACAAAGGATGCTCGCAGATGCATGAACAAGAACCACATACCCCGGGGTCACAGGGACCGCAGATGGAAAGACAACCATGTGGGTGACTTCTGCATTCCGTGCACTTCTTTTATTTTCAAATATTCAATAATGAGCAGACCTTGTTTTCAGAATCAGAAACACAAATTCATACTGAAAAACAGCACCTTCTGTGAATGGCCACGTCCAGCTGAGCGGAAGTTGCACTTCAGGGACAAACGTGGGGGAGAAAGAGGCTGGTTGAGGCCAGAAACCCAGAGCATCCAACTCTCAGAAATGAGGAAACGTGTGCTTGCCACGCCCCAGCTGGTTCCAGGAGCCAGGCAAGCCCCCTTGTGCATCCACAGCTGTGACACAAAAACCCAGTGGGCCAGTAGATTTTCATCTGCTGAAGTTCAAAGTTGCCCAGGGCTGCATCCACTTGTTAGCTCCCATGGGATGACAGGCTATATGTACCCCTCTCTACACAGGGAAACTTCATCCCCAATGCGGCGCTGGGAGGCTCCCGGGTCCACAGAAGGGGCACGTCATCCGGCCTGTGGTGGATTCACAGCTTGGGGTCACACGCCGAACATCACAAGGCTAATCAGAGGACATGATCTGTGCAAAGCCGTCCCCGCAAAGTGAGAGACACTTGGTGGCCAATGGTGATGGCAGACGCTCTGGGTCTTGCAGAGGGAGCGACCCCCACTCACAACTCAGCAGGACATCCATGGGGCCCCCCAGGACTGCGAGCCTCACATCCCCGCCCCGCTTCAGGTGGGGAAGACAGAACTAGCACTGAAGGGGCTGCAGCAGCTCCTGCAGGTACTGACCGGCCCCCGCCGGGGTGCTGGCTCCCTGCTCCTACATATGCATTGCTGGCCTGGGGCACCGCTCAGGTGACTATTGGCCATCGTCAAAATGCAGGCTTGGTCTTATAGCCTTAGATTCTGAAGGAAGGACACGCAGATGAACAGACATGGTCGTGGAATAGGAGCCTGAGAAGGCCACAGCAAGACAGTGACAGAAGAGATTCTGAGAATCTTGCATCCTAGTCCCAAGCCTGGTCAAAGAAGCCTCGTCCTGGACCTGCCACACACCAGTCCCCAGGACAGGCTACCATGTTGCCACCAAGCCTACCTGGGCCACATCCAGCCAAAGCTCAGTTCAAAGGGTTGTCTTGAGAAGGGCCCAAAACAGGGGGACGGACACCCCAAGAGAGAGTGCCCCAGTCCATGCACAGTACGAACACACATCGTAACCAAAGACTGTCCCTTTTCAACTAGGAGAAATGGATCGGATGACACAGGGGCCAGGAATTCCCAAACACACTTCCCCACCTCATGTGGAGAATGGTAACCTTCCTTCAGATTTCCCATCTATGTGAGTCCCCAGCCCTACCTCTATGACAAATTAATTAGGGGTTGACAGAATCCAGGAAGCTGTAATCAAGGAGGATTTGTCTTGGCCGAGGAGACAGCTCGATTTCAGGACCCTTGGTGGGTCCCGTTGTGCGCGGCAGTCTCTGGCACAGGATAAAATGTTCACAGCTACAGAACACACTGCTATCCTAAAGTGATTTTCATTTTATGATATTGTAAAAACCATTGAGAATTAATGAATCCTCACTCTGCATGGAGTTTTAGAAGCTAGCAGACCAGTGTCTTTCATTCACAAGATGACTTGCCCAAGGATCCACTGCTGGTTGGAGGTTGAGGGGGCCTAGAGTCAGCCCCTTGGCGTCTGGAGCTGGAATCCTCGCCGCACAAGCAGGAGGGCTCTGAGCTACCCCGGACCTTATAACTGAAGGAGACCCATGAGGTCTTGGTACCAAACCCAGTCCATCTGGGTGCCAGATCTCAGCTCTGCAGGTGGACCCTCTGCCACCCAGAACTCAGCCCGTGGTGGACAGTGCGGCTTTAGGAGGTGGTCTGGCTGTGGGGCTCTGGTCCCTCTAACCTACCCCTGCATCCCACTCCACTCTTCTGTCCCCAGCTGTCTCTGATCCACACGAGACTTCCTGAGCCGTCCAGTTCTCTCTAGTTTCTGGACCTTGCTTACACAATCTCAGCCTCAAATGCCTTTCTGTCTCTTCAGAGCCTGGGTCCTTCAAAATCTGTTCCCAGAGCCTAAGTCAAGTACCACCTACTCAAGAAAGACTTTCCCTGGCTTCTGGCAAGCCTGGCCTCCCTGTAGAGAAATGATTATCGCAGCACTGAACACACTCTATTATAACTGCTGGAGCCGCCCATTCTCCTGAGGGCAGAGGTAGCTTTTATTTTCTCTCTATTCTTACCATCCAGCAAGTGCCTGGCCTGTGGAAGGCGCTACATAATTGACAAATGACTAAAAGGAACCAGAATTAAGAGCCTATTCTACTCCCATTAATTCATTCAATCTTTATAATAATAATATAAGGTATGTATAATTTTACATTAAAAAAAAACTGGAACTCAGGAAGCTGAGGCACATTGTGTGGAGTGTGCAGAGCTGGTCCATGAGGAGCTAAGATTCAGATGACTATGGGGTACAAAGAAGGAGACTTTAGAACAGAGTTCCAGAAAGGTAGGTCACAGAACCTGGTGGGGCTTCCTTATTACAGATGCACTGATTTTTTAAGAATCCCTAAATAAATCCACTTTCTTTTTTAAATGATACTTTATACTGACAATATGGCCAGGGAGTGGCACAGACTGAAAATGACTACATTCTGTGGAGCGGTTGGGTGCATGCAGGAGAAAATCAATAGTTTCAAAGAATTTTCATTATTTTCCATTATTTCTATACATCAAGTTAAGTAAACGTGAGAAGGCTGCGGCCAAATGAGCTGACGGGCGCGGAGCATGGTGGAAGGGAAAGGAACTGGCATTTCAGCATGAAGACTCGTGGTTTCATTTCAGGATCATGACTGGTGAGCAGGAAGATCAGTGCAGAGAAATCCAAGGGACGGTTCCTCCCAGAGAGGGCGTCCTTCAGCATCCGTCTCAAGGAGCCTCATTGTGGAAACCATGAGCAAGTCTGCAGCATGTGGTCCACGCGGAGCTGAACAAACACTAGCACCCGAAATCCTATTTTCCCATCATCTTTCATGAAAAAGTTGGGCTCCAGACAATAAAAAAAAAATCACACTTAAGACCACAACAAAAATCACAGATTTAAATTTTTAGATATGGAGGAACCCTCCGGTGGTGGAGCTGTCCTGTATCTTGACTGTGGTGGTGATCGCTCAAATCTATAAAGTCGCAGAGCTAAACACACGCACGCACAAATCAGTGCATGTCAGACTAGTGAAACACGAATCACGTCGGTGACCTATATCGACACGTGTCCTGACTATGACATCGGACTGCAGTTATGGAAGACGGCACCACTGGGGGAAACAGAGTGAAGGGTACACAGAAGCTCTCCAAATCATTTCCTACAACTGGTACAAATCTACAATGATCTCACAATGAAATAGAGTTTTCTGAAGAGCTAGCCGTCACACCAGGTTAAGATTCTGGGCATCGCAGAAACCATTATAAGAGGTGACCAGCTGGCTAAGGCTTTTACCTGTGGCATTTGCAACTTTATAGCCAAAGAATTGCTTTGTTGTCCTTTCTGTTTGGGTCCTTGTCTGCACTCTCCTGAGCCTCTCCGGCCACGACACCGCTCAGTTATTAGATGCGGTTGCTCTGCAGAGACAGCCAGGAGGGCAAGCCAAGGCTGAAACAGCCGGGCCGTGCTTAGAATCAGGGCAGCCTGTGACTTAACAGTCAGGCACAGTGGAAGTCAACAGACTCTTATACTGGTGTTTTCAGTTTTAAAAAGCAAGAATCTTAGGAGTAGAAGGTTGTTGTTTTTCACCTCAGACATGGAACCAGCTCAGGCCTGTCTTTCGCCATCCTCCTTTCTGTGCCATCCATGTTCCTTCCTCTCCGTTACAGAAAGGACCCTGCTCTGGGCAGTCCTTTTTCTCCCAGCCTGTGACAGGCAAGACCAAATCTAGAAGTTGGGATAAAACAGATGTCAATGTGCAAATGCTTTGGAAGGCTGCCAGAGGTTAGTATTTCTATCATTTGCGGGTGGTGCAGGCCACGTGTAGCCCCGGCTTCACGAATCCTGATAGCGGGAGATCCCACGTTGCAAGGACTCAAGGAAACTTATTTAGAAGCCAAATGACAAATCCAGCCCAACTCAAGACTGTGACTTCCAGTTGTCCAGCAGCTTTTTACAGCTTCAGGATTTCACTCACTAAATGTCTGCTTTAGTTAACCTGACTCCAATTCACAATCCACTTATCATTTTCACTGCAAGTTTTAAACGGTTTGTTTATTTTGCAGTCTTCAGAGTCCCCAAATATTATTGATGCTTCTGGAACAAAACTGACCCTACTGTTTGAGTGTGCCACTTACTGATGAGCAATAAAAAAAAAAACAATAAAGGCATGCGGTGTATCCTACACCCAGCAAGAAATGAGCGACTCGACCCCGTGATTCAAACAAGCAAACACGGTGTCCTAGACCAGCTCAGACACACAGATAGCACGCTTAGGAATTCTAACAGAAGTCACATAAAAACTAAAGTGGTTCCTAATTTCTACCCTATAACAGTGTAGTCGCCAGTTTGTTTGGGTCAAAAGTAACAGAAACACAATCAAACTAGCTTAAGTGAAAAAGATAAACCATTTCCTCAAATATCGCAGAAAGTCCATGGGTAGAGTCAGGATCCTTTTCCTACGTGACTGGAGCCCAAGGTTCAACCAGGTCAGGTGGACACCTCGGTCCTCCAGCCCTGCTTCCCTCTGCTTGGTTGTAGCCTCAGGCAGATTCTCTCCGCAGCTCCAGACTTTGGCCCTTAAAGTTCCTGATCCCGGAGAAAGTGAGCTTCCTTCTTGAAAGCTCCAGCACAAGCCCAGAGAAGGGCTTTCTGTGACCCAAAGAGGTCCTGAGCCAGTTGTCAAGGCAACCGCGAATGCTGCAGAGATGAGGTTCTCTAACTGGGCATCAGGGACCGGGGTCCACCCTAGCGCTCCCCAGGCTGGAAGGCAGATGGAGGGGGCGCCAGCTTGACCTCAGAATCTGGGCAAGACCATTTTAGAATGTAAAAGGACTCGTTCTTCAAAGAAAAGGACTTTGAACAGACCAAAAAATACAGGTCTACTAAGGATAATTTCAACTACTATGGTTGGTCAGAAGGTAGACTTTTGTAGCAATCTCAGATGCAATTCTGTTCTTAAACTTAAAATCATCTAATTTGCAGTTTAGGTTCAGATTGCATAGAAAAAAAAATACAGTTAAAGAGAATTTAATTTGCAAAACAGTTTTGAAAGATAAGAAAATTGTAAGTGAGACCCCAAACTACATGCTGCAAGCTTTGGATTGATAATTCTGAACTTGATGGTGGCTTTATTAGTTTTTTAACTCTGCTTCATTGTCTGTTATAGTGAAAAAGTACTGCCTTGAAAACAAAGATTTCAGTACTGCAATTACGGGGGAAAAAGATTATTTTTTGCTCCCAACCCCATTCACATTATTCATAAAAGAAGCCACACTAAAACACAGGTGTGATTGCCTCTAATGTTTAAGAAGCTCCGTGTTTATCTGAAAATAAAGGATTGCAGGGGAATTTGCTTAAAGATCACTGATTAATGCAAATTGTCTCTTGTTTGCCAAGAACCACATATACATTGGAAAATGAATAATTCAAAGGAACAATTGTTTAAATATTTTGAAAAAACAGTCTTATGCAAATTGCTTAGCAAGACCACATGGCATCTACAGAAATTCCTTATCTTCTCCACCATGGAAGTCCCGTTTTTAAGAATAATACTCTGAAAAGTAAGGACTCACTTAAAAATTTAGACTTTCAAAACTCCTATGGAATTCTGAGATTTTTTTTTGTTCATCAAGGCTCTTTTGGTAGCAGAAACGTAACTCAAACAGGCTGGGGAGAAAGGAGGATGCCTGAGGCACACAGCCAGGCATTCTGGGGTGGAAATGGGGGATGGTGGCTGGAACTAAGAACTGGACGGAGCCAGGTCCCTCCCGTGCCCTCTGCCACTCCGCTTGGCTTTATTCTCCCAGCTGACTCCCAGCTGAGCTTCTCTTTGAGGGCAAAAGCAGGGTTTCTGGAAGCTTCTAGGCTCATATCATCCCAGTTTCACAACCCAGAAATAAAAAAGATTTTTTGTAACTCTCCCAGCTTTGATTAGACTTAGACTTTGCCACGTGACCACATCCAGACCAGTCACAGGACCATAAAACGGGGCACTGGGATTAACTCAGCCTCAGTTCCAGCCCCAGCGCCTCATCACTGGCGGAATGGGGCAGGAGTGGTTTGCAGTATCGCCTTCAGATCCAGGCAAGCAGGCGAGGCTCATTGTTAGACCAGCGCCACCCAGAGTCTGGTCTGAGGAGCAGTGACGTCCACAAGCTCTCTGATGCAGGTCCCTGCCAAGATGTGCAGCAGGACGCTGGTTCCTTTATAGAGAAAGTCTTGCTATCCAATAATAGTCAGTTGGACTCAGTTGGACTAAACAGTGTCTTCAGTGGCACACTTGGCTTCCCGTGTTTGAACAATGCCTCTGCGAGGTCCCCTGGCACATAGTGAAGATGCAAAGGTGAACAAAAACACATGCTATTTCCTACCGTCTGGGAGGGAGCCGGGCATAAGCATGAATGAAACAGCTCAGTGAGGACTGGCGAGCCTTGGGCCAGGTTGATAACGACAAGCCCCCCAGTGAAGGGTCTTTGTTCTCATTCAAGGAGGAGATCAGCTCAATGGAGCCGTCCACACAGCAGACAACTTACAGAGCAGGACGGCACGCCTAGAGATGCCCATGTCACTCTCTGCGAGTGACAGCCCTTCCGGAACCCGTGTGCTCCCCTGGCCTGGGCCCCAGCAGCACTTCCGCCCTGCAGCCTGAACGCCCTCTGCTGCTGTAGCCCAGCCTGCATCCTCGCGGCACCATCCCAGCTTCAGATTCGAACCGGCCTTCGTTGCTGAAGCGCAGGATCTCACCTTGAGCTCTCCTCTGCTTTCAAATATGAAAACCCCTCATGGACCATTCCGGAGCCATGCCAGAAAATTACCCTTGCTAATTACAATGAAATAAAGAGTACGTCTGCACCATGCAGCAGCCTGCACTATCTCTACAGCAACTGTCAGGGAGAAAGCAATCCAGCGTCGCATTAAAAGAGAGAACTGAAAGTCCGTGCTCTCCCAGGATATTGAAAGGAAATTCACATCTTTACTTTTGTCTGCCAGCAGATGTCTTTACTGTAAGGCTGCCCTTTCCACCTGCAGATGGGTCAGGTATCAGAGGGCTGGTTGCAGCCAACAAACCCACTTGAATTCTCTGATTCTTCCATCTCTCTGAAGAATACTTAATCTTAATGATATTTCTTGCAGGTACGCATTAATTCTACATTGTTCCAGTCACAGAAAATGCCATCTTCTTGGACCACGTATTAAACATTCATATCCAATCTCTCTGTTTCCAACACTGAGTCTTTCCTCTGTCAGGACACAGCTGTGTTGCCGCTGCCCCAGGTCTCCTGTTTCTGGTCTCTCCTGGGTCCCTGAGTTCATCACTCCTGCCTCACCCATGGACCTACAGGGGCCTTGGTAATGCCTCGACATGCCAACAGCTGGCCCCAAACTGTATTGGGGCCCCTCAGAATGGTCCTTTGCAACAGTGAGCGACAATTTCAACATTTTTGTGCCTTTCTGATGAGTAGCAGCAGACAGAGCAAGAAACACAGAGAGAGAGAGACAGAGAAAGAGAAGTATCACAACAAACCAAACAGAATTCTAAGACCTGCCGGGAGATACTCCAAACCTTCCCTAACCAGTTCTCCATTCTCCCTTTCCTGTTGTCTTAACTGCTTCAGGCTTTTCTCTCCATCAGGGAGCTGTTCGGCGCAAAACAAAACAAAAAAATCACCAGGAACGCATCAGTAACAGTGAAACACAAAACAGCAGTCAATGAACGCAATTCGTGTAAAGTTCTCTCTGATTAAGGAAGCAATACTGCGTTTCCTTAATTTCACAAAAATCACTTGGGGTAGAAAGATGCGTGGAAAAGAAAATCAAGTGCTGAATCAGGAAAAGACGGCGGATCAAGGGCTTTCATCTAGGAAATCTTTAGCTAAAAAAAAAAGAAAGAAAAAAACCAGAGAGGGAGAACATCAATCAGATATTATTTCCAATTATTTTTCAAATTGGAACAGAGAAAGAAAACACACACACATAAGCTTGACATGCTGTTACTCAAGTTTGTTGCTGGAAGGAAAGTCCTTGCTTATATTGAAGTAAAGTTCTGAAAATAAGCAAAGAACAGATTCATTGATTTTTGGGGGAGCCTGGGTGTAAAAAAGAGAAAGAATAAAGAAGTGCTCTTTGCCCGCTCTGTCCAAATGACATCCCCAGTGGCCTCCCTAATGGTGGGGGAGGGGAGGGGGCAGGTGCCTGCCCGGGCACATGGACAGAACTGCCCTAAGGCTAGGGCTAATGGTATTGGCTGAGTCTGCTGTAAGCCTCTCTTTTCTAATAGCCAACTTTCTATGTGCGAGAAGACAGACAGATATTGATTGGTCCAAATGCCCTTGAGTTGACAACATCTGAAATGAAAATCCACAAGGCTAGCACAAACTTTCTGCAAGTTCAATTTCTGGAATCTGATTATGACACTGGGCTGCGGAGCCATTCACACATGTAAAAGGCTTCTCTCTTCTGTACCCCCATTTGGCACCAGTAATTGGACGGAGTTAAGTGGCTTCATCAAACTTGTTATTCAAATGTCGAGTAGAAAGAAGCAAAGGCAGGTTAATCTTGGGGCGATTAAAAGGGGAGATGTTCTCTCGCTGGTACAGGGCTGAAGTTGGAAATAAGGTGCACAGAGCCTTGGCGTCCCTCCCCACCTGGCACAGTCGTTACGCACAGCCTCAACGCGCAGTCTCCAAAAAGCTAACGCATGCGCTGCCCTCTCAAAGGTGCTCCCGAACACATGTGGAGACGCTGCTTGGGTTCGTGACTTGGGTGTTTGGTGCGTGGCAGAGCTCCCATTTTGCTACATCCATTACTCAATCACAATTACTTTTCTTCTCCTTTTCCTTCGTCTCCCAAATAAGATGCTGAAGTTGCAGTTCACACTTGTGAGAAGTCCTGGGAATAGCAGGTTTGCGGTACTCTGTCCAGCTCTTACTAAACACGCCTGGGCATTCTACAAGTTCCTCTTGATCGATACATCGATTGCGGTGTAAACCTTAGACAAAGTACTATTAAACTGGAAGCGCTCACTGCTGTTGTCTTAGGAGGTTATTCAGGAGCATAAAAAGGCCAAACCTTTCGGAATTGGCATCTGGATGTTTGTGCCAAAGAAACTGCAGATGGAATACACTTTCAATTTATTCAGTCATTGATTGGAAACGCTGATCCTTTATGGCTTCATGTTTCTTTCCTCATTAATCTTAGTTAACCCTCTCAAAACAAGGCCCGCTTTGTGGCTCCAAATATCGAAAACCCACCATGCCGAGAAGGCAGCTTTGTAAGACAGGTTTGATTCCCAGCATCAGGAGATCAGTCAACAAATCCCTGTCTTAGTAGAGGCCACTGATTTCTTTTTTAAAAATATTAAAATGAGGAAGAAATAGTCTTCTGCAAGACAGGCTGGGGAGAGGTGGGAGGCAGGAGGAGGTGGGGACGGGCTCTAAGTGACGAGCGGCTCCCGCGGAGGAGGGACCCCATGGCGGGATGTCTTGGGCGCTTGTTACCTCGGCACCAGCCACAGTGAGTTGCTGTCAGCAGGAGCCCAGGGTCCTGCTCTCGTTACCTGGTGTCCCCCACAGGTTTCGCATCACTCCCTCCTTGTCCAAGGCATAGCAGGGTCCTTGGCAATGCCTTGTCATGAAAACAGCTGGCTCCAAACAGCTTTGGTGCCCCTAGAAATGGGCCACAACGGCCCCATTCTTCCTAAGGGGCCTTTGCAACAGTGAGCACCAGCTCCAACTGTTCTGTGCTTTTACCACTAGTTCCTTCTAATGAGAGGCAGAGAGACATAGAGACAGCAAGAGGAAGAGACAAAGGCAGTGAGAGAGAGACAGAGAAGGAAAAAGAGCAGGAGGAGAAGGAAAACTAGCACAAAAGCCTGAACCCCAAACTCTAAAATTGTCTAATTCTAAAAGAAATAGAAAACTAGAAAGAAAGACTAACAAACAAGATCCACTACAGCCCAAACGACAAAAATTTCATGGCGGACTCCAGACCCTCCCTGCTGCCATGAAGCTCTGCACTCCGTGCATCAAAACCTCATGAACAGAGTCTGGGAGGTAAAAACCTTCCCTGAATTCATGAAAAGATCAACATCTGAATATATATTAAAGATAAAGTCCAAATAATTCAAAAGAGGCAGAGAAACCCCAGCCTAATTTCTGAGCGGGTGTGGGGCCACTGCCCCCGATGGGGAAGCAGACCCCCGGGAAGCGTGTGCTGACACACTCTGCTCCCATTGCATCCGAACAAGCATTGTTCTAAATGGCAGGCTGTTTTATTGGAAGAAAAACATACATCTCTCAACTCAGAAAAATATGTGCTCTCAGCACAAAAGGAGGAAAATAGCCCGTATCTAATGCCAAAACTTTCAGATGAGACGTGAGAAAGTCCAGCATTCCTCCCATAATGCATCCTCCCACATCCAAAGGTTTGGAGCACCTGTTAGCATCATTCCAGAGCGATGTGATTTGGAAATACCCCACATGCCCAGAACCAGCCTTGGGCAGAGGACAGGAGCAGCATTCACATGGGACTTTGCTAGAACACAGAACCGTGTCCTTACAGGTCGTCACCAGCATGGGGCCATCTTGTCCAGTATGCCAGCTCCACTCCAGCCGGAGCCGGACTGCGGGGCCGTGAACACGGGGACTCAGCTGTTCTCTGCCCAGGAGAGCATGGCTATGTCTCTGTCCCCTCGGCTCACAGACACAGAGGCTGTTTCCTGCCCAGCGTGCTCTAAAACGGCACAGCTGCCTCCCATGCAGGTCCCTTGTCACACTCGGCTCTGATGACTTTGCCGATTTCCAAGGAGAAAATCTGCCTTCTTCTAAGGATAAGATTGGCCATTTCAGATAATTGGATGAATGACCATCAGCTTGGAAGGCTGTCCCAAAAGTCGAGTTTCAATGTATTTTTGAACAATGCTCCACTTTGACGGGGTCACACGGCCTCCCAAAGTGCCCCTGGGGAGGGCTGCGGAGGTGGGAGAGCCCGGCCTGGCTGCCTGCCACCCGCTCTCTGCCTTGACCTGAGAGTCAGACCTTTCCAGAAACACCCGCACATCTAAAGAATTCTCTTTTTCTCCCATCTCAGGTCAACTCACCACCAAATGAGTGTGCCCAGAGAGAGCAGAATCCAATTAAAACTGTTTAGCTGTCCCCCAGCAAGGTCCCAGCTCCGTGGGTCAGTGTGTGCCTGGCTCATGACACCATTTAAGGAAGGCCCCGCCCTGGCCTGGGTCTTAACTAGCGACATGCGCCCTTCACACACTCCCATGGCATCTGGCCGACCCAGGACCCCTGGGAGCGGGACTTTCCCATCTAACCCAGCCGGCGACCCCACATCAGTTGCGTCTTGTCGCTGGGAGGGCCAGGGCTCTGCGCAGCCCCTCACCCAGAATCTCACCCAGCCGGGAGTGGGCGCGAGGTGTCCTCCTCGGCTGAGTGCGAGGGAGTGGCCGTGTCACTGCTGCTCACAGAGGCAGGTCCCATCGGACCCTCCGCACGAGGCCAGTTTAACACCAGGGACCAGACAGAGCCTGTGCTTTGCTTTTTGCAGAGGAGGAAAACGTTTTTTTGATTGAGGACAAAGGATTCACAGGAAAGTCGTCCCCTGGTTTCACATCCAGAAAACGTCTAACACAGTGAGCTTCGGGGAATAAAGCTGAACTCCAGGGCACAGCCTGTCTGCGTCCCCTGCCTCCACGACACCTTTCTTTCTGGCTTGTCTTTTACAAAAATAAAAAATTGTTTTTCCAATTTCATGGCAAAACATGCTTTTGTAGAAAATTCATAAAATGCAAGGAAAAAAGAGAATTTTAAAACATCTATTTTTGTTTGGGGTTTTTTTGGGGGGGGGTTGGGGGCTAGATCTATAATTCTCCTCCCAACGTCTGTAATTTTAATTTTACTTCCCAGAGTAAGCATGGTTTTGGTATATTATCCTAATTTTTTTCCAGTGGACATATGTATCTTTTTAAAACAATGTAATTATACTCTATGTGCTATTTTATAATCTGCTTTTTTTTTCACTTATCGACGTAACCTGAAAAATTGTCAAATCCCTAAATATTTTCTTTCCTTCGTTGAAGGGATGCAGAGTCCAGCCACCCTCTTGCCTCCCAGTGCACTGCTGTCCCGCATTTGGATAAACCACATTCTGAGGCGTATCTTCCAGGCGAAAGCTTTGTGCAGGGACATGATTATTTCTTTAGGATAAACAAAGAGGGATAAATGCAGACAGAACTGGTTTAGTTCAAATGACAAGCCTTTTTTATGTAGAGCAGGGAATGCTTTTAAATAATAAGCGTATAAAACAAATAGCAACTTCATACTTTAATTAATTGCCAAATCGTTTTTCGGAGCCCTTGGCCCACATGAGCTCCTTGTCCACGTCACTGTGCCATTAACGTACCTCTTCCTGTCACCATAGGGAGAGCCAGCACCTTCCCAGAGGCCTCCACATCGCTCACGGCCTCCCCCCTCCTCTCCCAGGGCCAAGAGGACAGGCTACACCGCCTGGACAGGAAGAGACACCTCACCCAGTTGACCCTGCCCAGTCCAGGGCCATCCTCCTCTACTCTCTGAGAATCCGCCTGCCAAGGTCACCCTGCTGTCTGGGGTGGATATCGACCTGAGGCTAGGGCCTGCCACCCTGGACCACGCAGACAGAGAACACCATCACCACGTTCTGTTGATGGCCCTGCTTTAAATCCAGAGAACATCGTTCATTCAGCCGAAGAACCATGATCTCTCGCCACGTGGCTTCTCCCACATCTGAGGAATCTGGGAAGATAAAAATGAATCAGTTCTCAGAATCAAACCCCATAGTCAGTTTGTCCGTGTATTGGATTGATTTGGCTCCTGAACCATTCCAGCAGCTCTTGGATAATAAACACTCCGAGTGCACCACGCTGCTTGCCCCTCAGCCGGCCTGATGGCAAACCCCTATTTCCTAGTGTGTGTGTTTCTAACGGGAGCCCCCCACCTGCTTGATGCTCAAAACGGGGTCTGTCCTTGCAGCCCAGGGGTGCATCTTCCTTTGTCACCCCAGCGGAGTTCCTGACATCCAGAGACCCTCCCCTATACACTGTGCAGCCGGACTGAAGAGCTCACCATGCACACCCCCATCCTTCTCCATCAAACAGCCCTGATAGCCTTGTGGAAACCAGTCCCCGGGGCCAGGCACGGCCCAGTGTGGCACACGTGGTCACGCAGTCCATGTGATCTGAGAGATCTCGCCCACCTGGCACGCCTGAAATCTCATACAAGTCGGCCCCTCTTGTTAAGACATGAAAGGATCTAACTAATACAAAAGGGAAGAAAAAGTTATCCAGGAGGGGAAACAAGCCAACAATCGCCAGGCATTAATGCCTAATCACCAATTAGCGCACGAGCCTTCGGTGTGGACGTGGAGCGGAGCAGCAAGCGGCTGGAGCTGGGCGAGCCTGGTGAGGGGGAGCGGGGGACAGAGGCGAGGATAAAAGGCGAAGGCGGCGGACTCAGCAGCCCGCCCTGCTCCAAGTTTGCCCAAGGCCCACCCTGCTCTTCCAAACACACTGGCCGGCTCTGCAAACAACTTGCACGCCGAACATTTCCAACATCAAAATATTCATAACGAGGCACCTTCGCCAGGTTCTCCGGGGAGATCTGCCTTTGGGTAAGGAACTCCGAGCCCGGGAAAGCAGTGGGAGACCCTGCAGTAAGAGGGCTTGTTAAGATCAGTTGGCAGCGTCCCAGCAGGCTTCTCAACACTCGATGAGAATTACTAAGCATCATCGCGTGGAGCGCTGCTATTCCACGAACCAAAAAGAAAAGGAACAGGAAGCTAATTGGCACCGTGCGAGTCAAGACGGAACCCGGGACTTAGCGCGGAGCGTCGCTGGCTGGCCGGAGGGCCTGGCGGAAGTCTGAGAGAGGCAGCCCGGCTGCAACTACCGGCTCAGCGCGGCCGCCGGGGGCCCCGGGCTCCCTCCGCGATCACGGGGAGAGGGTGGCTCCCGTCCGCGGCTCTTCCATAGCTCCTCTCTGTGGGCATCCGGGAGGCCTTTGGAGACCACGTCAAATGCATTATCGGAGAGGACAGCACGGGGAGGTGGGCGTGAGGACAACATTCACATTCAAAGCCGCCCTCTGCGTGCTTCCCAGGGGAGAAGCAGGTGCTGGGGGGAGGGGGGCTGCAGCCACCACTGGGGGGAGCGGCGGATTGGGAGGCGATGCGGGAAGAACTTTCGGGAACCTCTGATCCACTCATGCTTTTGCACCTGGACCTGCCTCCCTGGAGAGGACAGACCAGCTGAGCAGAGATGTCTTAGTTATAAGAGAACCTGCAGCGGCCTCCTCATTTCTCTCTGACGACACCTGCTCTCTGGGGCAGCATCTCCTTCCCTCACGGGATGCGCAGCCGCGCCGTCTATAGAGCTCAGCTCTGTACCGTGGTGGCCGTTCTAGACTCTGCTTCCCTGGGTTAGCACATCCCTGCCGTGCCTGCCGAGGAGAGGGCTCCGCCGGTGATGCGGGAGTCCCTCTGACCTGCACGGGCCTCCCACCTCACTCACTCCTGCTTTGTCACTCACGCGCGGCCCCTGCAGTTGAAGTGCACGGGGCAGATGAGCTTGTGCGTTTATCGGCGTCCCTCCTTGACTCCACGTGAAGCAGCATTTGTTTTTTCAGTGAAATACAGTCAGTTTCAGTATTGTGTCAGTTTCTGGTGTGCAGCATAGTGATTCAGGTATACATAGGTATATATATCCCTTTTCATATTCTTTTTCATCATAAGCTATTATGTGATACTGAATAGAGCTCCCTGCGCTATACACTGGACCGTGTTGTTTACCTATTTTATATATAGTAGTGTGTCTCTGCATTTGGTTTTGATTCACCACAGTAAATCGCCAGTCGTTTCTGGAGGGGTGGGGGTGGTTCACTACTGAAAACAGAACAAAACCCCAAATGAACGTGTCCCTTGGGGATAGGGCTGACTGCAAAGTGATTCATTTTAATTTCTTAGGACCTCATATTACACAAGCGGTCCTGGCTGAGGAGTGGCTGCCTTGTCCCTTGTGCCCCCTGAAGCACTAGGAACACCACTTCCATTCTGCTCCCACTGACTCAGGGATGGGAAATGATCATCAGAAAAAGCCCTGACCCTGAGACCCTGCAGTGCGCACCGGCCCCTGCCCAGCTGTGGGGCCCAGTACCTGCATGCCATTGATTTCTTCCCCAAATACCAAGCCAGGCAGACCTCAGTGGGCCCCAGGATGCTAACATGGCTGGCTTTTACATTTGCAGGAAGGTGACCCCCTCCGTGAAGCACAGCCAGCCCCGGGCCCGAGTAGCCACAGGCTGTCCCGCCCGGTGACCGCCAAGGCTGCCGGCTGCTCGCTGCTTCTCGCCGCTGATCGGCTGGCCCCCAAGGCCATGGCTTAACAAGCCCCAGCAGAAGTGGATGGGAGGAGGTTTTCTCTTCCCTCTGTGAAGAACGCAAAATTGATATAAACAATCCTGAGAAGTCAGTCGCCCCCACCCCACACCCAGTGTCACACAGGCATAAATTGGTAAAGGACCATAATCCACATAAAGGATCATAGTCTGACCCCCACCACCACACAAGGCCCCCCCGGAGGGGGTACCTGCTCCCTGAAGCACCACCTGGTTCTGAGACCATCTTCACCCTCACTCTTTCAACTCTAAGTCCCTGAAATTATAATCAACCAAAGAGGAACCTATCGGTAGGTTCTAAGGATGTATAATTGTATCCTACAGGGAGACAAACTGAAATTATCCTCTAAACTAAAAACACTCCAGGAAGACAAATGCATATTATATCTTTTGGACTTCAGGGTAATGGCTGGAATTATAGTTTAGGTTAGATTCATGTGTAATCTCTAAAAAGAGGGCTTTCTTTAAATCCTTAATCTGGGATGAATTGGAAAGTAAAAATTTTCTGGAGGTAAGGATTAATTTCTTGATCCTAAGGGGAAGGAAGACCCGGAGGGGAGGCAGCCTTGGTGCAGACAGAGCTGGGCCGCGGGGACTGCTCCCTCCCCTCACTCAGCTGTCCACCCCGAGGGCTGGGAATTCCCAGCACCCAGAAGGCAGACACAAACGGGTGGACAGACCCCAGCTCTCACAGGGCTTACCGTCTCCCTGGGGAAACAGAAAATGACTAAGAAAGTGACTAAGAAAGACACGTACAGCTGATGGCAAAGAGTGTAGGGAAGTGACAGCCAGCAGGGAAGGGGGGTTACCTGGGGCAAGGGGGTACGGTTTTAATTGTGGTGATCAGTGGCTGAAAGGCCCTCGATATCTCACATCCTCTATAAATACTCTCATGTTAGTCTCCGTGTGTTGGGGCCGCAGGCAGGGGATGGAGGGGGGCGCCAGAGTGGTTGGAAGAGCAGGGGTCTTGGGTGTCACTGGTGCTCAGCTGGGGAGAGAACTTCAGTAGGATAATGACTAGGATATTCTGATCTACCAAAGGGTCCAGAATGTGTCTCGAAATGGCTCACTGCTGTCTTTTTCTCGCCTATACTCTTTGCCATCAGATGTACGTGACTTTCTTATTCACCTGCTTGTTTTCTGTTTCCCCAGGGAGATGGTAAGCCCCGTGAGAGCTGAGGTCTGTCCCCCTCTCCCTCTGCCCCATCCCACGCAACCCCCACAACCAACTCCCTAGAAATCAAAGAGCCTTAAGATGCCCATGATACGATGTTGCAGCTGAAGGTCCTGGCTCACGTGTTGAAGTGATCGGCCTGTTAGTGAAGCAGGGCACCAGCTCTTTGTCCTAAAGATGTTCTTTAAACACCACTGGTGCAAGTCAGGGGACAGCAGGTCCAAATCCCTGCCCATGCTCTGCTGGAGGTATTGGGGCACGCAGTCAAATGCAACACGATGGTCAGTGGGCACAGGAAGCACAGTGTGGCCAACAAAGTCCACGCTCTCTCTGCCTAGGGTGTCCAGGGAAGGTTTCAAAAAGAGGTGATACTGGACTTGGGTTTTAGAGAATGAATAAGCATTTTTCAGGTAAGAATAGATGGAAAACGTTCCAGGCAGGGAGAGCAGCAGATGCAGAGTCACAGAGGCGGGGCAGACCCAGAAGGTCTGAGAACGGCCAAGCTGTTCCGTGTGGCCAGGACACAGGAATGTGGGCAGGAGGGACAGAAGACAAAGCTTGAGAAGGATGTTGGAGCTGGTTTGTGATTATGAGAGTCCGTAGTGCCCCCTGGGGGCCTGCCGGGGCCAGTCCTAGTGTTGAAAAGACCCTCTGGCAGGGAGATGAGTGGGAGGCCGTTGCAATCACCCAGAGGCAAGATGTGAGGTCTAACGTGAGGCAGGGCAGTGCGGTAGGAGAAGACAATTGGGGCAGGGCAGGCTGGGGCAGCAGGAAGGAGAACTCAGAGACGGCTGCCTTACATGGGGAACATGTTAATCTTCTCTTGCTACAACTCCACATCACCATTAAGCTAGCAACTTAAAAATACACACAGCTACCATCTCACAGCTTCAGTGGGTCAGGAGTCCAGACATACTTAACCAGGTCCTTAGCATGAGTCTCACAAGGCTACAGGCAAGGCATCGTCTCATGCAGAGTTCTCATCTGGTGGTTTGACTGGGGAAGGCTCCACTTCCTTGCTTGTGTGGTTGTTGGCAAAATTCAGCTCCTTGTGGCTGTAAAACAGAGAGCTTTGGGTTTGAGGAGGCTGCCCTCAGTTTCTGGAAGTCCATAGTGTTATGTAAGAATCCCCAGTGGGACCACTTGCTTCCTCATCGACAGTGGGTGGGAGAAACTCCAGCAAGACTGGTGCTGCAATCACAGGCCACAGAACCACAGACCTCTCATCACCTCTGCTGTAATCCAGGGTCAGAAGCAAGTCACAGCCTCACTCACATCGCAGGAACGGGGGCCAGGGACCGCGGGGCCACCTGAGAGCCTGCCCCCCGGGGGGGAGCTCCGTTTCAGGCATTGTGCATCACCAGCCTCGTATGCTCAGTAGTGAGAGGGAGAACAGAGACACGTAGGGGTACAGGACCCACAGATGGTGGAGGCGGGTGGCCACTGGAGGAGCAAATGTGCAGCCACGGCCGGCCAGGGCAAAAGCAGCTCGCCTGACCCGAGATACTTTCCAACCACAAATACAAATTGTTTCCTGCCAGGAAACAGGAGGGAGAGTAATCAATATGCCGTCTGAAAAAGACTGCAGATTGCATGATTCCACTGATGTGTAATGTCCAGAAAAGGCAAATCTAGGGAGACAGAAAGCAGCTGAGTGTCAGCCGGGGCTGGAGTGGAAGTGGGGGTCTCTGCAGAGGGGCATGGGGGACCTCTGGGGGTGGATGGAAATGTCCTGGATTTGGATTGTGGTGACGGCTGCACAACTCCATAAGTTTACTAAAAATCACTGACAGGTACGCACTGAAAATGTATGCAGTTTACAGTGTGGAATTTGTGCCTCAATCCAGCTGTTGAAAAAACACAGCTGGTAGAAAACCCTGCATGTAGTTGGGGCAGGTGACACACAGCAGCTGTACATACAGGTGGGTGACACTCTGCTCACAGTGACAAAGGCTCAGGAGACGCTGAGAGAATGAGGCTTATACACTCACACTGTCGGGGGATGGACAAACCCCCTGGGACCCCTCTTTCAGGAAGAGACATGCTGGACAAAGTGCCCACAGAGCAGCTGTGCCCCCTCCCACTCATTTAAGGAATAGCACCTGGGAATCCACAGGTGTCCACGTAGTCCCTGCCCTGGGGGAGCCACACGCACCCAGAGTCCCTGGCAAGAACACGACATCCCCCGTGGAGACGTGTGCATGGGCAATGAAGACCTGCAGGAACGCCAGCCCTGACCCTGGCCACCCCAGTGCATGGGCAAAGGTGTCGTGTCCTTGGTGCTGTTTGCACTCACCAACATCCTGTGTTAGAACCGTGGTGACTGAATACCAAACCAATGACCAGCCCAGCTTGTCCCCAGATTAAATGCCCAGGAGGTGGGGCCACATCTTCCCCGTCCCTGCTGCCTCCTCATCGCCTCCCTCCCTGTAAGGAGTCTTTGCCCTGCCTGGACCAGTGTCCCAGCTCCACCAGGAGAACCAGGTCACCAGAGCCTTGAGATAAGAAACTTCACCTTCCTCCAAATTCAAGGAAAAGTCATGACCAGAGGGAAGCGACTGAAGACAATTAGCGACTGAACGTCAATGCTGCACTGTGGTCATGACGACACCTAACACTCTGGTCACCTTCATCAGTGCCGCCATCACTCCGGGCACTTTGCATATCTTGGTGAAGCACATTTCTACCCTTGCTCCTCCTCACCAGCCTGACGGGGACTCCTGTGCCCACTTTACAGATGAGAAAATCCAGGTTCAGAGTCCAGCCCCTCCTGACCCTAACCCACAAAGCAACCCCCAGCCCGTGTCTCCCCAGGGCCCTGCACGTCCCTGTCCAGGGGCACATCTCTGCAGGGGGCACCGTGTGAAACTTCTTCACCATCCCTGGGCGACATCTCCAGGTCACACCAATGTGCCAATTAGGTCACCACAATCAGCGCAGAAAGCGTTTCGACCTCTCATGGTAAAAGGTTTTTAATGTGCTCAACTCACCTGTTCCTTTGATTAGAAACAAGTCACAGAAAGTTGCGAAGCCAACTGAGGGGGGTTTTAAAGCCACACACTCCAGCTGAGCGTCTTAAGTGTGGCCCAGCACTCTGCATCCCGGTTGCAGATCAGGGCAGCTGGGGACTGACGGGAGGCAGATAGAATTACACACTCCCCGACCTGGAAGGAGCCTGGCCCAGCTAATCCAAGGCCCTAATTAGTGAGATGAGAGGCCTGCAGCCCCAGAAGTGGCGTGACCTGCCCACGGTGAGTCTGGGAGGCCACGGAGGGCCCCGTGCCTGCGTTCCGCCCGCTGCTCTGTGTCTGATTAACTCGTAGCTAAAGGCGGAGCTGTTTCGCAGACACCTGACAAAAGTCGTTTCCAGCAAAAGGTTCTATTTAGTCCTTACACATGACCTGCGTATTTTCTCTCCTGGAATTTGATATCTTGGGAAACCTGCCAAGGCCGATTCACCAGGGAGAGGGCGTTTGTAAAATGGAAAAAGGCAAATCAGAGCGGGAAGGTGCAGGCGCTCACTGCAGGCCATGTGACCGGCTCCCCCAGCACTGGGGACAGGGCTCCCACGTCCCTCGGTGTCTGCGCACCGCCCAGGGCATCACTCCGCAGTATTTGCAGGGCCCAGCCAGTCCGGGGGGCAGCGGGCTCTGAGCGTGCATTGTGCTGGCTTCGCTGAGGGGGCTCCGGTCCAGCCTCACAGAGGCCATTTCTGGCCCTGCAGACACCTCTGCGGGCGTGGCCACATCGCCCGCTGGCCAAACCATGGGCGGTTTCTCCTGTTGTTTCAGAAACAAATTTTCTAAACCCATCAATCAGTAAACCAGAGTGATATTAACAGCAATTATCATTGTCAAGCCTCTTTAATTTTTTTCTGAAGGATGGCTTCATCTATTACACCGGGATGGATCCGGTGAGGTCACTTACCAGGCCTGGAAACCACAGGACACGTGAAACAACAATACGATGGGAGAGGAGGCATCGCCCGGACTTGTAAGACCTAAAGGTTACAGCCTGCCTTTCTTCCTTTCTAGTTTGTTCCTTCATTCGTTCCACACACATCCCCTGGGGGCCTTGCAAGGGCTGGACGCGGGGAGGCGGTGCCTGGGGGAGCCGCAGAGGCCTGCGCTGGTCCCCAGGGGGTCAGATTCAGGAATCAGTGTTGGTCACAGTGCGTGCCAGGTGATCTCCAGCTATCCACAGACCCTCCAAGAGAAACTTCAGAAAATGCAGGTGGAGCTGCCTCGGAAGACAGAAAGGGACACTGGCCCTGGGAGCAGCAGGAGGGAGGCCCCAGCAGGAGGTCGCAAGAGGCCTGGCTGGAGGAAAGGGAAGAGTCTCTGAGAAGAAGATGGTGTGGACTCAGGAGCAGAGAGGAGGGGAGGAAACAACCCAGAGGCAGGTGGGAAGACCCTCCAGCGTCCAGCTCGGCAGAGGCCAGCTCCAGCCTCGAGGGCCCAGCCAGCAGGGCCTTGCAGGCAAAAGACAGGGCAGCCTCCGGGGCCCCAGGAGTCAGCCACGCGTCCTGGCTTGGCGTCTGCTGGCCAGAAGGGGAGGATGGCCAGGGAGGGCCTGCCCAGCAGAGAGGGAGAACAGGGCAACAGTGCGGACAATGGGCTGTCCCTGCGCTGACTTGCCAACTCCTCCATTGTCCTGTGTCTTGCTTCCTTGAGTAAACGTTCCCAGCAGAAATAGAACCATCATAAAGTCATCTCTACCATGGAGTTTATTTAACCTGGTCCAGCCCAGGCTTAAAACCCAGGGAGACCATTCCCTGAGCCTCAGCTCAGACCCAGGGCGTGGGCAGGAGCACAGACCCCATCCTCCCCGACCTTCCTGAATTAATTTATTCCACATACAATCTTCTCCTGGCCTAGAGGGAACATGGTTTCATGGAGGTCCTCTGAGCAGGGGATTTATCAAACCAGAGTATATGCATGGTATGAACATCAGATCCATTATCTAAGCTGTTGGTTTTAGTCGAAATGTCAAGAAATGATTTAGTGTAAAATCCGCCACAAAAGCATTTATTAAAAAATCTTTCGCTGCTCTTCATCTACAAACATTTACTACCCTGCATACAAATGTCAGCGGTTCAACCTAATATACTTCTTCATTTATTTACTGTTCATTCCTGCTGGATAAAAGCCAAAAATGACGTCCCCTGGCAGACCGTGGCACGTCGCGGACTAGAGAGTACTTCTCGCCACCCTGATGTCAACTAATCCATCTTACTGGGGTGCTGTTTGAGAACGGTTAACCTCATTAAGGTCGTGCCTTCTTTGGGCAGTGGAGTCCTCTTCACACAGAGGTTTTATTTAAAGACGGAGGTTTAGCCACGTATTAGCAGGACTTTCCAGAGGAAGTAAATAAATTAAACGTGGACTTGACAGCTAAGTAGACCGAAGTGTGTCAGATGCGCTTTCCTGCAAACAGGTAAAAAAAAGTTAACGCGCTGATTCCCCGCCTCCTGTTCGCAGACCCTGGAGGGTCTCTCATGATCGCATTTTTTTTTTAATTGAGGTATAGTCAGTTACCATGTGTCAGTTCCTCATGATCTCGTTTTGTGTTCACCGTATTCTCTAAGCAAAGCGAGCTCCCACGGAACCACACAATTCTGCATTCGGGAGCGACTCCCTCCCCTGCAGACGCGAAAGCCAGGACTTGCCAGAGGACTGAGTAGCTGTGGAGGTCACACAGCTGCTTGGTGACAGCCGCAGCCCTAGAACTTGGATTCATGGTTTTAGATTAAACGTGTGTCATTTGGCCCTGTTACAGGGAAGGAGAGGGGATTCCAACCGCAGAGAGGGCGGCCAAAATAAGCAAACAAATACAGGCCATTGAAACTCAGGGGGAGCTTGGATTTCAGAGCCTCAACTGTAAGCGTCGAAAACCACATTTCACCTCCAAGTAACCCTCATCTGCTTTCTATCTTCCCAATCTGCGCCCGTCACGTCATCCTTACCGCGGGTTATCGATGCCTCCGGCACAGGACCTGTGTATTCTAAATTGGCAAGGCAAACATCCAGCTGTTAAAAACACTCCGAAGAAGAATGGATTGTGAGCAAGGAAGGCCAGGGGAGCTGTCCAGATGCCTTGGCCAGGGGGACTCTGGCCTCCATGTAAATGCACCCCAAGGGCCGGCTCTGAAATCCAACGATAAACACGCACACTTGTGCTCACTGCATTTGGGGTGCCTCCTGCCCTTGACTTGCGCAGACTGCAGCAGCCCTCACTCCCTGCCGGTCCCTCGCCAGCAGGGAGGTGCTCATGCCAGAGTCTGCAAAAGTTCTGCAGATAAAGCAGGGAGACGGAGGAGCTGCAAGGGCCAGTGGGGTCCAAGCCATGTCTCTAGCCCCCAAGAGCTTCCTTGACACTTCCTGGGATGAGCTGGGCTGGGGGTTGGTGGCTGGGTTCGAGGCAGGTAACATGTGCCTGCATCTTGGTGGTACAAACCCAGAACCCCCATCTCCCCTCACGAGCTCTGTTTGTTTCTAATTAATTCTCTGTTCCTAATTTCCTATTTTCCTCTCTCTCTCCTCCCCCCCCTTAAGTGATGAAGACGAGGCTGATGGTAACAGGTAACAGCAATATGAACAGCCATCATATTAGAACAACTACAGGAGAAAAGTCGGCATTCACTGAGCAGCTCTGGCCGCTTCGCTGTGCTAACTTACTCAGTGCCCTCACGGACCCCAGGAGCAGACGCGCTTGTTAGATACACGTGCTCTTTCTCCCCGGCACTTCTCCAAGTTGAAGGCTTCTGCAGATTTGTTGGCTCTGTGCCGTCTGCCTCCAGCACCAGTCCCACAGGCTCAGAGAGGCAAGACTCTCTACCGTGTACACTGTTGTGTCCAGTGCCAAGGACAGTCCAAAAATGCAACTGAAGGAGCAAATGAAGTCCCATCTTACGGATGGAAAACTGAGGCTCTGAGACATTGTGGATCCCCAGTCAACCCAGGCAGGAAATAGGAGTCAGCACCAAACTGTGGTGAAGTCAGAAGCGGTGACTGCCAACTTTTTCTGCTCCTCTGAGAAACCAGGGTGTCCCCTGGCTGTCTCCTTGGCCTCTCAAATGCCACCTCCAAGGGCAAGCCCCTCATTTTCCTTCATGTCAATGCAGTAATTTGAAGAGTCTCCACCTCTGATCATGGATTGGGTGCCTGCCTCTCTCAGCTTTTTCTGGATCAAAAGATGTCTGGGGTCAGGGGCCACCCCGGCCCTACCCCCGCTGGCGGGCATGGCCTCCGGCTGCCCCCGGCCCACCTCTGAGGGGCTCGGGGTCTCAGTCCCTTCTGGAGCCGCCCCACTCACGGCAGTTATTCCTAGTGTGAAATACATTTGTAGCACTTCGAGAGAGCAAGCTCAGTTATTTAACTCTACCTAGATTTTGTTCAAATATAAGAGTTCCAGTGTACATCTGAGACTTCTGGGAAACTGATTTTTCTGCTTAAGATCATTTCATAGGGTTTAGCGTTTAAACCAAATCGGGCGCAAACTGATCTCTTCGTAGAGACTGGGCTAGTTTTCTTTGTCTGAAGACCAGAGGAAGCGAGAGAGCCCTGCTCCCCGCCCCTACGCTTGCCATCCGTATTTGACGATTTTAGCAGAACACAGTGGCCCACCGAAAGTCATCTTTAGAGCAGCCAACTCCATCTCCCCTCATCCCGGAGCTGTCGGAGCCGCTGTGCCAAGGGAGGACCCGGGAGCCGGGAACAGCATTTAGCACTCAGCTGACCTCCCATCCACCTTTCCAGGACGCCTGCTGGAGCCAAGAGGGTTTGGGGATTTTTTCTGTTTCTCAACCATTTTCAAGTGATTTCTTTAATTTCCTCCCGAGAGTAAAGCACTGATTGACCAGGGATTTTAAACTGGAACCTCTCACCAGAAAATACCACTGACAGTTGCAGTGATGGGAAAACGTCCCTGAAGCTTATCTTGAAGTCTGCAATTAAATTAGCTGCTGGTAGTCACGATGCTCTAATATTTAATGTAAACCGTTTGCACGTTCCTCGGAGGAGAAAGAAACGGTGTGATCATGTGAAGACAAACGGTCTTCCACAACTTTCCAAAAGATGACAGCTTAAAAATGGAAATGATGAGATTCAAAATTAAGAGAATCTGCAAGTCCTAACTAAAAAGCAAAAGGTCGTGGAGGGGTCAACACCCAGTCACTGAGCCCCCGTCCCGTTTTACCGCAAATCATCCGTGAGTAAGTTTAAATGGGTGGGAAAAAGTATGTATGTTAAGGTCAGGCTAAAACGTCATAATTCTTCCAATAAAAGAGGAAACATGAGACTAGGATGAATGCTTGGGAAATGAATTTTAAAGACAGAATTCAATCAGAATCTGCCCCGTGGTGACCTGAGGACGGGCTGGGGTGGAGCGCTGCTCCCAGCCAGAGGTAAACGAAGCCGAGCTAGCGCCCACATCCTGGTGGGAGGTGAAGGCTGGCCCGCTGTCTGGCACACACTGGCCTGAGCAATCTCACACATCAGTATCCAATAAATGATAGTTACTATTATTTAATGTTGCTATTGTTAGTATGTATAAAGTGTGCAGTACCACAACTGGCATATTTAAGGAATAAAAAGGCACAAAGAGTTCCTTGTCCTTCCCTGTCTCCTCCCATAGGTCAAATGGGATCCAAAGGCCTTGTCCGTAAAGGCCTCCCATGACCCAATGACCAGCAAAAGCCTTCACCTCATGGGTGGCCATATAGATGGGCTCAAGGGCAAAGTGGGGACGGGGGACCCTGAGGTCTCGATGGCACCGTTCATCTGACCCAGGCAAGGGGGCCGTGCTCGGAGACCTGCCCCTTAGAACAATGGTGTCCAGCAGAAATTTCTGTGATGACACAGACGTCCTCTACCTGTGCTGCCAGAGCTGGCGGCCACCAGCCACGCGTGACTGCTGAGCCCTCGAAATGTGGTGAGTGCGGCTGGGGAGCTGAGTGTTTACATTTCCTCTCGATTAATGTGTTGGATTGATAATTAAGCAACTAACTGTGCTTAAACAGCTACCTGTGGCTGATGGCTGCCATCCTGGAACCACCCTGGACTGATCCCTGCCAGGTGGGCTGGAGGCCCAGGGCGGGTCTGAAGATGTGTCGTGGGCACCAGGCAGGAGGCCACTCCTCTCCCCGCTCCCCGCCCTGAACGCCCACACACAGAGCTGCTACAGACACTGCGCTTCCAGCCCCTCCTGCCAGGGGGCCCAGAGGCAGCCAAGCTTGGCACAGCCTTGATGCTACCAATCACAGGGCCTGGCTGGGCCACACAGGCCACCCCGGAGACACCTCAGGGTGGTTCCCACACACCCAAGGTGGGCGGGCAAGGCGAGGTGCAGCCCCACTGCGGGCCCGCCCACATCTCAGCCCTGTCAGTCCTGCTGCCCTCCTGGGCCTCCACGTGGGCACTGGGGGCAGAGGCAGGCCAGCGCGTCTGCCAAGCCTGATCCTTCACAAACCTGCCAACACACACACACACACAGGCCCGCATGCACACACACGTGCATGGACGTGCACCAGCTCGTGTGTGCACACAGGCGCACGCATGAACACACATTCACACAAGCACACCCGCTCACTCACGGCTCCTAGGAGAAAGCCGACTCCTCCAGTAGCAGCAAAGCGAGACCCATGTTATCCTATCTAAGCCTCCACTGCCTCATCTGAAAAATGGGATAAAGTAGATTTTTTGAAATAATAATAGTATTAACTTTGCTAGGTCGTTGTGAGCCTTAAATAAGATCACGATTTCCCAGTGCAGATAAAAGTCCTTCGTACACTGTTCCTTCGTCTCTTCAGGGTGTGATAGCACTGTATCTCAGAAACAATGGATATACCTTAACTTAAAAATCCTTTATTGCTAAAAAATGCCAAGCATCGTCTGAGCCTTCAGCAAGTAGTAATCTTTCCGCTGGTGGAGGAAATCCGCGTATTTCGAGGATTACCAAAACGTGACACAGCGACACAAGGCGAGCAAATGCTGTTGGAAAAATGGCACCAATCGACGTGCTCAGAGCCGGGCTGCCGCAGACCTTCAATTTGTAAAAGTCACGATATCTGTGAAACGTAATAGTGTGAAACACGATAAAACAAGGTACTCCTGTGCAGAAGAAATATTCTGGCAAATCATTTGGGGCGGAGAGGTGAGACCCCCAAAGAGCAAGTTCACGTAATGAAGGATGAACAGCTGTGAGGAAGAGCGGGTCTGGCATGGGGTTGGGGGGGCCCTTCCTTGAGCTGAGTGCTGGGCAGCATCTGCAAGCTTTAGGGGCAAGAATCGGGCTGAGCTGATGTAGGTGCAGCTAATTTCCAAGAGGAACCCCAAAGAGGAGCAGGAGAAGCATATACATGGGGGGAGCACAGATGAGTCCACGGCTGGTGTGGCAGGAGGACCCCGGAGGGTGTGAAGTCGTTCCCTGAGCGAGCAAGGCAGCCCCCCACTGAAATCTCTACCAGCATGTGCATGCTCTGCCGCAGGCTGGGTGGGGACAGATTCTTCTGGAGGCTTTGCAGCAGCGGTAAACACCACAACTGGATTTTGTAACAAGGAAAAATCGAGGACAATTCTAGGCCACCAGAGCCACGTGTGAAGAAACAGCTGGCACCTGGGTCCCAATTCTAACGTCTGTTTACTCAGCCTTCTGTCTGTTGTGGGTTAAATTGTATCTCCCAGAAAAAGAGATTTTCCCCTCCTAACACTGGGGCCTGTGAATGTGACCTTTCTTGGAAATAGCCTTTGTAGCCATAATTGAGTTAAGATGAGGTCATACTGGGGTAGGGTGGGCCCTGGTCCAATGACTGTTTTCCTTATGGGAGGAGAATTTGGATTCAGAGACACACACAGGGAGAATGCCACGTAAAGAGGGAGGCAGAGTTTGGAGTGATGTGTCTGCAAGCCAAGGAACGCCAGCAACACCAGAAACTCAGAGAGAGACCTGGAACACACAGCAAGGTTTCTGCTGGTCTGGGGCAGGAGCCACACGGGCCCACAGGGCTGCAAGCACAGCCCGAGCAGTGGCCACGCTGAGCTCCATGCTTTTACTTTTCCAGGGTCTGGCACTGACCTGGCACATGGTAGGTGCTCAGTTAATATTTGTGGAAAGGATATGTGGAAGTGTGTGATCTTATAGAAAAACTTGGGGTTAAGAGATGCTCGGAAGGGCTGGCAGCAGGAAGTCTGTTCCTTAGTTCCTGGGCCTGGAAGAAGAACCTCCCCCACCCCTGTCTGCCTCCCTCCCCTCCTCCTCCCCGTCCAATCACAGTCCTTCCCGGCAGCTGCGCAGAGGGGATAGTCCAAATTCACTTGTATTCCTCAGTTTAAATCCAGGATTCATTTAACCTTTTAACTCTTTAGAGTCACCCCACTAGCTGAAACCATATAATTTAGACCCCTAGATGGAATCATACTAACAGGAGACTGAATTTTGCAGACTGAGGTAGGCAGACTTCAAAGAACACCCAAGGACCCACGCCCTTCTGTAAATCCCCTCCCTTTGAGTGAGAGAATAGATCTTAAAAGTTCCCATCACGACAAAAACAGTTTGTAACTATGGGAGGTGATGTGTATTTGCTAAACTTAGCGTGGTGGTCACTTTGCAACATGTCCTTAATCACATCATTACCTTGTGTACCGCGGATGTTTACAATACTATATGTGAATGGTATCTCAGTAAAACTGGGGGTTAGAAAAGCAGATACAAATCGGTAAAAAAGGCATTATTCACTCTCTCCTACAAGAGCAGAAAGGGGGTGAGAGCAGCTGGAAGGACCTACGTTAAGCTCTCAAGCAGACGGGCCAAGCTACAGCCTGTGGGCCAAAGCTGGGCACTGTCCTCTTCTGTATGGCCCACAAACTAAGAATGGTTATTACATTTGTAAATGGTTGAAAAAAATAAAAAGAAGAATAATATTTCATGACACATGAAAATTATATGAAAGTCACATTTCAGTACCCATAAATAAAGTTTTATTGGAACGCAGCCACGCACATTCATTTACATACTGTTCACAGCTACTTTAGAGCTGCAGTGGCAGGATGGAGTCATTTCAATAGAGACAGGATGGCCTGCAAACCTAAAATACTTCTCATCTGGCCCTTTACGGAAAACGTTTGCCCTTCCCTGCTCTAGACTCTTGAAAGAATTCCTCAAGGTACCATCGTGGACCCAGCCACGCTCACCGTCCACAGATGGGGACAGAGTCATCTTCAGGGGAGCAAGGAAGACACAGACTTTTTCAGGAACATTCTAACATCTTCTTGTACCATATACTGTTAAGAAAGTTAAATAATTTTCACACACACACTAACTTCTATAAAAGAAAGTAAAAACTATTTATTGTCTTCCAAAATATAAATAATGCTTAGCAATTATTTAGAAAAAAAACTAGCACCTAATATTTGGTGCTCTGTAAATAGTTATCTCTGTGATGGAGAGGTTTCTCCCTCCATTCAGAGGATTTTGGGGGGGAGGGGACACCATGTGACAACGGCCCCCAAATCATTCTGGGCAAAAGACCCAGGAGGCTGCCTGAGAAAGACCTACGGCCAGTGGGGTCTCCTCCGAGACCAGAGGGACCCCTGCAGCTTCACGTTTGGCACAACCATGGACTCCCACAAAAGCAGCATTAGGCAGGAAACAAACATTTTAAAAACAGAAGATGAGGTTTTCACCAAAGAGCTTAGTCTTATGGAGGTCCAGGCAGTGTTTCTTTAAAGTCTTTATACTTCGAGCACTGTAATTGGGGTGTCAATATTGGAACGTCAAAATAGAAAACCCTGGAGTCAAATCAGGCAGAGAGTAGATCAGGTGTCATTTTCTTTTGCAATCTGAACAAAAGACATTTTCTAACCAAGCCAAATATGGGGGAAAGGAGTTATGGAGATAGCTAGAGAAACGCACACATCAATGTGCTTCCTGCAAAATTTCAAACGGCTTGGTGACAGCTCGGAGAGCCTGTCTAGGGATAATTTTATGGAAAAGCAGTCAGAATGAAATCAATTAGAAAAGCAGGAAGGATGTATGTTCTGTCGTTTTTAGGGGGAAAATGGCTGCTTGATTTTCCTTGGCGTGCTCCCTCATAACCACTTTGAAGGCCTCTCAGCTGAGAAGGGGAATCCACACCCTGAAGGTTCCCGCGTGTTCTCCCATCAGTTACAAGTTCATCTTTCATCCGTCTAAGCGGGGCGCTCGGAGCCCATGTCGGTGCCACGTGGGGCGTGGAAAGGCTTGCAGCCCTGCCTCCCCCACAGCTCTCAGGACATCTCTGAGCCAGGGACGTCATCTCTTTCCTTGGGCCTCAGTGTTCCCATCTATGTCACGGGAATAAAGCCCAGCCTTGCCTCCTCATCTCAGGCTGTCAAGAGTATCTACTGAGACCGAAGAAGTGAAGATTGCTCGAAAGATGGAGAGCATTCTTATAGTCATCTCTGAGCTGTAACAAAATAAAGGTCAGAGCAGGTTGGAAAGCACTTCTGAGTGTTTTAGACACAATAGCTTATAGTCTTCCTCCTCAATCTAAATGGGGAATGCATTTGCCAAGTCAAAACAGGCGGGCTGACTGCTAAACATATAAATGGAGTGTAACTTCTAACCACTCTCTATTCTCCAGGAAAGTGTGAAGGGCCTGGAATCTGTCAGATTCTGTTTTTCTGCTGCCTCCAACCATAAAATGCTCACAAAACCACAAGAAAACTATATTGACACAATCCCCAGGATAGATCAGAACAGGAGAGAGATTTTGATGGGTAGACAAGAGCAGAAAGCTGAACCTTCTTAATGGTGAGGATTTATATCAACCCAGAGTATCTTAAACATATCAGCTCCAGAAAACGCCAGATAAAAAGGCAGGCCAAGTCCTTGGATTTGTGGGGGCACAGGAGGGCTTGGTCTGGGCCAAGTTCAGCTGAGAAGAGCAGAACAGCAGTCTCGCTGGCACGTGCTGTTGTGCGCTTGCATGAGCTAATATATCACATGAATAGAGATGTTTTAAATGTATTAAACATTGGTCCTTTTTTTAAAGAAATTACACTGACAGAGGCTTCCTTAAACATTATTTGAATAAAGCCTCATTTCTCACAGTCCAAAGAAGTTCATTAGGAGGAGATCGCTTTGGAAAGGCATCAAGAAGCTAGCCTTTCTTCTCAGCAGTGAATTACATCAGCTACTTCCTAGTTATTTAAATCTTGAAATAAAAGATGTAAACGCTACAGTGACATCTTAAGATCATTGGAAAGACAGGTCTTGCATGCACAAAAATGCCCAGCTGGTCTGCAGATAAAACAGATTGATAATTAGTTGCAAAATGTAACATTTCATCAAGAATATTTTGAATAATCCAATTTATCTTTGTCAGATATGCAGCACATATTTTTCCGGCGAGCAGCTTTGTTCTTTAACATAATATTATAATTTCAGGCTGCTAATGAAGGCGCCCGCCGGCCGGCCGGGCCTTGATGTGCGGCGTGGCGGGGAGCGCGCCGCGGCCCGGGGACCCGAGCGCCCGAGCGCGCCGCGCCCCGCTGCCGCCACCTGCCCGCCGCCGTGCGGGCTGCGGGCCCCGGGCCGCGGGCGATCAAAGGGCCGGCGGGCGGCGGGGAGGGCGCCCCTGGCGGGCGGAGCGCGGGCCGGCGGGCGGGGGCTCCGCCGACTCCGGCTTCTAATTAACCGGTGGAAGCGCGCGCTCGCTGCCCCCGACGGTGCCGGCGATGGTGAAGGCGAAAGCGAAGGCGAAGGCAGGCGGGAGCGCGTGCGGGCTCGCGGCGCGGCTGCTGGGCCGCCGGGCCTCCCCCGGGGCGCGCCCGGGTCGCACCCTGCGTGGCCCTCGCGGGAGTGGCAGGAAGGCAAGGAGGGCCGAGGACCCACCGATGGTTCGCAAGAGCTGCGAACTCATCCTCCGCGGACCCCTGGTGCCAGAAGACAGTTAGGGCGCACGTGCTGGTCGAGCCTTTCCGGGGGCAATTTATCACTTCACGTAAGCCCTGCTGGAAATGCCAGGACGCCCGTGTTTACACGGATGAGCGGGAGCTGCTTAGCATTCGTCTGGAGAGCCCGGCGCCGGCCCAGGAGGCAGCCTCCTCTTAAGAACAAGAGGCCGGAGCGCTCTGGAAGAGACTCGACTGAGATGCGCCCCAACTGCAATTCCCTCCAGTGGCCCTGGGGCGCACGGCCACCGCACCCCCAGGTCCCCCGCAGTCCAGGAAGCAGCGCCAGGGGAGAGCAGGTGGCAGCGGGGAGCGGAAGTGCTGGCCACGCTTCGAAATTAACTCGCCCTTCCCGGAAGGGGCACAGAGTTTGGCAAAGCAGAGAAACCGCCAATGCAAAGAATATCCTTCCATTTCGTCTGCGGGCAAACAGCCACCGGACGCGTGCTGTACGTGCAAAGCGTTTCTTTTAAAGTTACCATTTCAGCCATGTGTTTGCAAACCTTACACTCCTCCCCCCAACCCCCGGTTATATCCATGCTGGCGTTGTTTGGTAATATTTGGTATTTGCAAAAACAAACTCAATTCTTACACCGAGATTAGAGTTCTGTATCCCTTAGGTCAGAATCATGATCAGTAAGAGATGGAGACCACTTTCCTCACTGTCAGCGTGTGAAAGGACAGTGCGACCTGTGTCCTAAAATCCTGCAGGACTGACTTGCTGAGCCCCAAGGGTCCAGGAGGCAGACTTCATTATGAGGCTACCTGATAATAAAGAATAGTAAACTTGAGTGGGTTCAGCAAGTTCAGAATCCTGGGAAAAATGGATATGCTCGCAAGACCAAGAATTGCTCACTTGGAAGATGGGTTCTTCTCTTTATTTGGTTGTTTTCACTCACACAATCGGGAGTGTTTCAAATACTTCGCCGTCTCCGGGACCACGGTCAATGCAGTAGGCTGAGTCTGTTGGTTTGAACTTCTCCCAGTACGTACAGCTCTTCAAACACACCGTGAGCATCATTCAGCCTGGAGAGGACCGGACCAACTAAGCTGTCCCCCTGTGCTTGTATTTCTTCCAGACTGGTTGTGTTGCAAGCCTTCCTGAATAACTACTTACCTTATGCAGACTCAAAGGTCAGTCCAACGTCATCTCTTTTCCCGGGTATATTCCGACTGTTTAGATGTTCTCTAGGATTCTGACCATCCAATGATCCCCATGGATTTCACATTTTTCTTCTCTATTCCCCCTTCTCCAAAGCCAACCCAGCAACTCTAGAGGATGGCCGGGAAGCCAGTGTCACTCAGGCTCCTCTGCCTGTCCCCAGTGACCCTGCCCAGCCACCATTCCACTCCTTGCCCCAGTAGAGGCTCCCCTGAGTACTATGGCAGATGAAGGGACAAGTGCTTGTCTTGATCACTGTCACCCTCTGTTGGTTTCTGGAGGTGAGCTGGTGCTCGCTCCTCTATGGGACGCCATTCCTGGCACAGAGGCATCGGATGACCGCCCCGCCCCAGGCCACATGGGCAGCTGTCTGTGTGTCTCAGGAGTCCCCTGCCCTGAGCTGCTTTCAAAAGCCCATCAGAACGGCTGGGGAAACCCACTCACTTTATTCCTCTGTTACTCAGGTCATCAGCACTTGTCTAGGTGCCGAGGGTTGCTTTAGCAAACCCATGAGAGGGTACTTGAAAGCCAGATTCAAACTCTCATCTTCCCCACACCTGCGCCTCTCGCCATCCTGGTGCTGCCTCGGCACCTGGCACGTGGCTCACCACTGTGGACCTCCCTCACTGGCCTGCGGGCTCCTTTCGCCAGCAAGTGGACCTTGCACCTCCGGCACCACTATCTGTGCACAGTAGGTAGTCTGTACCCATCGGGGGGAGGGGGGTGGTTGGACGGCCGGAAGCTGGCCACCTGCAGTGTAGACCCCAGGAAGTGCTGCGCACAGCTGGGCACCTGGCGGGTCCTGGTTTGGAAGCCCAGCTCACGGACCTTTCTTTCTCTGAATGTACAAGTGCCTAAGAGACCCCGTGGCCCATTTTTGTCCCTCTTCTTTTTTTATGTCAATTGTGTCCTGAAATCAAAGATTTTGCCTGAAACCCTCTTCTCAGAGCCCTGATGGCCCCTGTTTCCTACCTCCTCCTTTTTTTCTCCAGTCCTGGGGATGAATAAGGTATGGTTCCAGAAAGAGGGCCGTGTCCCCAGCAAGGCACTGGGGCCTTCCCAACTTGGCCAAAGCCATCTTTTGAGCCTCCTCTGAAGATCAGCCTCCTGGCCTGGCCTTGGCCATGCTGGGTTCAGTGCAGTGCTGCACCCTTCCCTGCCTCTGCCCACATGGCCTTTGCCCCAGATGTCATCTTTCCTCCTTTCTCTGCCTCTCAATGTCCTCTAGAGTCTGCAGGCATCGCTGGGAGGCCCCCAAGCGGCACAGCAGGAGTGTTCTCTCCAGCCAACCATCCTTGTCAGTGCATGGCTGTTAGAACCCACGTCGTCTTATTTCTCACCATGGATGTTTGTGGGATGTTCTCACTCCTCCACTAGACTGTCAGCTCCGTGAAGACGGGGACTAGGTGCCCTGTTTACTTAGCATATCCTCAGCTTCAATTAAAAATTTTCTGGGTAAAGAAATAAGTGCATCTAATGAATAACAGCCTTCAAACAGGCACCCTGGAAAGGTATCTGGTATATTAGGTTTGTGTCAAAGAATGAATCTCTAGACACTAGCTAAGCAAGAAGAATGAAAAACATTTCAATTAATCACAGAAACGGTCACTCACATGAGTTTTGGTGTAAAGGTGAACGAAGGTGAAAATCATTTTTTCTGGGATGTCAAGCAAGTCCTCCCGCAGCTCTCCTTGATGAGCCCGATGTGAATACTCTAAATAATGCAAAGCAGTACAAGCGTTAGCAACGGGTTCAGTGTTTTCTCTTTTAGGCACAAATTTGCTCAAGACGACAGGATGGAAATGCTTCCCTGTCATCCCAGGTCCCACAAACCTTTACTGAGCGAGTGGCAGTCCCCGCCGCGGGTCTCTGCCAGGCACAGGCACGACTCGCCATGCCTCGTCCAGGGACACCCACCCACACGTGGCAGTGCCAGGTCCACCATGGTCACTTGCTCCAAGACAGCATCCCGGCCTTCTCCTAGCATCATGGTCACCTTGTGGGCAAGACCCAGAAGATCCCCGAGGGCACTGACATTTATTTATCGAGGTTTCATCGAGCCAACTGCAGCAGCAGGGCTCTTGGAGTGATGCAAAGGCCGGCTTAGTTTTGAAAGCTCTGGGAAAATTCCAGAAAGGTTCAACAGTAAGGGCTGCTCAGCAAATCACCCTGGGAGACCTGGGCAAGGGGCTTCCCTTTCGACATGTCCCAGCCATGCTCCCTCCTCTGCCTCTGCGGAGCCCTCCTCCCCAGGCTCCTTCTGGTAAAATCCCTCTCGGTCTTCAAGGCCTAAGTCAGATACCACCACTGCTGGGAGGCTCCCAGAGCTCTCCAGTCGCCCTTCCCTCTGCACTCCCGAAGGAAGTTGCACCAGTGCCTCACCTGTGCACAGACGTGAGTCGGCAAGGCTTCTCCCGGAGGCCGACGTGTGTGTAGCCGTCCCACAGGCCAGGTGGTGCTTCATGAAGACAGAGGAGCCGCATCTCCGTCACAGCATCACCAGGGCCTGGCAGCATCTGAGCAGGACCAAGCACTAACAAGTGCTCGGTGAAAACGAGGAGGGGAGGGGTAAGGACTCAAGGGTCACTCCTGATAGAGTCTCCCTGTTCCTAGGTGGTCTGTCGTTCTTGTATGTCTGTGTTTATCTCTAGGGTTTTTGTTTGTTTGTTTTGGGGGGATTTGTTTATTTTTATTGAAGTGTAATTGATTTGCAATGTTGTGCTGGTTTCAGACATACAACATGGTGATTCAGATTTATATGCATATATAGATACACTATATATACATTACTTTTCAGACTCTTTTTCATTTAGGTTATTACAAGCTATTAAATATAGTTCCCTGTGCCAGACAGTTAGTCTCTGTTGCTTATCTATTTTCTATATAGTAGTGTGTATCTGTTAATCTGAAATTCCTAATTTATGCCCTCCCCTTTCCCCATCTGATACCCATAGGTTTGTTTTCTATGTCTCTGAGTCCGTTTCTGTCTTGTAAGTAAGTTCATGTGTGTCATTTTTTAGATTCCACATATAAGTGATATCATATGATGTTTGTCTTTGTCTGACTTACTTCACTTAGTATGATCATCTCGAGGTCCATCCATGTTGCTGCAAATGACTTTATTTCATTCTTCTTATGGCTGAGCACTATTCCATTGTGTACATACACCACATCTTCTTTATCCAGTCCTCTGTCGATGGGCACTTAGGTTGCTCCATGTCTTGGCGATTGTAGGTAGTGTTTCTGTGAGCCTTGAGGTGCATGTGTCTTTTCAAATTAGAGTTTTTCTCTTTTCCAGGAGGGGGACTGCTGGACCATATAGTAAGTCTATTTTTAGTTTTCTAAGGAACCTCCATACTGTTTTCCACAGCGGCTGCACCAAACTGCATCCCCACCAGCAGTGCAGGAGGGCTCCCTTTTCTCCACACCCTCGCCAGCGTTTATTACTTGTAGACTTTTTAATGAGGCCCATTCTGACTGTTCTGAGGTGATTCCTCATTGTAGTGTCCCTGAGTTTTTTCATCTTAATTTTTTTATTTCTTAATTTTACCAGAAACAACCAAAAAGTCATAAAATTCAAGAGTTTTTTGCTTTTTAAATTGAGATATAATTGACATATACCACTATATAAGTTCCAGGTGTACAATAGGGTGGGTCAATATCTGTGTGCACTGGAAAACGGTCACCACGGTTAAGTCTAGTTCACATCCCTCCCCACACACAAGTACACATGTTTTTTCAGGCTTTTAAATATGTTTATAAGGCTATTTTCTAAATTGAAGTATAGTTGATTTACAATATTATGTCAGTTTCAGGTGTACAGGGCAGTGATTCGGTTATACATGTGGACGTATACATCTGTATTCTTAAAAATTCTTTTCCATTATAGCTTATTACAAGATGTTAAAAATAGTCCCCTGTGCTGCACAGTAGATCATTGCTGTTCATCTGTCTTAGACAAGGTGGTGTGCGTCTGTTAATCTCATCCTCCCAATTTATCCCTCCCGCCTCGTACTCTCCTTTACAACTCCTTGTATCCTTTTCTTTCCATGCGCCTACACAGCTGGTAATTATGTATGCAAGCATCTGTTTGCCTGTTCTATTTTCTCTCTCTCACCCGACTGTGAATTCCAAGGGGGCGGAGGCGACACCTGTCTCACCCACCCCTGTCTCCAGGACACACTGCTCTGCACACAGTAGGTGCTCAGGGAACATTCACTGAACAGTGATAGGTCTTCCCTGGAACTGGCGTCTCGTTCTGCCAGAGACGGAAAGGAGGCCCCAGGGAAGCCGAAACACTGTCAGGGCTGGGGCGATGCCTCTGTCACTCCAAGAAAACACCTTCCGTGGAGCAAGGTCACCACCCTCACAATGCAGACGATTGCAGCAAACCGTCAAAACATAATTTTCAGAACACAAATCAGTATGGCCAGTGACAGTGATTCCATCATTTCTCACGTAGATCACTTTACTCTTCGCAGAGTTTCACAAATGCCCAGGAAGGCGTCCATGTAGGTTGCAGATCCCCTGCGGGGTGACTGTGTGCAGAGATTATCAGCGGTGCAGGCCCTCTGGGCTGGAGGGAAATTATCCTGATTGCCCGGAAAAGTTAGGCCAGCGCAAATCTCTGCTCATGTACACAACGGGAATATGCATAAACAATACAGAGACAGGCCCAAACTCCGAAATTAAAGAACTGTTTCTTTCCAACAATTTGTCTGCAGCTCTGACTATTGTCTGGGGATAAATCAATTTGCAGCGGCTGTAGACAGCCATTTCCGTGAGAGTCCTGCATAGCTTAACTGGAGAAGCGTGTTAAAAGTTAAAGAACCTTCATCACATTAAGAACATGAATTTTTCTAACCGTAAATTTATTTCACTGAATTCCTGAGCTATAAAGTCACCCTCCGCTCTTCCTTGTAAATCAGAGGGGGTGTACCCACTTCCTGATGTTTGCCAATTTGCGATTTTTCCTGTAATTAGGGAAAAATGCAATTCACTCGAGTTACAAGCCCAGAAGAGATGTCAGGCTTGAGTTGAGTTGTTTAATATCTGCCTGGACTCGATGCTTTGTGAAGAAGGCGGGTAAAAGGGCAAAAAGAAATCATTACCTAAACATAGGATGATAAGACCTAACATCGGACGTGGCCGTCAGGCCCCTCAGAGTGGCTTGGCTGCCTCCACAGAAATGCACGGGGCCATCGATTTGGGCACCTGGAGGCGGAAGGATGCAGGGCTGGGAAAGTGAAAGCTAACGGAAAATGAAAATTAAAAGTACTGGGGAGATCTGTCTGCTTCTGGGGACGTGGAAAGATCCCACACTGGGACGACCAGTCGGCGTGCACACCCAGACCACCAAACCTGCCTCCGTCAGAAATGCCGTCTGTTAAACCATCGTGTCCTAGATTGAAGGAATTACGTCGCAGAGTTGACAGTAGGCCCCGGGGCAGCTGGTTCCTGCGTCTCCAACAGTGACTAGAAGAAGGATCCTTTACTCTCATGTTTATCTTCAGAACGAGAGTGGTTTTCTCACGTCGGGTTTTCCTTTCTTTCAGTGCGCCTCCTGAATTCTCGTTTGTGGTGAAGACTGGCATCAATCTTGGGAAACGCACCTTCACCAAAATCAGCTCCCTCCGCAGGGCGTTGTTACAGATCACGTCAACACAGGCCGGTCGCTTCAGACCTGGGTTGTCCCCACGGACGCTACTTTGTAAGACCTGCTTTCATTGTCTCCAAAAAACACATGGGTGTCCATTATCAAGATAAATATTAAAGGAAATGTCAAAAACAATAAGTGCTTGTGTAGCCAAAAGAGCCCTTTGACCAGGTCTGGTACATGGCAGGTACTCAATACGGATTTGAAGAATTAATTTTCAATGAATTAATCACAGACTTTTTCTTTAAAGCGATGTCATTCTATTCCTGCATTTAGTGGAAAACACCTCCATTTCCATTCAGTCCTAAAACAAAAGCAAAAAAGCCCAATAATTCCCCTTAATTTTAATCAAGAGACAGCAAAAAAAAAAAAAAAAAGCAAATAACACAACAACAACAACAAAAAGAGCCGTTTTTGTGGAGAGCGTTTCCCGGGACAGGACGTGCTCTGCCTCCTTGGCTCCCACTCCGGTTTCCGTCCCCCAGTAATTCTAGAGGTGAGCAAAATGGACCTTATGTCTAATCATCCTAATGACCCTGGTCTTCATATTTAAAATGTCATTCAGAGATAGTTTCGGGTTGGCAGCTGCTGACGGAAAAGAGCAATAAATAATGCCACTTCCATTTGCTCACAAGCTCTGCGTGCAGAAGCCGCTCGAAACGCGTTTCCAGCCGAACACCTTGGGACCCACTATTGGAATGCCACCCCATTTGATGCCAGGCACCCCGCACATCAGCTTTTAGGGGGGGAGTGAGGAGCAGCTTGCCCAATTGGAGTTACAAGGGAATTTAGGAAGACAGAATGTAATTACCTGAACTGGAATCCAGCCAAGGTACTGGGGCTGCTTAAAAAAAAAGACAGAAAGTCAAGGAAAAAAAATAACCTTAATTCTCGTAGCTGATAAAAGCCAAACGCGGGCTTCTTTCTGCTTATGATTTGGCAGCATAAGGTGTTTAATCATCACCAAACAATAAATAAAAATAAAACTTTGCAATTTCTGGCAGGCCCCTCTCTCTCTCACACACACACACACACACACACACACACACACACAACTGCTCGCTGCAGATTCCTTTGTCCGCGCGCCGTGGGTGACGCGGCCGCTGAACCTCCTGGTTCATTTCCTTTCACTTCCCAGCTCCGCGCTCAGTTTGCACTGGAGATGAACGGACGGCGGCTTCTGCCCACGGGCCAGCCGTGCCACACTCTCCCAAAAGCAGGACCCCTACCCAAGGCCACTGAGAGGAGGTCAGACGTCCCTCTCTTTGCAGAGCTGGTTTTTCTCTTTTCAACCTGGGCTTAATTCTGATGAAACGAAGTGAATAGAATAATGACATTGCACCAGGGATATGAAACTCTATAGAGGTCTGTAGCTGGAGAGTTTCTCTCTCTCTTTTTTTTCCCAAGAAGGAAAGATGTGGAAAAAGATGGTGAGAGAGAAATTTGCCTCCAAAGGCCTGGAGGTCATCTACATGCTTAAAATATTAATCCGTTAAATACAGAACCCGCTCCAACGTGGTGCCGTAGCATCCACAGTGTGTGAGGAGGGTTTCCTCGGGAAAACGTGTCCTCTTCACTTCACAAAAAGCAGAGGCATTATTGCTGCCATTCCGAAGACCCGCAGGGCTGTTCACTCCTCCCTCCCAGCCAGAACCGTCAACTGCTAATGATCTGTTCCCATCACGGTTGCAGGAAGTTGTCAACACGAAAATTCCAGTTACACTTATAGTTCATGGTTTTCCCAGGAGGGTTAAACAAAGGAGTCCAATATGACACTTCAAACTTGCGGGGCACTGGGGTGGAGGGGACTCGTTTGTATGGTCCAGTAGACCAGTTATCCTTGTAAAACCTATTGAACAGAGAAGTCCAGTTGACTGATTCATTTTTAAACCGGAAGGGCCATTTCATTTATATCCTGAAACCAGTGAACACCAATAAACTAAAGTGGAAACTCACCCTTGCATCTGACTAACACCGCCGGAATGGCGAAGATCTCCATCATTACAGACGTAGTTTTTGACTGTTTTCCAGCAAGCAAAGGCATCTGCACGTATTTTTTAAAGAGAAAAGATATGGAATCCATAAATGTGAAGTGTGAAATGAGCGGGGGAGGAAGGAACAAAAGCAGACAAACTGGGGACTGTCGAAGGCATTGCTGTGAAAGCATGCCTGGCACCCTTCCAAGGGCGAGGAACGCTCGGAACAACTGGATTAACCCCCGAGTCTCACTGTTCAGGTTTGCAAAACTATAAGCATTTCTATGATCCTTGATTGAATTAGTTCAAAATTTTAAAGTGAAATGTCCTTCCTGGGCATGTTTCTATTTCTACAAATCTGTGCTTCTGAAAACAGAAAAAGGCAGACTTCACTCTCAGCTTGGAATCCGATTGCTAACCTGTTTAGGGGACATTGCATTTTGGCAAGATTCCGTGGACTCTTACGGCCACTCGGTAAACACAGCTCAGATCCGTCGGGAAGGAAATCGTGTGGTTCCTCCTGCTGGTGATACAGGCAAGGCGAGGGTCAGAGGACGCCAAAAAGCAGCTTCCAAGTTTTCTCTGATGACTCTGACCAACTGCTGCTCCCTGAGCCTTGGATCTTTCGGAAAGCTTGAACTCACCCCCAAACGCCATGCCCATCTGGTTTCCGACCGGAATAGAAAGCACCAAAACCAGTGCCACCAAAACCAGCACCACCTCTTCTCCTCCACTGTGTGTTCTTAGTGTCTGGGGCACGTCTTCTCTCCCAGACACGTGGGCCCCCACACGTAGGCCACCCTGACCTTCCCACCTGCATGAAATGAGCAGTAAATGAATGTAGCAGACACCCAACCCACACCCACTCCCCCACCCACAAAATCAGGGCGGGAAGGACGCTCAGGGTGGAGAGAGATTCTTATTAATAATTCATCCCCAGCAGCCCCTGGAGCAGTTTCACTATGATGCGCCGTGCAGGATGCTTCCACACGCTAATTAATATTTTCAAAGTGCTCCGTGGCCCCTTTTAAAAGCGCTTTTGCCATCCATTGAATGCTCCGCATTATAAGGAAAAGATCAGTCCTGTCCCCCAGTCCCACTGATGGGCTGTCTCGCCAACGCAGGGAATCAGGAGTCAACAGGATTTTTTTTCTCCCTTTAATATCACTTCCCAAGAATGGGGCTGGGGACTGGCTTCTCCTCTGAGACCAGCTGTTCCTCCCAGTAGTTACAGGCAGGCACAGGCAGGCAGGGGAGTCACAGATGCGAGCTGCTCTGCGCTTGCTACCGTCCCTGCCTCACACCACCTAGTCTGATGCCCAAATGGAGACCCCCAAAGGGAGGGTTGCCGTTCCCGCCACGGTGAGCATCCCCAGGTGTGGGGGCAGGAAAATCCCTCTGAAAGGACCTTGGCCGACAGCTCCTCCTCGCAGGGGAGCTGCTGATGGATGAAGCCCAGCAAGAGATGTGGGTCTGCCAGGGCGCTCGGGGGGTGGGGGCCAGCCGCTGTGCGGGGACTCCTCCTCCAGCACCAGCCCGGCGCGGGGAGGACACAGACCCTCCTCCCAGCACGGTTCTAGGGCACAGCCCTCTGACTGGCTTCACACAGTCCAGTCGGAAGCAGCCAGGCCCCAAAGGACCCTGCACCTTGGGCCTCCCTTCCTCTAACTGCAGGGCCAGCTGCGGTGGCCGGAATCCCGGAGACGTCCCCTCGGAGACGTCACTCTCAGTGTGCCGATCTCAGTCATTCTTCCTAAACATTACCTGGAGACTACTTCTCAATTCAAATCAATTGTGCCTATTGATCCTGACAATTGAAAGAACAGGGAAGGTGGGACTTTTGCCCTTCGCTCTCTTGCCTTCAAGACAGTGATTTACAGAGTCAAACGGGTCCACTTGGAAATAACTGCTTTACATGGGGAGGAAGCCTTTTCTCCTGGGAGGCCGGGAAGACCGTCCCTGAGGTAAGGCTGGGGACAGGGCTTCTCAGGAACGCCTGAACACGTGGGGCCCACCCGCAGGCTGTTGGCCACGCTGCCTCCTTTCCCAGCGGATAAACAGTGCTCACCCCAAAATGGTGTGAACCAGGATTTTTTCTCTTTTTTGTTGTGAAATTCATGTAACATAAAATTAAGCATTTTAAAGTACATTGTAAAGTACAGTCAATAAATGGCACTGATCACCTTCACAGTGATGCACAACAATCACCGCTATCTGATTCCAAAACAAATTCTTCACCCCCAAATGAAACCTGGTACCCATTAGCAGCCACACTCCATTCTCCCCAGCCCCTGGTCCCTGGCAACCACCAAGCTACTTTCTGTCTCCATGGAGTCACCTCATCTGGACCTTCCCTGTAAGTGTGATCACACAGCATGGGGTCCTTTCTTGTCTGGCGTGTTTTCAGGGCTCATCCATGTGGTACCCCATGTCAGAGTTTCACTCTTTTTGTGGCCAAATAATATTCCACTGCATGAATATCTCACGTGTTATTTATCCATTCATCGGTTGATGGATATTTGGGTTGTGTCTACCTTTGGGCTACTGTGAATAGTGCTGCTGTAAAAACCTGGGTCAAAATACTTGTTTTGGTCCCTGTTTTCAGTTCTTTAGGGGATAAACCTCAGAGTGCAACTGCATATGGCATTTTGATGTTTAACTTTTGGGGAGATTGATGGGGGTTTTGAGATAGCTCTGCTCAAGGAGGAAGCGCCAGGTGGACGGGTGGAGCTTGCCACGGGCAGCGAGGTGGGGCATGGGCTTCTGTGCTTCTTGTATGCCATTTAAACTTCCACAGGTGATTCTCTCACTGAATGAATAACGGTTCGCCCCATGCTTCTACCTCCAGGTAAATACCACCGCCAACCACATAACCCACGTAACTTTGTTCTAATAAATCTGGGAAGAAGAGAGAAATTCTTGTAACTCTTCTGGCTTAAAGTCTATGTTATTTTATACAAACTCCTCACCCTGTGTCAGTAGAACTTATTCAGCCGTCAGATTTCTTCCTTCTAGACCATGCCCAGCATTCCTGCCCCCACTAGACTTAACCATTCACAGATCCCTAATCCTCTTTTCTCTGACCTGTGTGACCTTTGTACATGTTCCAAAATGTTTTTCCCCATTCCAAAATGTTTTTCCCCTCTCTGCCCCAAACTCATAGCTTGAAAACTCCTACACATCCTTCAAAACCCAAGTCAGATATTTCCTTGTCCCTAAAGCCCTCCCTGGCTCTCCAGGCAGAGTTAACTTCTCCCCACTCTGTGGTCCAGAACCTCACTCACATATCTATCATGACCCTGATGCCTAAGAGAATACACACCAAAGAATCACAAGAACCAAGGTCTTCATTCAGTCCCTGCATCTGTAAAATGCATAATAATATAAACCACAGACTAACCATCCCAGCTTGGAGAGGATTGTTGTGAGCATTTAACAAAAGAAGAAAATTTAAAATGCAAGTCACCTAGCACCAAGCTTGGAACATAGGCACAGTGACTGAGGACTAAGTTCAGCAGGACGTTTGCCGCGTGGTGTTCTAATGCATTTGTTTGTCATGGCTGCTGGCTGTGGTGTCTTCACTACTTGATCACAAGCATCCATCCCCAAAACAAGGACTAAGCCTTTGCCTCTTCCCCTTGTATCACGAGTGCACAGCACATGAAAGATGCTCAAATAACTGTATTTGTGGAACAAATTAATGAGTCAATTAATTTACAGAATTGTTTAATGTGAACCCATACATCCCAAAGACTACAGTTGTCACCAATTCTTTCTTTATGCTGCCGTGGCTTCGACAGCTCCAAGGCAACTGCTCAGTTCTCACAGGCATGATGGAGAAGCAATACCGTTAACGCCGGTTCCCTAAGCCATGCGTGGACAGCCGTGTCCCCGGAGTCCCCAGGCACACACCTCAGAACACAGCAGGGGAGAGGGCAAGACGGCATCACACGCCAAGGGTGCCAGGGCTGCCCTCTGTCCTTCAAACTTCTCACTACGAGCACGAAGGGGGAGTTCCAGGATCACACTGCACACACCAGTAGAATTGGGGTGACTTTTTATGTTGGAAAAGTACAAATGAGTCAACTCAGGCAGGAGGAAGAAGTGTGAGCAGGGGTGATGGGCAGACAGAAAGAGCCCAGGACAAGGCAGAGGAAGACTATTTAGGTAAAACTGAGCTGCCACTCGCAGTGTCGGGTGAAATGTCCCCACCCCACCTTACGAACCGAGGCCAGATGCACCACCCCATTCTCGTCATCTGCCTTCACCCACCCATCCCCCCTGGGGGGCCGCTACTCAAGGCTCTTCCCCATTAGCCAAATACAGCACCTTGTAACATCCATCCAAGGTCCAGCTTCATCCATTCAACCCCCCGACCAGCCCAGACCACCATCCTTCTCTCTCTAGACTTCTTACCTGAGCTTCCCATGGGTGACCTTGAATCCCCAGGAACCCCTTGGCATGTCCTGCCGCCCCAAGGTGAGTTGAACCTTTCCGAGGGCAGAGGCCATGTCTGATACCCTTGGTACTCCCACGAGACATGGGTGTGAGCTATATAAGGTAAGACATACTCCATCAGTATCGTCTACACTGCAAATGCCCGGGGCTTTCCTCTCAATTGACTGTTTAGGAGAAAGAATCAGAATAAAAATTAAAGAACAGCAGAGCTTGAAAAGGACCTTAAAGATGATGCCCTTCAACGCTGTGTTGCAGCAGCAACGGGACTCACAACCCCCTCGCAGGGCAGAGGCAGAGCTGGCCAAGTCCGGACCTGCAAACTGCCCCCCACCCGATGATCTGCATAGATAAGGCCCTGAGAAGGTCTGCACTAATGAAATCAGTTCAAATGCATTTGACTTGTTCCTCCCAAACATACTGGATTATAGAACACTCCTCCCACTTCCCCGCAACACATCTTCTAATATGCCGTGGAGATAATGTTCTGCAGACACAATTAAGGCAACGCTAGTTACAATGTTATCTGTAATAATATAGAACAAAGTAATAGAACCAGGAGGTAAAATTATGCAGTTTGACAAGAATGCATTTGGGCTGAATATCAATTCTTAGTTGGTCCAGTGAAGTTGATTATAGAACTAATAGGAAACTCCTGGGAGATAATTGCATGACATTCTTGAAGGTTAAAAAGTTCCCACTTGGAGCAAAAACAGGGCTATGGGATTCCAAGCCAGGATGCTGATCGTCCAACCGAAGCCTTTGTGAATTGAATTGTTAGGAATCAGGGTCTGATTCAAGGTAAAGCTGAGAACTGTGCATCTTGGACCTGGGTAGGGGAGGCGGGTCATTCAGACCCAAGTCCAAGGGATGGGAAAGTGAATGAATATTGAGCCCTAGCCAGACTCAAGGGGCCTCGAGGTGATCCATGTGGCTTCTTTGCTTCTCAGATGAGGAAACTGAGCTCAGGGCAGAGATCTGCCCAAGGCATTGCAGGGAGCAAGACCAGAGCTGGAGCCCAGATCTCCAAATGCTCAGTTTAGGTCTCTCTGTCACCATGACCCAGGCGGGGACATGGGCTGGTATCTCAGGAGGTGACCCGAGTCAGGGATGCAGGAGGTGCAGCTGCAGTGGGATAAGCACACTGGGCTGGGCAGCCAGGGCGGACCAGGAAGCAGGTGCCACCTCCACACTGAGCTCGGCCTGAGCCGGTTCTGCATCTTCTCCCCAGCCTTGTCCTAAGACACCAGGTTGTGAAAAACAAGACAACATCTACACATCTGTCCAAACCAGTAACACAGACCTTGTAAAAGACAGGGAGTGATGACAGGAAGGGTCAATTGCCCCCTTCAGATCAGGGTGCAGCTGACATTCGGAGCAGAAAGCAGCGTGCCCTGACCCACCGGACGTCCATCCGTGGCCACACCTCTCTGGCCAGCTCGCTGGCCTGTTCACACCCTGGAGTCGTCACTGTTACACCTGTCCCTTCAGCTCCTTCCATCTGACAGACTTCTCCCTCTGTGCACCCCAACAGGACCCACCAGCACGTCTCCTGTCGAGTTATAATTACTCCAGTGCTAGGAGGCCGCGCGCGCGTGCGCGCGTGTGTGTGTGTGTGTAGGTGGCCTTGACTCTAAGAATGCCAGGTGAACCAGCGCTATGCACAACAACAGACTTCAGCCCAGCGAGGCTCAGAGAGCTAAGCAACCACATGGGCAAAGTTACGCGACACACGCGTGGCAGAGCAGAATTCGAACCCAGACACAAGGGACCCCAAACCCTCAGCTGGGTCCCTGTGCCGAGTCCCGCGCTGTCCTCCAGAGCCAGGGGCTGGTGCTTCCCAGACTTGAACCCCGTGGCCACGTGCTGTGGGTTCTGGTTCACATTTGCTGTGCGACCCACAGAGGAAACAGGTTGCAGACAGTTGAACTGGGGTCCGGAGAGCTTGTGTGGAAGGCCACGCGCTAGCAGCCGACTGACTGGGATGAAGGCTGTGGCATCCTGACCTTTCACCCCAACCTTAACCTCCAACCCTAATGCCACTTCCTGGGGTCCTCCTGTGCGTCTGAAGTCCCCTCACTTTGGTTCTTGAGTCACACAGTCGTCACAAGGGGCCGGCCTGACCCCACAATCTGCCCACTGCCCCCAGCTCTGACCCATCACTCGTCCCCCGTCTGGCCCCAGTGGAGCCCAGCTTCAGGGCCTCACAGGCAGTCAGGCGGCTAATCGTGGCCCAGAGAGCCGCTGGGTACAGCAGCCCTATGCACGCAGGCCCCCGGAGAGACGAGAATCTCGCCCACTGCAGGGCATGCAGGGTTTCCAGGCACCCAGAGGCCTCCCTGCGTGCGCTCACCCCCAGCCCAGCTCTGAACCAGCATCAGATGGGCAAACGCAGGACCTCCCATCAGATCACAGAACAAAGCCCCTTAGTCCTGGATGGTCTGGTGGCGTTTAGAGGTCAGAGCCAGCTTTTTGTTGCTTCTACCCCGTTCAGGAAACAAAGCCTGAGAACCCAGGCGCGGGCGCCTCGGTGAGGACCACACCAGCAATTCTTGGGTTTGCAGCAGCAGCTCCCTGGGTCTCTGGGAGCCCTGGCTGCCCAGGGGGACAGCGGGGGCCCCACACTGGGGGCGCCAGGAAACGTCCAGGAGGCCTCCAACTCTCCTCCCCTCTTCCTGCCTCCTCAGGAGCCTCTCCCAGGAGGAGGCAGCTGGGGAGGAGTGGAATGTCACATTTCTGTGCCGAGACTCAACTCCTTGGAAAGCTTAAGAGTGCCATCTTGTGGATGAGAGATGCAACTGTGTGGGGCTGCGGTCCTTTCTTCCCTGGTTCCCTCCTGGGCCGGCCAGCCGCCCTGGCCTCTGCAGGCTGCGTCACAGCCAGAAAGTGCTCTGGTCTGAAGCGAGGGCACAGGGAGCCCCCTGCACCTGCACCCCCACGCACCCCGTCTCAGTCCCTCATCACACAGTTTGCTTTCCCAGGCACCCAGGACCCGCCTTGAGTCCAGCCTCCATCAGACCCCGCAGGGCTGGAAGGTCCACTCTGGAAACTGCAGGTGAAACTGAACTGATCAGAGTGCTAGCTTAAAAGGAAGAAAAAGAGTGAGAGGAAGAGAAAAGGGGGGGAAAAGGAAGGAGGGAGGGGTAGGAACGACCAAGGATGGGACCAAATAGTCTGCACTTGGTTTTCAGCTGGTTTCAGCCATAACTTCAAATCCCCAAAACTATTCCATATACAGAGTGTATGAATTATGATGACAGACAACATGGTCACTTTAGAGAGGGACACAAATAAAGAGGAACACTGAAAAGCACCCAAGCCCTCCACCTGGCTTGCCCCGGTCCACGCTTCCCTCAGCAAACTCTGTTCCTCCACCTGTAAAATGAGACCCTTGGTGGCTCTCGGTGACCTCCCGACTCTGTGTTCAACTGTGGCCAACAGGCTCACAAAAATGCCTGCTTGCATTTCATCTCTTTTCCTAAGTTTTAGATTAAAAAGTTTTCAAATAGCAGAACAAAGCCAAATAAAACCAAAAAATGGCAGACAAGAAGAAACTACAGGAGTAACAGTGGGGGTCGAAAATGGTTTCCTATAACTAAACTGGGACCTTCATTTCCCTTTCTGAAATAAAGATATCAGGAAACCAGGCATGGAGAGAGAGGGGGTAAGGGGAACTGTCTCCATCTGGCTTTCTTGGTCACGTGGCGGATGCACAAAACCATCCACCACCCAGCGAGCCCCGTCCTGGGTTGGGAGTGAAGAAGGACCGTCATGACCAGTTGCAGGCAGATATGGGAGCCATCACATCCCACCGAAGCTTATGATTAATAATAATATCCTCTTATATATGCATGTACACTGTGAAGACCTTGGAAAGTGCAGAGATTAAAGCCTTTTGTTAATTTCTTTGCTCTGATGAAAAACAACCCAAGAGGTGAAGATGTGGGGTTTTGTCTAGGATGACGCTAAGAGAACTGAGCCTGGAAGCCTGGCTCTGACCTTTGCCCTCATCTCTTGGCTTTTCAAGTTACTCCACGTAAAAAGGACAATTCGTGAGAAATGAGCCCCAATTTGCCGTGAAATGCAATCTCCTAATTTCGTGCAGGCAGTTTCAAACAAGCTTAACCCCCGGCCCAGGCAGAGAGATTTACAAACAGCCCTGTCCTACTCCACAGTTCAAACCCAATTTATATTGGGAGGGAGGAAAAAGAGTCGCACCGAGGTCTTGCAAAACAGTACACAAGAAGTCGCCCTTTTCAGCAGATTGGTTAAATGGGTGTTTTTAATGCAAATTAGTTCAAATTGCTATCAAGAGTAATTATTGTAAAAGACAGGCAGCATTTCCATCATCCTTCCCTCATTTGGTTCTTCTAGAGTCTCTTTTAAATAACTTAGCCATAAAATTTCAATTGACCACTTGAAAAAAAAATGCTATCAGCAGTGAGGAGAGAGAGGGAGGAGGGCGGTGCGGGTTCGGCAGGGTGAGGGTCCCCCCATCCCGATGTCTGCACCCCAAGCCCCCTGCACCCCTCGAGCATGCTGCCTCCCGCTGATCTGCGGGGTGATGTCCCACCAGGGACTGTGGGGTGCGGGAGCTCTGAGGGGTGGGATGGGAAAGGGGCTGAGTCCCCCCCAAGTGCCCCTCACCTGTCACCAAGGCGTGCACCCCAGTCCCAGGGGTGCGGGCCTGCCGTTTGAGCCAATGTATTAAAACAATATTAGGTAAATCCGGGCAAGCGTATGAGGTAGAAAATTGCTTCTTGTTTGCTCTAAATTTGCCAAATTCTAGATCTTCAGGGAGGTATTTTTACTCTACATTTTTGTTAATAGTCGGGATCTGTTTCTTATTGCCCCAAAATGCTTGATCTACAATAGGAATCAGATTTTCTTTCTGGCCTTAATTCATCATAACAAACAGGAATAGAAACCTGATTTCCAGCTTCGCTCCGCCTGGTTCTCCGATTCATATTTGCCGCATCCCCATCATTAATAGCGTCTGGAGGAGCCCTTTTATTTACCTATTATGGCATCCTCTGCAACATAAAACCGTTGTGTTCGCTTTTCATTAACAGATTCAGTTGCAAATGCTGAGGAAAAAAATTACAAAGAGCCCCTTTTTAAAATGTGCACATTTATTGGGATTATTAAATCACAGCAGCTAATAGTGGTTGTCACCAACTTAATTTAAAAAGCTGATTATTCCTCAAGCCCTATGTATTCCGGGCCTGATACTGTATATAATTAGCAGTTGTGATTATTTAGTTAATTTGCAGATTAGGAACAAGTGCCTGTTTTGAAAAATGTGACCTTCGGCTACAGGGAGGCGTGAGCCAGCCCCTGTTACTGGAGAACAAAAGTTTCCTGTCAAATAAATGCATTTTGATGTCAGCCAACGCGTGAGGAGATGCTTTTCAGATCGTCCGCCCGCATCCTTCCAGCCAAAAGGCCGGCGCGCGGAAGCCACGCCAGACGCGTTTCAATGAGCCCCTTCTCTGGTGGAGCCAAATCAAATCAAAGAGCGCGCTCGGAGCCCAAGCAAGTTAAAAGACGGTCCTTGTGGGGACCAGCCACTAAAGCAACAGTAACTAGACAGAAACGTCCCCGGGACCCAGCGCTCAAGGAAGATGAGGCCGTCAAGACCGGTCCGCAGCGGAGGGCCGTTCGGAGGTGGGGAGAGACCCCATCTCAACCGCATTATTTCTGACGCTGCGTTTATCATCGGTCATAGGGCGGTAATAAAATCTGTAACTGTTTCTCTTACACTCCGGTGCGATTTACCTCATCTAACAGACGATGCAAATGCTAACGCGCACGTATACATCTTCATTACCTCCGCCGCTGCCGGGGCCGTTCGCCTCCAGAGATGCTTTTATTCATTTTTCTGCAATTTGCCTACTGTACGGCACAGATGGTTTCTATTAAGTAAAATATCTGCTTTTTTCCAAATTTTTGGTTTTCATGATTAAATTACTTTAAAACGGTGGTACATTGTTTTATCTTCTTTCATGACTTAATTTAGCTCAAATACTCCCAGCATAAACTATAAGCCCCATTTCATCCACTCAGAAAATCGGCCACATACTGTGATTTTTCTGAGGGTTATTCCACCCTGGCTGTGATTTCTATTCTTTATCAATTACTTTCACCCGAGTCTTAACTATATGGATTATTTCCTAGAGATAAATTGGAATGTGAACATAAATGGAGACTCTGGACTCATATTAAAATTTCTCCCCTAAATTGCTTCACATTCGAGCTGTCCTTTGTTACTATGCAAGTTTTTTCTGCGTGTGTCTCAGCTGCAGAGAGGGGCTTGGAGTTTGAAATATTCAAAGCTGCTGCCCCCGCGTGGCGGGCCCTCGGAGCCGCTGTCTCTTCCCAGCCCGCCTCCCTGCACTCCGTCTGTTCATTTTGAAGTGGCTGCTTGCAGGCGCCGCCTTCAGCTGGAAGGGGAGCTCAGAGATGGAGTTCTGTGACCCACCTTCCACAGCTGGGGACCGTCCTCCGGATCTCAGCTCCGCCGGGTGCCGAGAGCTCATTTCTGATGCTGGGAACCCGTCACTCTGCCTGTCTCCCTTTATTAGTGTGATGCTAGGCCAAGGCGTCTCCAGGAATTTCTCCCTTTTTGCATTTTGCATTCATATTTGATTTTTGCCTCCATGCTCTCCAACTCTTCCCACATGCCCGTGTCCCAGACCAGTGATTCTTCCTCCGCCACCCTTCACCCAGCTCTTCTCAAATTTGCCCACCACCCCCGCTGGCTCAGCAGCCCCAGATCTGGACTACAAGCCCTCCTTCCTGGAGCAGATGCTCGGGAAGCAGAGGCTGTACCCTTCCTGGGAGGGAAACAGCACATGTGCCAAAGAGGGCAGGCGTGGTAGGCGAGGGCAGAGGAAGAGGGTGGGCAGGGAGGAGACCACACGCCTCTTCTACTCATGTTCTGAGCCTCGAGGATCTGCCCACGAAGCCCCTGCAAACCACTCTACAGAAACTTCCCGTGAGCTGGAGGTGGCCCTCCTGAAACGATGGGGCCACTGCAGGTGTAACCACAGAGCTCCGGGAACACTGGGGGCTGCCTGCAAGAGTGCCATCTTCCAGGCTCTCACTAACTCTGGGTCCAGAGGCGATGGGTACCACACAGAGTCTTAGCGAGCCCCGAGATGAGCAGGCAGTGGCTCAGTCCTTCCAGAGGTGAGCGCGCTGGGAAGGCGGTGGGGAGACTTCCGTTCTCGTACCTGCCCCGCCTGTGAGCCCAGGCTGGTCAGTTCACCCCTCCGGGGCTCTGTGTCTGCGATGTTACGGAGAGCAAATATAGCACCAGGCCTGGAAAGGCTTTAAAAGGATTCAAAGTGCTTGAGGACATAAGGCATGCGTTTTGACAGCAGCATCCACTTTGGGCATGAAACGAAAGAAAACCTAGATTCACGATTCCTGCCCTAAACCCAGAGCCAGCGAGGCCTGCCCACCCAGGCAGCTCCCCTCAGGGGCACAGTCCTAACCAAAGCGCATTTTGCCAACGTAAAGTACCTGATAGACTTTAAAAATAAACCCTCCCATGGGCAGGCGTTTCTCTGTAAATGTGAGGGGGCTGTGAGAGCCCCTGTCGTGTCCATGTTTTGGTCTGCGTGGTACGATCCCGCGTTCAGTCGGCACCGTGTTTGTCTAACGTGGCACCGATAGGCTTGAGGTGGTGAGACAGAGGGATGAGGGAATAAATTAATCTTCTCATCAACAATCTGTTTCGTAGAAAATGGAACATGGGAGACATCGCTCACAAAAGGCAACCCCAGAGGCTCGTCCCTGCTTGCGAAGCTCACGGTCCAACAGGCTGCCGGGTGTGCTCCAAAATGGCCATTAGGACTCACCAGGCACGTCAGCATCCATGGGGGAGATGGAGACGCCCACAGAGATCTGGTTAATTCCACCACTAAGACATACTTGGCTCCACCTTGGAACCCAGGAGAGAGTTAAGATGTCCTGCACACCTGTCTTAATTCTCTACTACCCAGTGCTTCCTGAGACCCAGCCAGAGCTCCCCACCCCCAGCTCTTCCACCTCATGCATCCAAAGGTCTCTGACCATGTGCTAAGAAGCGCAGTTCCAAGGAGGGTCCCCCTGCCATCCACAACGCTGAGACGCAGCTTGGTCCAGAGGAAGAGAGACCTAGGGATGGTCAAGTTTGGAAGGATGGAGGCCCAGACTAACCCACCTGAGAGGTGAGCACTTGGTACCTCAGCCAAGCCAGTGGCCCGTCCTCCTCCTGCCCTGTGTCTCCAGAAACACCCACGTTAACCCGGGAAAATCATTCCATCTCACACCACAGGCACATCTGGATGCAGTCCCCCAGCTCTCGGGGAAATCCAAACACTCACAGGCAGCTGCAACAGCTCTGCTCTGGGAAAGGGGCCCCAGCTCGGGGAGAAGGGTCAAAATGGGTGCTGGTCCACGCTCCCTGACGTCACTCAGGAAAATGATTGGGAAACTTCCCAAGAGTTCGGAGAGTGTCCTCCTTCCTCGTGCAGAGTGGAGAGGTCTTGGTAACATCGGATCATCATATTATCCAGTTCAAAGGAAATACTTAACTGCTCCAAAATCAATTTCAGAACGTAAGAATGACAGTAGGTAATACAATGAAGTCATTCAAGGATCAGGGGGCAGTTAAACAATACACTGGGAGATGACATTATGCAGTCACAATGTACTTTGAAGAGTGAATTCTTCCTTGCTTAAGGAAGGGCATTAGATTAATGAGCCAAAAACACGTACTGTGTGCTCGCTGAGCACTGCCACAGGTCTGCTCCTGGGACAGAAGCACACCGACCAGCTCTGTGGCACAGAGAAGCTGTTGAAGTTCACACCAGGCTATTTACATTCTGTTTGCTGTCCGGCAAAAAGGGGGGAGTAGTAGGCGCCGTCTCATATAGTTGTGGGGAGGATCCGAGAGTTCCGTGAGGGAACAGGCAATGACTGGTACCCAGAAGATGCTCCAGAAATGGTACCCGTCCCTGCCTCCCGGGCATGCCCAGAACTCCCCCAGTTTCTGCCACAATCGTGCAAGCTAGGGGTGTGGAGAGGGGCAAGGGGATCAGGGGCAGAAGGCACTTACTTACACCTAGAAAGAGATGGAGAACCCAGCGAAGAAGTTCGTGATTCCCAAGAAACGAGCAAGTCAGACCTTAGGTCTACGGGGACTTGAAGAGGGAGCCATTATATCCATACTGGGTGGCTGAGAAGGTCCCTAGAGATGGGTTGTTTTGTTTTGTTTTGTTTTAATTTTTATTGATGTGTACTTGATTTACAATGTTAGTTTCAAAGTGATTCAGTTATACTTATATATGCATATATATATTTTCTTTTCAGATTCTTTTCCATTATATGTTATTACAAGAAATTAAATACAGTTCCCTGAGCTCTACAGTGGGTCCTTGTGGTTTGTCTATTTTATATATAGTAATGTGTGCCTGTTAATCTCCAGTCCCTAATTTATCCCTCCCCACCCTTTCCCCTTTGGTAACCATAGTTTGTTTTCTATGTCTGTGAGTCTGTTTTGGGTTTATAAACATAATTTGTATTTTTTTTAGATTCCACGTATAAGTGATATCATATGACATTTGTCTTTCTCTGTCTGACTTACTTCACTTAATAGGATAATCTCTACACATTATGGAGGACAGTATGGAGGTCCCTTAAAAAACTAAAACTAGACCTACCATATGGTCCAGCAGTCCTACTCCTGGGCGGGTATCGGTGGGAACTCTAATTCAAAAAGATACACACACCCCAATGTCCACAGCAGCACTACTTGCAATAGCCAAGACACGGAAGCAACGTGAGTGTCCATGGTCAGATGACTGGCTGAAGAAGGAGGTGGGCTTTCTAGAAGCCAAGTCTCCAAAGGCACGAAGATGAAGCTAACCCGCCCTGGAGTCAAGAACCCAGGGTGTGAAACTGCACTCATGTCTTAAGAGAAAGTGAGTTGAGAAAAAAAATCCCCAGTGCCAGGGGAAGATAGCCCAAGATGCTCAGATATGGTGGCTGGTGCTGTGTTATTTGGATCTGTCACAATGAGGCAGACCTGGATTCCTGTACTGAGTGTTACGAGGGAGGTTTCCGTAAGATGACAACGAGATGATACTACGTGCGTGGTCGTAAGAAAGCACAGGCAGTTTGGTGAGAAAGGGATCTGATCTGACAAGCCAGCCAAGGTGTCACAAAAGCAAAATCATCGATTAAGGACCTCTTCTTCACTGTGTAATTTTGTTCTACGAGTTTATGAAGCCAAGTGTAGACACAGCGTAAATGGGAACGAGTAGCATCAAACGGCAAGGCCACCCTCCCCCAGCCGCACAGAGTATCACGCTGGTGTCTGCGGACCCAAAAATCAATTCCAAGAGTGAGTCTATGTCAAGATACCATCAAACAGAATTACGTTCTGATATCCCTTCCACGCCTCGTACTCAGAAACTTACGAGATCAAGCAATTAATTTCCCAGCTGGATTACTTAGACAATCGTATATGAAAGTCTATGGATATTAAAAACTATTAAGAGTATTTTAAAGGCAGCATATGCTAATCTTTTCAAAGGAAGGATGAAACTACAAATCCATTTGTCTCATAACCTTTCAGCCCATAAACAGGAGGAATATGGAAATTTCCAAATTTGCATGCAAAGAAAAAATATTCTAACTTGTGAGGGTTTATACATACTCCCTTCCAAGGTGCTCTCTGGGGAATGTTTTTCACCAAGTTATATTTTGAAGCTACATTGACGATCCGGCCCGTGGCCCAGACTGTCTTCAAATTTTGTCCAAGTTTTAGTGGCTTCACAGAGGTTGTGTCGAAGTTGGGGACTTTATTAAAGAGACATTATCTGATATGACTTCTATATTCAGTGACAGGAGTGACATTTTGGTGGCTTGAAGGCCACAAGACGCACCTGATGGGTGGCTGAAAGCTATGTGCTAAAAACAGAATGGCAAACAGAAACAGCTATTCAAACACAAAATTATACGTGACTTAGTCTCAGTGCAGCATGGTCCTGGATTGGATCTTAGAACAGAAAAAGGACATTTGTGAAAGATAAAACAAAAGAAAACCTAGGAAAATCAAAATACAGTCTGCAGTTTAGTTGCAGTAACATCCCACCTGCTAATGTCTTAGTTTTGACAAATGTGCACGGTCATGTAAGACGTCACCACGAGGGAAACTGGCTGAAGGGTGAACAGGAATTCTCTGTACTAGCTTTGTTTCTGAAAATCTAAATTATTCCAAAAGAGTTTACTTAAAAAAAAAATGTGACTCAGGAAAGGAAATTCAGTTGCAGGGTTGCAAATTTTCATCAAGAAAAAAATAACCTAGTCATTTAGGGGAGAAGCTGTACCATAAACTGTAGTAAATATCATTAGACAGACATTGAAGATTAGGAAAATGTGGCAATTGATATTCTAGCCCAACTGCTCCCTCAGCAGAGGATTCCAGAGAGTAACATCTTAAAATGCTGAATGAGTACATCTCAAAACATGCCTGGTTATGGATGATCTTCATACAAAAACAAAGGCCAGTAAAGACACTATCCTTGGCTCCTTGACACTCCCACTAGAAGGAAGTCCTTAATGGTGCATTGCTTGGGCCAACCCCGAGGGCTGTTCTAGCAGAGGGAAGGCAAAGGTTGGAGACCCTCGCAACATGCAGGGCATCCGTTCAGACCCTCAGTTGCCTTTGGCAGAAACTCCTTGGCATTGTCTCCATTTAAATACGCTCTGAGGAGAATTCAACCTTCCGGCCAGAAAAATGCAGGGTGGGGAGTGTGGTGAGATGTACAACGTGGTGCAGCAGAAAGAGATCATTCTCCACAGACTCAGGATTTCCCCCAAATCAAGTGAAATCCACCTCCAAGCATCCTTCGTGCTAGCTGGGAAGGATTCTGTGTCAGCCACTTCCCAGTTGCTCCCATCCTCCCGGCAGGTCACATCAGGATACAGGGGGAAGAGTCTCCTTCCATTTTGTAAGTAAGTTCATTTTTATCATTTTTTTAGATTCCACATATAAGTGATATCCTATATTTGTCTTTCTCTGTCTGACTTACTTCCGTTAGTATGATCATCTCTAGGTCCATCCATGTTGCTGCAAATGACATTATTTCATTCTTTTTTATGGCTGAGTAGTATTCCATTTTGTGTATGTACGTGTGTGTATAACTGAATCACTCTGATGTCCACCAGAAACTAACACAACATTGTAAATCAACTAAACTTTGATTTTAAAAAAGAGTATGGGGGCTTCTAGGCTGCCCAGAGAATGAGCAAAGGCCTCGCATCCCCAGCCCACCACAGGCTTCATGAACAGACTCAGCACTCGAGCTCAGGGGCTCCCTTGGAGGCAGGCCTGGGTCAGGAAGCCTGGCAGCCTTGGGAGTCCCTAGGCCAAGGACCAGCCTTCCTTGGGACACCATGGAGACCTGCACCTCCAAGGAATCATCACCTTTGTCAGGAATTCCTGACAACTACTCCCTCCCTTGACCCTCCCCGCCACCCCAGGTATGAGCTCTTCAGAAGTTCAAATTTTCTAAAGCAAAAGCCAGGATGGGTAGAATCTACTGCCCACTTTTCCCTTGGGTGGCACAAAACAGCATCTAGGGCATGAGAGAGTAAAAGTGCCTGAGTACCATTCCAGAGACTTTGGCCAAAAAATTAATAGTAGTAGTGATGCAAGTAATAAAAGCATTAATTCTCTCACCTAATAAGATCTCCAGAGGCAGAAACTCCCAAGGATCCTTTGGTGACTCAATAGTATATGAAAGCTCCTTCAGTACCTCCTCATTCATCTTCAGGGAGTTGGCCATGTCTTCCCTCATGGTAGCAAAATGGCTGCTGTTGTGCTGAATATCAGGCCCGCGCTCCGCTGGCTCTGGCACTCAGCCCCGCTCACCTCACGGCTGTCCACGAGCCCACTTACTTAGCGTTACTTCCAAATATTTTCCCCTAAGCTGCTTTTTTAACAATAACAACAAAAGTTAATCAAAAATCTGTTCTAGTCTCATTCTCTGTATTTGATCCTCATCCATGAAATCTTGGATGTGATGAGCTTGCTTTACTTATGGGCAGTAAGACTCCTAATTTTTAATATTTGTGATGTACGTCTGCCAAAAAGCATGTTGTGGGCAGGGAACACCTGCCACATTTGGGGACAAACTTCTGAGGCTAGGATTTAGGACTGAAACATGTACGCCTCTAGGGAGATCTCCTGTTTGCAGGTGAGAGCAGGGTACAGCAGTGTGTGTGGCAGGGCAGAAACTGAGCCCATGAAAGAAACACAGAATGTCACCTAAAAAGGTAGGTAGGGATGAAGGCGGCAGAGGGGCAAACAGGAAGTAAGGTGGGGCCAGAGGGATGTGGCCAGGAAGCAGCGAGCCCTGCGCTCAGGGGAGCCTGGAGAAGCCAGGAAACCAGGCACCCGAGGACCAGACAAAAGTGGAGGCGAGCAGCCGGGAGGAGAAACCATCATGTCGACAGACAAGAGAGACAAAGGAGCTTCTGGGGAAGCCGCCAGGCAAGAGGAACGCCTCCGCATCCTGGGGAAACTGAGATCTGAATCCCGGGAAAGAATCACCAGCATGGCTTCAGGAGATGAGACTCTTTAAAAAGAAGAAAGAATGCTTTAAGCTATCTTCCCCAAAAGTGCTGCAAAACAGCGCGAGGAGAGGGGGGCTGTGAAGCATTGAAAAGCCGAATTATTTTTGCTGAGGTCCCTCTAGCTATGACACTATTTAATAGACCATTTAATAGACAATTACAATCCCGGTTGTCTTCATTATAGTAAACAGACAAATGCCCGCACAATGGGTAATTTTGTAGAGCAAACGGTTGAGGACAGGAAGGTGAAATCCTGGAAGCCCAGGACGTCCTCTCGTTCACAGCACATCAGAGAGAGAATCCTCAGGGTCCACCACCCACCCCGCACGGGAGACCTTAGAGTTTGGACGTGGTAAATTGCTCCTAGCCCGATCACGGTTCAGATACACCCCCAAAGGCCTGCGTGAGCGCCGCAAAATTCACCCCACCAGGTCCCGGCCTTCTGCTCTGCCTTTCCTTGTCCCAGCGGCAGAGAGTCTGGAAGGCAGCCGGTTGGTCACAGACCCTAACAGCAGGGTTTGTGTGTATCCCCCTAATCAGAGGTGAAGTGGAGCCCCCAACCCTGTCCAGTGCCATCCTTGGCCAATATAAATATCCTGAAGTAGTGAGAAGATTATACATATCTGAGATGCAGAAGTAATTTATAAAGCAAAAAAAAAAAAAACAGAAAAAAGAATGTCATATTTTTAAGTTCCCATGCACATCACAAGAGGCCACTTGATTGGTAAAAGCTCTGGATTAAGGCAAAACAAAATAAAGATAAAACGGTTCAGCAATCCAAAATAAGCATCAGGCAGCCCAGAAGGGAGCCAGATGGAGCAGCTCCTGTGACGACCGGTCACAGGCGTGTACAGACACCCTGAATCCAGGCTCGTTCCTGAAACGGAGCTCTAAGAAGCGGCTCTGCAGGGCAGCGCCACCCTGAGGCTGCCTGGGGAAGAGGTTTAGCAAAAGTTGCATAAGATCAGTTCTGGCCTCGGTCCCTAGAAGCCAGAATTCCACGTTCTCGATTTGGAAACAGTTTTCCTCCAGGACAGGGATGGTTCCTATGATGTTAAATGTTAGTGAAGGGACAGCAGGGACAGGACTCGAGCCATGGCCAGCGTGAAGCCAAAACAGTACTTACTGCAGAGCAGCCGGGGGACTAGACCCACACCAACTGCTATGACCCGCCAGCTCAATAGCTAAAGAAAGAGTAATCGATCTGGTTTTGATCAGAAGTCTAGTCAATCATAGTTTCTACCATTCATAACGGAGCTACAGTCCTATTAACTCACAGCCAGGAAGGAAGGAAGGAAGGAAGAAAGGAAGGAAGGAAGGAAGGAGAGAAGAAGGAAGGAAGGAAGGAGGTAGCCTGAGTCCTGTTTGGTAATTATTTATATTATAAATGTAGCCACAGGGAGGAGCAGAATTGTCCAAAATCATAAGGTTTTCATCTTTTAAAATATGTACTAATGATTGCACATCTAAATACGAATTTCCCCTTTTAAAAGCTACCTCCTCGCCAGCCTTTGAACAAAGGGGCCCCCTCTGTTCAAGCCCGCTTCAGACGCTTCCTCTGGAATCGGGTTAGAATCCATTTACAAGTCCCAAGACATTCAGGTCACACCTCGTTTTTTTTTAATTCACAAACAATATTATTCAAGTCAGCCCCACCTTCAGATGGGCGGCTATTTGGCTGTTTGACAAGAACAACAGTGCCCCTCTAGCTCCAACTTTGCGAGAAGAAAGGTAATGATGCCCACGGCTTTGAAAGGGCAACGTGATTTATAGGCGCTCGCCGCCCCGTCCACAATGCACTTAAACATACACAACGCCTTCTTTAAATTCACCCTCTCCGCCGCATACAGGCATCACTCGTCTCCTCAAAGCCCTGGTTTAAACGCTGGCTCTGGAATTTTACAGGTCAAAAGCCTTACACCAGCAGTCAAAGCAGATCCCTGACTCCAGAGCCTTCTGATAAAAACGCTTTGAGTCCAGTCCCCTTGGGTTTAAATGGGAGATTTTTAGCGGGAAACCTCCTGACCTCAAATAATGATCTCGAGGGTCTCAGTTTCTCTCTGGCTCCAGTATTCACCGGCTCCATTTGGGGGACAGGAGCGTGTTTCTCTGTCTGAAATCTTCCCCACATGCCAGAGCGGGGCCTGGCTTTTTGCTGCTCTGTCTTGAGGTCCGGGGCTCACAAAGATTTAGTGCAACACAAAAGCGAGTTTTCTAACGCAGTGACAAAACAGCCTGGGAACGGCTACCAGCACCGGACTCCTACTTAGGAAAGAAATGCCTCCTTAGCAATGTCTCCTGTGACTTTTACTCCAAAAGGGAGATTTGCTTTGAAAATGAACAACCAGACCCACCTGCCACCCCCCACCAGCCACTGCCTGACACACACACATTGTATGTCTTGCTATGCTCCCAACTGCGAAAGAATTTCCCCCCAACAAATGCAATGTAATATTTTTCTACAGAAAATTAAAGAAATGAAGATGTTCCTAGAATCAGTAAAATCCAATAATCTGCTGATTTTGACTGTGAAAGGGGAAAAAAAACTGAATATTTACTTTTTCAAGGGACAAACATTCTTTTGTCTTTTAGCAAACAGTGAGCCTTTTTATTGTTCTAGGAAAAAAAATCCAGGAGGAGGTTTTCATGAGCAAGTATTTCTGAAAATTGAAACATCAACGAATCAAACTTTTGGTTACGTCCTTCTGTCGTTGGGTAGAATGCCCCGTGTGGATTACAAGTTCAAGAAACATTCATGAGGAAGAGAGGAGAGCAAACGGACGGAAGGAGGGATGGAGGAGCCTACTTTTTACAGCCTCAAACTTATATTCAATTCTTTCAAATTCGAGTTTAATTGACGTGTTGCCGCCAGAAGCTAGGCCATATTTTAACCTCAGTTTTCTTCCAACCTTTATTTCATTACAAATAAAGGTGCAAATATAGAGCCGCATGTGATGAAGGTCTTCATAACACCAAGAGAGAAAATTAAAACAATTATGAAAGTCATTTTTCACAGTGGTCAGTGATGTACAATCCCAATTTAACTGCTGTCCTATTAAAGGGTGGCATTTATAACTTACTCTTTATTTTCATTTTGTTGCCTATAAAAACTTTTACAGTTTCTGTAAGTAAAAAAAAAAAAAAATGCAAAAACAAAACCCAGAACCAAAAAAACCCCACAAAGTTCTGTCTTGAGATAACCTTTCCTTAGGGGTGATCACGTGGAGGGCGGCGTAAATCGGGCTGTGGACCCATCCTTGTGCACAGAAACCTGGGTTTGCCGCTGTCATTCTCAGGAATCTGCTATGAGCCAGGGAGATGGCTCAGTCAGAGAGACTCTGAGTGGCTTTCCAAGCCTAGAAAGAGGACAAGGGTTCTCAAACTCCGGCGAGCCTAAGAAGTTTCCGGGGGCGGTTGTCAGAAAGCGGAGATGAGAAATGACAGGAGTCAGTCCTCAGATCTCACTGGCAAGAGGACCTCAGACTCGCACTGGGACAGTCACGAGTCGGGCCCCAGTGGGGGCGCCTGTGTGCTCAGACGGTGCGCAAGACAGTAAAGGAGCCCTTTTCACCAAGGCGGGGACGCAGGCGCCAAGGCTGGGGGGGCTGGTGGAGCTGGTCAGAAGGGCCAGGCGCTGCAGGACTAGTCACTAGGGGGAGAGGCTTGCCACCAAGAGCGCGTGTGTCGTGTCGGGGACCTGGAGCTCGTGCGAAGCCTGGGCGGGCCCGACCTTTCCCCGCAGATCGCACAGCGAGTCCTGCTCCCATCTCTGGACGTCCGCAAGCCAGTGCTGGTCCCAAAGGCACCGAGACCCCACCCTCTCCAGGCCTCCACTTCTCCTCTGCTGGCCTCAGGGACCACCGGGAAAGCATCTCTGATGAACGCACTCACAAGATGCCTCCAGAAACAGAAAGTAAGAACTTGCTCTAGAAATACCTGTCCCGGGAGCCAAGGTTTAGCCTGAGCCTGAATTTTTCAATGAAGCACTAACCACAATACGTCTGAACGAGGATTAGAGAGGGCAGTCCTGACCCCAGCATAGTGTATCAGGTCAGAGGCCCCTGCACATCCTCTCCAAGACAACAGGCAAGCATGTTCCGTCCTACCTGCATTTGCTGGGCGCCCGCCCTGCACTCGCTTCAGGCAACAGGGACGCGACAAAGAAGAAAACCAGCCAGAAATAGACAAATGCCTCTGTCTTCACAAGCTTGAATTCTAATATTTGTCTGTCAAATCTGTAAAGGTTTAATGCGGACCAGTTGGTTGGCTGGTTGGACATTGTTGACAGCATCCATCCTTCACAGGTTTCTGTGAACCATGCATGCTCCTGCCTTGTGGAGGTGGGCATTGGAGGCGTGTACGCCATCTGTACCAAAACTACTAATGACATGTATGGCCTCTGACCCAGGAATTCCATTTCTGTTCTCCAATCCAAAAATATATCCCCAAATATGGAAGGAGTTTTCCACAAAAGGATGTCCATTACAGTGTTATTTATATCAGAAAAACATTGACAGGGGCTTAATTTCCAGAATATATAAACAGCTCGTACAACTTAATAACAAACAACAAAAAAAACAGCCCAATCCAAAATTGGGCAGAAGACCTAAACAAGCAATTCTCCAAGGAAGACATACAAATGATCAATAGGCACATGAAAAAATGCTCAGTATCACTAATCATCAGAGAAATGCAGATCAAAACTACAATGAGGGATCACCTCACACCAGCCAGAATGGCCATCATTCAAAAGTCCACAAACGATAAATGCTGGAGAGGGTGTGGAGAAAAGGGGACCATCCCACACTGTTGGTGGGAATGTAGTTTGGTGCAGCCACTATGGAAAACAGTATGGAGATTCCTCCAAAAACTAAAAATAGACTCACCCTATGATCCAGCAATCCCATTCCTGGGCATATATCTAGAGGAAACTCAAATTTGAAAAGATACATGTACTCCAATGTTCATAGCAATACTATTTACAAGGGCCAAGACATGGAAGCAACCTAAATACCCACTGACAGATGACTGAATAAAGAAGCTGTGGTTTATTTACACAATTGAATACTACTCAGCCATAAAAAAAAATAAAATAATGCCATTTGCAGCAACATGGATGGACCTGGAGATTGTCATTCTAAGTGAAGTAAGCCAGAATGAGAAAGAAAAATATCATAATCATATGATATCACTCATATGTGTATTCTTTAAAAAAAAAGACATAAATTTACTTATTTACAAAACAGAAACAGACTCACAGACATAGAAAACAAACTTACGGTTACCAGGGGGAAGGAGGTGGGAAGGGATAAACTGGGAGTTCAAGATTTGCAGACACTAACTACTCTATATATAAAATAGATAAACGACAAGTTTCTTCTGCAGAGCACAGGGAACTATATTCAATATCTTGTAGTAACCTATAGTGAGAAAGAATATGAAAACAAACATATGTATGTGTATGACATAAATTTTATGCTGTACACCAAAAAGTAACACAACATTGTCGACTGACTATACTTCAATTAAAAAACATTCTTGAAGTATTCTCAACAACAACAACAACAACAACAACAACAAAATGTTACCAAATCAGAGGCAAAGTCCCCCTCTTGGGGCCCTAGTTGAACCGAAGCCCCCCTGGCTTGATCAGGGAGTTCCTTCCAGCTCAGGTCCAAGCCTCCAATAACAAAACTGAGTTTGGAATAAGCAAGACAGGCTTTTACTCAGTGGCCAGAGAATGGAGAGTGGGGCTCATGCTCTCAAAGCCTCTCCCCCTAGACCAGGGGTCAGGGGAATTTTTTATATTAAAGGGTCAAAGAGGGTGGGTCCGAGCGGAGTGTGATGACATCATCTCATTTTTCGGAAAAGGCAGAGAGTTTCAGGAACTGGGTCCGTTCCTCTTTTATGTCCTTATGCAGTCATGACGCCCACTGGGAGAAGACCTCAGCCTGGTATCATCACGAGCGTATAAGGAGAAAGGCAGTGAACTTCCGCCCACTGTGCCAGCCTCCTTGGAACTAGCCTTTGCTGCATCCGGTTTATAAAGCACTAGCCTGATGCGCATACTGTTAAGGCCAGTTTCTGCACCTGGGCCTGAGCTGAACAGCTTGGATGACAGACAGACAGAATCTTCTTAAGTGTTCCCACTCTCCCGGGCCTCCAGAATATGACAGTGATGGTCACGGAGGCTTTAAACAACTTCGTCTAATTTCTTAACCCTCAGGGTCAAGGACCACCTCACATGCAATTTCCTCTCGCATCACCACCAAGCTGTCTCCCAAACCTGAGTCTCCGGCCCAGTCTCCAGCTTCCTGATGCCTCGGTCTTCACCCCGTGGGATTAATCGCTCCCAGCCCAGTGTTCCCTACACTCTCCTATGGCCCTCGGTGATCACACACTATTGTCACCGATAGGTTGTGAGCCCTGGGAGGACGGGGAGTCCGCCTCACTCATCAAAAAAAGGTTGCTGAAGAAATAAATGGGTACGTTTTAAAAATTCACGAGTGATTCTCTTCCTTGAATGTCAAATCTTGGTTGTTAATCGCTTGCCAATCCTCGAATGTTTACATTCACAAATACTGAACAAATCAGTGAGTGAGACTTAAAATTGAGTAAAATGAGCTTTGCAGGATGGTCCTAGTGTCCTTCTCCATTCAACAAACTAAGCATCAAGCGGAACATCCTTCTGAGATTTTTCTACCTGGAGGAGCAGAGAGCAGATCTTAAAAGAAACTAACATCAGCACTGTTATCTCCGTGGGCTGCAATCTTGAGAGATTTCCTTTTAATAAAACCTCGATCTAAACAGAGGTGGGTGAACACGGACAACTTCTTCAGGTGCACACGGTCAGGTGAACCGGACACCTTTGTCGGTCGAGGCAGAGAGGAATCACCGGTGCAATGTTCACTGGTACTCACCAAATGAACTCTTCACCAAATGAACTCTCATGGTCCTTTTTCACAACGCAGAGCACACTGTCTGGACATCTTGATTTGGTCAATGTCACAATGGCTGGCCTGGTCCGCTTTACACTAACCAAATCATTAACGTATCAGGGAGAGAAAGACTGTGATTTTTCTTAACATCCATCTTTGTGTTGGAAACGGCTGGAACAGATGAGTCCTCACATGACCCAAGCTGTGAGCCATCTCAGTGTGCAACGAATTGTGTCGTTGATCCCAGCGCAGTTACGGGGGTTATTCTGAATAAACTTCTGATGCAAATGTTTAATTAAATTTTGCAAAAACATTTCTTCTTTTTCTTTTCAGAATCCTAGGTGTGTATAATGTATCACCGTTTTCCCATAAACTCCCTCAAAGCCATTGACTAGCTGGTATCCTTGAGAGAGAAATAGCATCTGATATTAGATTATATTTAAACAAAAGTTTTTTTTTTTTTAAATCAGCTCTCGCTTTTCAGTATTTGACTGACAGGCACGTGTTTGCGCCCAGGTCCTGTGCTCAGATCACTGAGCTTGGAGCCTGGTGCACGGGTCACTGGAGATGACTGAGCCGTGGAACTAAATCCTACAGCCGTCCTAACAGTGCCTCTTTAATGAGTCTGAGCTAATGCGTCACTGACCACAGGTCCCTTAATTCTCACAGGCCTCTGAGAATGGCAATATCTATCATTCCCTTTTAGAGACAGCCTCGGGGTGTTAAACAACCTCCCGCTAACTCCAGAGCCCACGCTCTGCTGCACTCGGCAAGGCCAGGGACGCGCCAAGCCCAGCCCTGCGGAGGCCGGAACTTACCTTCATGGTGTCAGAAGAGGCTCTAAGGTGAGAATAAATCGTCCCCCTGAAAGTGAACTTGAGTCACATACAACTGCCTTCCTTCAGGGAGTGAGTGAGCCTCTTCAGGACGCCTGGGCCAAAAGCACCTTCCCCTTCTCCCCGCTGCCATCCCCACCCCGTAAGTGTCTCCAGCCTCTCCTCTCGTAAGGGCGCCAACTTGCCAAACTTCTGGTCCCCCACCGACTTGCACACGTCCCGTGTTTATTTGTCCCAGTGGTGGTCCGTGAAGCGCTGCTGTGTTCCTTAACATCTGGGCTCATCTCATCTCTGCTAATGACTCAGTGGTCTGCAGAAAGGCATGCTGAGTGCGGATGTGCCCGTCCCCGGGCTTAATGGGACGCAGAGCCTCCCCGCTCCCAGGGGGGCCAGGGGCTGGAGCGGGCAGGTGCCAGGTCAGGGGGTGATGGGGGCAACGGAGAAAGACCAAGGCTGGTTCCCTTGGCAGGTGGGAGTGAGGAGAGCCCAAACCACAGAGAACTGCTTCAAAAGCCCCCTTCACCGTGGGCTGCAGCCGACCCACCCAGCAGTGGCAGAGGGGGAGGGGACAGAGATAGGGACCCCCACTCAGGGAAGCAGTGAGACATGGTGTGGTCACAGCCCAGCTCGGAGTGGGCAGCAGGGACAGCCCAGAAGAAAGGGGCTTCTAGTGTCCCAGCCTCCTTCTCCCACCCAAGGGGCCTCTTTCTACCTCCGCAGCGCAGACACCTGCTTTCCCCTCGGGCCCCCATCCCCCCCCCGCCCCGCACTCCCTCATTCCTGTAGTGAGTGGCTGGAAAGCCAGCTTTCTCGCAGATCGACCTCTTTACCCTGGACACAAAGCCTTATTATCGTCAATAATATTATTTATTTTACTTACAAGATATTTTAGATTATTAATATATAAATGTATTAGTACTATTTTTCTGTAACATAGATTAAAATGGCATTATCCTCCCAGGTGGCAGAAAGTGGGGGAGCGCTTTTAAAAAACACAAGGATTTGCTCTGCTGAAGTGGGATTCACTCCTAATGAGGTGCACTCAGCACAACAGCCCTGGAAGGCAGCAGGCGGGGGGCCCAGCGTCCCCCTGGGACCGTGAGTCACTGCACACAGTCAGGCATCCTCAGCGTGAGGTTCCGGGACCACCTGCGTCACCCTCTCTTGGGAAGCTGCTCCCAGTGCAGGTTCCCAGCCCCTTGGAAGGCTTCCTGGACCAGAAGCTGGGGGGTAGCAGGGAGGTGGGGTCAGGACTCTGCATTTGAGCGAGCTCCCGGGTGATTCTGTATACACAGCAGTTTGTAACCCCTATGTCCTTACAGTCACTCAGCACTGACCCCACGCACAGGACCAGCGGGCTCGGGGACCACTCACAGCGCAGGAAGCATGGATGGGTCGGTGGGGGCTGGATCTCATCACAGCTCCGGGCCCAGACCTGCAGGCTCGCTGTCACCCACCTTGGCAGCCTCGGCCCTCCAGCCTCTCTGTCCTGACGCCTGGAACGCCACCCTGGTTCACCTCCAGCCCTCCCACCCTCAGCCCCCTCCCTGGTGTCCAGGTGAGACTGTGACCCGCGTTGCAGGCCCAGGGCTGCTTGCACCGCCTGTTCCCGGTTCGCCTGCTCCCCTCCTTGCCCCGTAAGCACCTTGGAAAGCTCGAACCTCCCTCAGCTTCCCATCCCAAGCACCTGGATCTGTGCCTGGCCACGGGGGATATGAGAGGGGACAGAATCCCGGTCGAGACCGTGGGCGTGGGAGTCGGCCATGCCCACTGAGGACATCGCTCCATCACCTCGCCCTGGGGAGACGTGGGCGGGAAGCCAGACCTCCCTGAGCCCCAGCATCCTCATCTGTAATCTGAGAATAAACGCTATTCCACCTCATCAGGGGCGAGGGTTCAGCAGAGAAGGACTGCACGGTACAGGAGCCGGCGAAGGGTCCCTGGTGGGAGTCAGCTGCTGGTTAAACGAGGGGGAGGAAGAAACAAGGACGATGATGAGAAAACCTAAAACCTGCCTCTCTGGACACACACGTGTTTTGTTTTAGAATACAAGGCTTGCAGATTTATAGGTCGTCGGCCTGGGCCGTGGAAACACCATCCTTCATGGGGCTGGGATTCATCGCCTGACTTTCTGACCATAAATGAAAAAAATGAACAAAAAGGCATAAAGGAGAACTACTAAACTTCCCAGTTTCACTTTTTCCCTCTAGTGCAGGACTTTACAGTCACTTTCAGAAAGAACTGACTTTACCACAGGCTTTTGGGTTTTGTTGTATAAAAATTAAGGTCTCATAACGTTTAAGGGGGCATAATCTGTAAAAAAAATACTGAATCACTATGCTGTACACCTTGAACTAATATAATATTGTAAATCAGCTATACTTCAATTAAAAATACACACATACATACATACTTTTCTTTAAAAAAATTAAATGTAAAAATTAAGGTCTCCAAGAAAAAACTCTGCAAAGACACTGTCTTGCCCAGTAAATTCAAAGGTGTTCAGTTGGAAGTGAATTCTGATGGGAATTGGGTTTATTCATTTACCAAGCACTGAGCTGAGCACTGTGGGTACCAGGGCTACAAAGTCAGCCAGGGAGGGATGTAGGGGATGGGGCAGCGGGGAAGACACAGCGGAAACCTCACTGTGAGGTCAGGACAGAAGTGGGATGGTCAGGGGCCCGGGGTTGCTCACAGGAAGGCCAGCCTCGGTCTCCGAGGATCCTGGGAGCTCCTCATGAGAGAAGAAGCTGTTCTGGGACCCCCAGGATGTGCTGACTGGGCAAGGATGGGGAAGAGACCCAAGATACCAGAGAACTGAGTCCAGGGCATGATCTGCAGGGCGGGAGACAGAGGAGGCTGGAGGAGCGAGAAGGAGAGAGCCGGCAGGGTCGCTCAGAGGCCACTCTATGTCATCTGTACGTTATCTGAGGACTCTGGGACACCACTGAGATGCTGTGGGGACCGGAATGGGGGGTGGAGCAGGGAAGCTGGTGGAAGTGGGGGCAGAGGGGAAGGAGGTACAGGTGAACTGACTGTAAAAGAGGGAAGTGAAGAGCCAAGCTCACAGCAGCATTTACTAGGAGAGTCAAAAGAGGCAGGTGTGGGGATGTCCCCACTGTCATCATTGTCATCACCATGTTATGGGCTGAACGACTGTGTTCCCCACCCCTCAGATTAATGTTCACCAGGTGGTGTTAGGAGTGAGGACTTTGCAGTGACCAAGTCATGAGGTGGAGCCCTTGTGAACGGGATCAGTGTCTTCATAAACGAGACCCCAGAGAGTCTGCTCACCCCTTCCTCCATCTGAGGGCACAGCAAGAACTCAGCCACCTATGAACCAAGAAGGGGTTGCCCACCTAGACACTGGTGCCTTGATCTTGGACTTTCCATCCTTCAGAACCATGAGAAGTAAATGTTTGTTGTTTAAGCCACTCTGTGGGTAATGTTATAGCAGCCCGAGCTGATGAAGACACAGGGAGAGGAGATAAACACTGGACATGTTGAGAGCTGGTGTCCACAGCCTTGGCCGTCCATGGGCACTTGGCTCTGTTGTCTGGGGCTGGTGAGGGCGGTCATCAGACCAGAAGGGCATGATTTGGTTCAGGGAACATGTGTAGAGAGAGAGAGAAAGAGACAAGGGAGGGAGGAAGGCGGCCAAGGAGTCTGGGAAGAAGCAGTGGGGGAGGAGGGAGACGAAGAGAGACCAGAGCGGGGTGCTGGGGTGCGGGAGGTCCCGGGCAAACTGAGCAGTCCCCAGCACAATGCTCCATCACTTTAAGCCGCAGAGAAGCCATTGGAGACCTGGGAAAGTGCAGGGGGTGTGAGGGGAAAGGGGTGGGAGCAGGCTGCAGAAGTGTGGGAAGTGGGGGAGTGGACAGAGAATGGACAGCCCTGAGTGGTGGCTGCCTGGAGAGGAAAAGAAATGAGGCAGGAAAAGTGTGTGGGTGTGTGCATGTGTGTGTGTGTGTGTGTGCACATGTAAGTTGGAGCATGTGTGCTCACTTGTATTAAAGAAGGAAAAAACCAGAAGAGTTGAAATGCTAGTGGGGAATGGCTGGTAAAGGGGGAGAGTATAAAGTTACTCGAGGAGGAGGGGCTGGGGCCAAAGATGATGGAGTTGGGTGATGGGCGGGGGAGAGGTAGCCCTGGTGGGCAACAGAAGCCACAGTCCCCAGGTGCAGGTGGCCATAGGGAGAAGAATGAGCTTTTCCAAGCAGTGGAAGGGAAGAATTCTCCCAAAGACCTTTTCGAAGCAGCCCATTCATAAACCACACGAGACACTAAGAGTGAGAATCAGAAACGCCTGTGTTTCTGGCCGAATCCACAGTGGACTCCTTTTCCTTGCCCAGGACCTGTCCTTGAGATGAAGGCTTAAGCCCACCTGTTTCCCAGAAAGGCTCACACAACTGCTCACTAGGAGCGCATCTTAACAGGACAGAATAAAATCCAATAACCTATGGTCAAAATTCCCAAAGCCCTACCTTGTTCCCCTGGCCCACTCTACCCAGATCTGCAGAGGGTCTCGGGAGTCACGGGACATCTAGGGGGCGGCAGGGTGTACTTCTCCCCACAGGTGCACAGGCCCCCAAGCTGTGGATAGACTCTGGGACCAGGTTGTCTGCCGTTGACCCACTAGCCAGAAAACAACCTTAAAAGGCCTGCTCCAGTAACAACAGGGCACCCAGGGCCAGGCCTGTGGATCCCCATCCTTCCTGGCTCCATCAGGCTTGGGGCTGGCCCAGCTGCTCCTAGGCCAGGAAGGGGGTGCCTCTGGGGGAGGGTGGCCCCTCCCTGGGGCCCTGCAAAAATCAGCAGCTCCCAAACTCCCCTGCAGGACCCCTTTGGCCTGGCCCATGGGTCCCCCCTGGTCCAGGCAGCAGCACCCCACGGCCCCTCCCCAGGACAGGCTGGTGCGGAGTGCAGAGTGCTGGGGCCTCTCTGCTGCGCTAGCAGCACTTTTCTAAGCAGCCCTTTCTCGGGACTGAAATTTCCACATTTGTTTAACCCATCCGGGGCTTGCTGTGTACCTGCAAGTAAAGTATCAGAGAAAGGGGCTGACATGAATAGTTTGAATCAATTTATCAGCACCGGGTACCAGGCAGAGGCAGAAAGAAGGCACCAGGGCCCAGGAGAGGCTGGGAGGGGCCAGAAGCTGTGGGGGCTCCTGGTGGTCCTCCCCCACCACAGTCGGGAGGAACCAGGGCGGCTGCCTAAAAGGGGGAGGCCGGGGCCATGCCACGAGCTCCCCAATTTCATTCCATCCTGCTTTCCCAAAAACAGAAGTGGGCGCTCGGTCCTGATGCCCCACGACTCCCTCCCCGGGCATAAACCGCGCTCACCCACATCTGCACAGGACACAGTCCATCGGGAAAGGCGCTCTCGGGCCGGCCCCCACCAGCCCCAACCTGCACCACCCACTCCGCGTGCCGTTCTCTGACATGAACAGCACAACCAAGCGATCGCTTTCTGAAACATCCCTCAGCTTTGCTTTATGGTGGAAAATGGTGGATCTTTTTCTTTTTTCTAAGCTAAACTTTTGGCCTAAAAACAGGGAGATTAAAGAAATTAGGCCCAACAATTTGGAGGGTTTTCTGGCTTCGAGAGCAGAAAGGACCCCTGTAAGCCTGACTGGAGCATCACGATCGCCTTAACGCCAGGACGCCGACAGCACGGAAAATGCACACAGCCAGGCCACGAAGCTACCGGCCCCGGATAACTTTTTTTTTCTTTTAGAGTGCCAAAAAGATGGAATCCTACAGTGTGGGCATACAGCCTTTTACCATCTTAATTTCAAATTATTCAGAGAAAAGCCACTGCCCTGCACATAAAAAGCAGACATTTCATGTGCCACCTATGCAGAGCATGACCATCGGATAACCCGACTATCGCTATTGATACATAAAGGTAGAGTTTCTTTGTTTTAACGTCCCCATTGTTTTTTGTTTTTTAAGTGGGGGAGGTAATTAAGTTTATTTATTTTAATGGAGGTCCTGGGGATTGAACCCAGGACCTTAAGCAAGCTAAGCATGTGCTCTACCACTGAGCTATCCCCTTAACGTCCTCATTCTAATGTGCACACTATACTTGTGTGTACATAATACACAACACACATATATTTATATACGTAAATACACCAGACCCAGTAACAGTGCACATGACACACTGTGGATACAGATGTAGAGTTAGCTGTGATACACACACACACCATTTTAACAAAGTAACTGGCAAATTAATTGCCAGATGACTGGGGATGACCTATTCAGAAACATAATTGCTGTCTTATTTTAGCCTTTTCCACCTATTTTAATGCACACATTTGCAGAGCCACGCAAATAAGCCAATCCATCTTTTATTACCCATCGCCACAAATTCTCAATTCTTAATTCCCTCTTAAGCGCCCCTGGCGACGTGGCCCTGACAGCAATTTGTTTAAGATAGATATTTACGGCCGGGTCCCGCGGCCAGGCCCGCACGTCAGGAGGCAGGAAGCAGAGAGTCATACTCCGCTAGATTGTTTGTGAAGGAGGGCGGACTTGATGGATGACGCGTGTGTGCGAGGCGCCCGCCCCGGCCCAGGCGCAGGCCGCTGACGGAAGGCCAACCCCGCGTCCAGGGGCCCGTCTCTGCAGTTCTCCCGCTGACCGGCAGGGGGACTCCGACCGCCTGGCCGCCACGGCGGGGTGGCTCGCACCGCGGCGGTAACGCAGAGGCGACGCCCCCATTGAGCACAGTGGCCCTTGTTGATTCCAGCCGGCCGGCCGGCGAGGCGGCGTCTCCTGGGAGTCACCCCCCGCCGTTTCCGTCGTAGCGTGTTTCTTAAAGCTCTGATTTACCAACTCCTTGTTGAGGGGATCGGCATTTGCTTCAGTGTATTTGGCTTAAAGGCCCCTTCTCCGTCTCCTGGATCTTCCAGAGCAGGCCGCAGATAGGGGTTCTGGGTTCCCTGGAAGGAAGGGCCAACCTCATCTGACACTCCTGCTCCCCTGGGTTCAATCAAGGGTGAGGGCCGCCCCAGGCCCCACCCAGCCCCCAGGAGCCGCCCCAGCCAGCAGGCCTCAAGACAGCAGATGGCTTCCTGCAGGGTTACAATGCGGAACTGAACGTCTCATGGAAACCTGAAGCCGTAATAGTCCAAGGACGCCATCAGGATTTTAAACTAGATACTTGCAAATCAGCTTTCATGGAGGATGTATCTTTTGAGTATTTGTTAAATGGAAGTGTAGTTGATTTACAATGTTGTGTTAGCTTCAGGAGTACAGCAAAGTGATTCAATTACACATATATACATATATATTCTTTTTCAGATTCTTTTCCATTATAAGTTATAACAGGATATTGAATATAGTTCCCTGTGCTGTACAGTAGGTCCTTGTTGTTTATCTGTTTTATATATAGTCATGTGTATATGTTCATCCCAAATTCCTAATTTATCCTGAGTACTTTTTTTTAAAAGCAAAACACAGTGCATTTTACGAGCAGAGCACCACGAGGCAGAAATTCCCAGACAAAGGCTCGCGTCTAAAATTGTTACCACCTCTTTCCCTAATTTTGCTGCTGCTTCCTAAACCCTCACGGCACTCACTCACCCAGAATAAGATGGTAGGAAGGTGGGATAAATATCACAGGACTGGGGGATTTTTGACACGTTAGTAATTTTTAATAGGATGCCCTGTACAGATAGAAATGAATCCATAATGAATGAGACCAGGGAGAAATGAGAAGCGGGTTTTCGCGTTTACCTATAACCTCATCCAGGGGCACCCCTCCCCTGGAAAGCTTGGCCTCTCTGGCTAAGTGAAGGGTGAGTAGCCCCTGACGTGGCGCCTGCCGCCCCTCCAGACGCTCCTGCCCTCCGAGAGGCAGCATCACCTGCTCCCCGCCTGTCTCTTGCCTTCTATTCTTCATTACCCAGCAGATGACCTATCTGATAGGCGTCCCCTCCCACAGCTTCCTGCTGCCAGCCTTCAGTGAGAATAAAGCCGGGAACTCTTTTTATCTTCATTCTGCCGCCGCTCCCATCCTCTGTTTTTTTTCTGAAGATCGTTTGCCAGCATCGCTTGCTCAGTGGTACCCAGTGGAACAAGCAGTGTCTTCTGAACTGACAATTCTGACTTTTTGCTGCTTGTGATTTTTCTAAAGCGTGACAACCACTTGCGTGAAGACACGGTAAACCTTTTCAGATAAGGAAGTCAGTAAAAAAAAAAAAAAGAAAGAAAGAAAGATCTTTCAAGAAACAGAAGTAGTTACTGCAGGAGCTGAGCAAAACAAGTCTCTTATGTATTAATTTAATTTGGCCATAACTTTCGCGTGGCAAGAGAATTAGGACCACCACATCCACGGGTGTGTGCATGGTGTGTACGTGTTTGAAAAGAGCATTTCATTTGGACAGACGTTAAGAAAGTCACCATATTAACAACTTGAAGGCGGAAGGTTTGACCTATTCCATGTTTATACACATGCCATGCTGTCATTTCTATATACGTTGGAAACTGACGGAATTAGAAAGCCAAATGAGTGTTTCTTTTCAATGCAGTTCTCCATACTGTGACCCTTCTCCAAAACAGATCAAACCTGAATGTTGTTCCTTCCATAAAAGTCCTAAGAAATGATTACCCATTGAGTCTGGAGTTACATATAAGTTGATACATATGCACTACGTGAGATTTTCAACTGGGAGAGTCTATTAAGTGTAGGATTATTTTGGAGAAATAGCAGAATGCATAATTATTTCAGAGTTGTATCGGTACAGTGTTATTTCAGAGTAATAGCAGAACAGGCTTGCTGTTAGCAGAGGAAGATGAGAGGCAACCACAACTGACTCTGCGTCTTTCCCAGAGCTTAAAATCAGACCGACGAGTGAATACCAGGTGTCTGTTTTCCTCTGCATCCCAGAAAAAGTCCCTAGAAGTTACTTGGACTTGCTGAAGACATAATCTGAAAGACAGTGAGATCACTTAAGACTTCGTTATTCCTAATTTTTTAAAAGCTCATCTATTTTCTGCATATGTTACTACAGATCTACATACAAATAGTTCTATCGCCAAAACCTAAAAATATTAATACCCACTGTGTACCAAGCACCTACAGCTCATCGGGGGGGTTTTGCACCTGCCGTGCATTATTTTACTGAGATCTCACAACAGCCTAACGAAGTAAGTGAAATTATCCACGTCTGGCAGAGAAGGAACCCCTCAATGGCAGGAGCCAGGTCTGGAGGGGAGAGGGACCAGCCTGAGGTCAAGGTGAACTTCTGGGAAGCCTGGAAGAGCGTCACTGCGCCTGGAAGAGAGAGACAGGGACGAGGCGGAGGGACCAGGCGGGTTTAGAGGTCACAAAACCCGTTCCTGATGTAAGGAACCCAGGTGAACCCAACTCGGCAAAGCAGGGGCCAAGCTACTGTCTGGAAATGCCTTCGAGTGATCGGTGGTTCAGCTCCAGAATTGCTTAAGTCATCGGGGGTTGCTCTGCGGTCAGTCTGAGTCCTAGAGCTAAGTGTGCGTTCACGTCTGTGGGTGGGAATAACTTTCCTCAATTCGGTTTCAGCCTGTCTGCCCGTCAGCTGGCAAAGCGTAAAGCCAAATCCCAGCCACGGTGGCACGGCCATCTAAGCCTGGCGTCCAGAGCAGACCTGACTGCCCACTGAGACAGCATCTCCATCCTCAGTCCAGGGAAATACGAAATAGCCCTGTGCCGCTCTCCGGGGATGTGAAGCATGCCAGACCCCGGGGGACCCAGTCAGTGCTCTGCTTGGATTGTAACCAATTCCTAGAGACACAGTCTAACCAGTCAGAACTGGTCACAGCCATTCACATTTACGATCACAACACAGACACCAGCTTTAAATTCACAACAAGGAAGCGCTCATCTCAGGGGCAGGGGTGTACAGGAGCTCTCTTGCCTCACGAGTTTACTGAAACCTAAAATATAAAGTCTGTTTTTACAAAGCTCACTCAGGCCCCACCACTCTCCTCACGTCTTACCTGACCACTACATGCACCTTTCATATCTCTTCCTCGGACTCCAGTTCCTCCCCCATGCAGGAGTGTGCGCGTGCGTGCACATGGCTGTGCTGCACCTGTGTGCGTGCACACTAGTGCCTCCACGTGCCTCTTCTCTGTGTGTCCCTGTCCTCCTGCTCTCTCCAGGGTCCCGTCGCTGCAGAGGACTCCGCTGCCAAACCCTGACTCAGAACCCCCACCTCACTCTCCCCACCTGATGGTGCGCATGCTCGGACAGCTGCTGTCTCACCTGCAGCCAGACCACACGGGAGGCGCTCAGAGTGGCCAGAACAGCCCAGGGCACTGAACTCTTCTTGTGAATCAGAAATTGACTTTCTTGTCTCAGGATGGTCGGCGGCCCTTCTGCCCACCTTCTGGGAGCCACCTGTCTGCTCCTTAGGGCTGGGTAGGGACACGAAAGAAAAATAGGCAGTGCCTTGAAATCCTTCACAACCATGGGGTCCAAAATGTGGCCAACTGATTAGGTCTCTAGGGAAAATAACACCCTGGATTTGAATAAATGAATGTATGGATGAATGAATGAATGAATGGATTAGGCAAAGGTCTCCTAAACTAGAAAACAAGAGAATTTTTGAAAATGGTTTTCCCTGAAGCACTTTCTAGAGCCCTGCCTCTGACGCCTGGCACCTTGAGGCCATGGCCCCCTGCTGTGGCCAGAACAGACTCCGGGGTGGGGGGCCGGCCCCTGCTGGCCCGTCCTCAGAGATGTGCCTGGCAGAGTGGGTTCCAAGGAGCGTTTGCTTATTTTCCTTCCTCAAGGGCTGTTATTTTTCAGCTCTGAGTTTTCAGTACCAAAACCATGAGTTTAGGTGGGATGGGAAGGAAGCAGAGGAGGGGAGGGGAACTTTGGGAAGATATCCTGAGTTCTGTATTCACTTCCTGGGTGAATGCAGCTCCCTCCTTACTGTGTCACAGTGGGTGAGTCTCCTAACCTCCCGGTGCCCCCTTCCCTTATCTGTAAAATCGGGTGATGATGTCACCTCCGGGAGGGGCGTGTGGCGACCAGTGGGCTCTGGCTGGCAAGGTCCTCAGAGAGACACCCCGCCCAGAAGCGCTCAGCGACTGTCAGCCATAGGGGCAGCATTTAATTTCATGTTGCCTAATTTTAGGGTTAACAGACAACTATAATTTTTTGAATCCTATCTGAGAGTTTCCCAAGCGCAGAAAATGTGGCTCCAATCATACACTAGAAGGAACTTGATCCTGGAAACACAAGAATGATCAAATGACAAGTCAGTGTTTCCAGCAAATGGATTGATCAGGACTGTGCCGAGTTGACAATTTCTCGGGCCAGAGAAGGCTGGGTCACTCCCGAGAGCCCTGCTGGGAACGAGAGGGTGGCTCCATCCCCACACAGCCCTGCTGGGCAAGCCCGTTACATCACTGCTTCCCTGGGCAGCGTTTCTTCTTTGAACATACTTTTTTTTTTTGTCTAGTTCAACCCTCAGATCAATGTAAAGGCTTCTGCAAATGCCTCCACCCCGATGTTCATTTTCCAAGCCTGTAAACCAGCCTCCATCATGTGCAAGACGGCTCAGGTCACATCTCAACCATAAACCTCTCCCCGCCTCAGCGCTGCTGCTTGAAATAAGCGATGGCTTCACCAACAGTAACACAACTTCACAGCAAATATGTGAGCTCATTGGGCTGTCAGGAGCGACAAGCCAGCCTCCCGTCACTTTCCCAAGACCCTTCTAAGCAACTCAAGGAATGAAAGTAATTAGAGCTCCGGACACCTGACCCCTGCTGATCTTGGCCGGTGTGGGGTGGGGTGGGAGCGGGGGTGGGGGGGTGGCAAGCCTGACTTCTTAGGAGGCAGGAGAACAAAGGGTGAAATCTGAGGCTCCCTAGGGCACAGGGTCTGAAATCAGAAACCCTCTGTAGCCTCAGCAATGAGCACAATGAGGCGTCAAAAGACGTCTCCAAATGCCCTGTTGGCCTCCCCATCTCCAGTCTGGTTCTCCCTGGCAGCCCTGTGAGCTGTGCCCGTGTTCCCAACCTCCCGGGACTCAGGGACCCCCGACTGGCAGGCTGGTTCTATATACGCCTTAAGCGCTGCATTGTTCGTGTCTGTGGCTCCCCTACCAGGGAGAAGCAGGCATGAGGCTGGTCTCCATCACCCCAGTTAAACCCAGAGGTCCCTAGGATCTGGTAATTACTGTGTCGTGTATGTTATTTTTTTTTAAGTTTCCATTTTGTCTCTTCTAACATCTAACCCAGTTTCAGAGTTCTTGGTAAATCTTCACTAAGCTTTTATATTTTCAGTATCCAGGAATGTTTTCTCATTTTCAAAGTCTACCTTACACCACACTCATAACTCCCGCCAAAAGTATTTGTCTCTGATAAGAAAAAACTTGAACGCATCCAGGGACAGTGCCCACCCAGCGAGCAGGCCAGTGTTTCCCAGCCCCAGCGCCGTGGGCACAGCTCCGGCAGGGGGTTACCTCCTCTCTCGTCCCCTCCAGCCCATCAGTTGCATTTCCCATAGATTCTTTCTCCAAAATTTTCCCTGAACCGTGCACTTTCCCCATCCCCATGACTCCCCCCAGCCCCGCACACCCGCCATGTCTCTCCTTGATCGCTGCCTTCTCTACCAGATCACCTCCCTGGTCCCCAGAAATCTCCTACCCAAGCCCGCCTGAGCACCTGAGCTGACCTCAACCGCACACCTGGACCACCTGCCCCGGCCTGGAGACCTCCACTGCCTTCCTGCCATCAGCCTATAGGATACTGTCCAAACTGCCCTGCATGGCGTTGAAAGGCCTTCTCAGTCTGGCTGGGATCCCCCTTCTGGCCTCATCTCTACCACTCCCCATGTCAGTGAACCCTAACTAAACTAGAACCACACAGAGAAACTGCGGGATACCGTCTCCCGTCACTGCCTGAAAGCTCTTCCTTCCCCTGCCTCTGGTGGGCTGTTCCATCAGTGGGTCCCTGTGAACTTTGCCTCCGGTGTCCCTGACATTTGGAGTCTCCTCCCACATGGACTCTGGGCTTGGTCATGCAAGTTGTTGTAGCCGACAGAATGTTAGCAAGAGCAATAGAAGCAGAGGCCTGGAAAGCACCTGCTGGATGGGGTCTTCCTGCAACCTTTCTTGGCGCCCTGAGCTGCCATGCAAAGAGATCCAGCTCCTCTGCTGGAGAGACTGCAACCACATGAAGAGCAACATGGAAAGAAGATGCTCCAACTTACAGGAAGAGCAAGGGAGGTCCAGCCACACCAGTGTCCTCCAGATGACTCCATCCCCAGCTGGGACCTGACTGCACCTGTGTGAAAGACCCAGAGTGAGACCAGCTGAAGAGCCAGCCGGCGGAACTCAGCCAGGCACGAGAACGTGAGGGACAATGGAAGAGCTGCTGTGAGCCGCTGAGTCCTGGGGTGGTGTGCTGGGCCATTATCCCTCGATTCATTCCACAATCCAAGGAGCACTGGAGACCCTCATCTGTAGAGTCTGCACCTCCTAGTGTGATCAGGGATTAGGTAAAAGAGGGCACAGGCCTCTCCTTCAAGGAGACTGCCGCTGAGCTAGACACTCTCACTCACACGTCCTTCCACATGGCAGCACTTTGAGAGCCTCTTACGTGTGACCGCCGAGGGCTCTTGCCTGCACTCACCCTGGCTTCCACTTGACTAGTTGTTTTCCGTTCGCACTTAACCTCTGGGGCTGGAGTCAGCTGCTCCTCTCAGAATGAATGCATCTCAAGTGCTCCCCAAAGACCCCGAGCCAGAAACGCTCAGGGAGGGCGGCGGGGGCTCAGGGAGCAGGAATTCACTCAGGAGAAGTGGCTCCATCTGCTCCAGGCAGCAGGGACAAGCCTCCCCAAAGTCTTCCGGGTCAGAAAGGGAGGCTGTTCCCGCCTGAGGTTCGGAGACCCACCAGCGGTTTCGGTCACTGAGACGAGGAGCCCACCGCAGAGGCTGAGGGCTGCCGGGTTTGCCGGCAGCAGGCAGGGCGGGGTACCGACCTAGGCTTTCCAGAAATGCCTTCAGCGCCTGCGGGCACAGCTAACCGGTTCCCTTATGTCTGCAAAAATGACAGGCCTTTCCCAAGCGCTTCTTCATCTCTCAGGAGGTTCTGATTTCCCCAAGCCAGCGAATGTAGCAACCCTGATGGAGACTAAGCTCCCCTCACCCCACACCGTGAGGACAACCTCCAAAACCACCTTGACCTTCTAGGCATCCATGTGCTTAACTACAAAATTAAAGGCTCACAGAGGCTTCTCTCTGGGACATTCATGATCCTCACCACCGGGTGCCTCAGTGCGGAAGATTCGCACCAGGGGCCGCCTGGCATCAGGAGTGGAGTTACAACAACCAGGGCTCATTTCCAGGCGCAGTGAGCACTGGCCTGGGGCTCAGAACACACGGGTTCTAGTCCTGGCCCTGCTCCAACAAGCTGTGTGAAGCCAGACAAGTCTGGTGGTCTCAGCAGTTCTCATCTGCAAAACAGGGTCCTCATTTCTCAAAGCAATTCCATAGACTTGGAGGATGGGAGGGGGACCTCCCGAAGGAAAGAAGCTTCTGGGCCCCAACCTCATTCCTCTTTGGCTACATTGAGTGAATAGCTCTAAGGCTTAAAATTAAAATGACAAAAATAAAAAATGAAAAACTGGTCTTGTCTCACAGTCTTTCCTCTGAGTCTTCCTAGAGAAAGACTTAAAACACATAATCTAGTTTCAGCACTAATCACTTAAGTATCTTTTTATTAACTCATTAAAGAGCTGAGTGTCTACTCTTTGCAAGCACAATGCCAAGTGCTGCCAGACGGGTAGACATGGAGGCAGCAAAGCCTCTGCCCAAAGGAGCTGGTAGAAGAAGCAAGACACAGAGAAACAGACAGGGCAGCCAAGGAAGCATGCAAGAGCGGAGCCACGAAGAGTAATGGAGTCAGAGAAGACACAGCTCACTTCCTGATGGGTCACGAAGACGGCTTGGAGAAGGCAGTGTACCAGCGAGGAGGTTTCTTGCGAAACGTAACAGAAAACCAAGTCAATGAGCCCTCGGTGGTAAAGATACGTGCTGGCTCGCACAGCTAGAGGCTGAGAGGTCGGAAGCGCCCCGGGTGGCTTGATCCGGGGCCTCCAGCATTCCTCCTTCAGTTCTGGCTCTGCCCTCCTTATCTTCTAGTGGTAAAGTAACTCACACCCATGTGCAAAAACCAAGGAAAGCACATCTACTCAGGATGCAAACTCTTAACAAACTGAAGAAGGAAACTTCTTCAACCCGATAAAGTGCATTTATGAAAAACCTACAGTAAACATCACATTTAATGATAATATATGGAATGCATTCCCCTTAAATTAGGGGAAAAGACAAAGCTATGTCCCTCACCACTTCTGTTTAACATTGTCCTGGAGTTCTAGCCAGTGCAATTAGGCAAGAAAAAGAAATGGGAGGCATCCGGATTGGAAAAGAAGCAGTAAACCTGTCTTCATTCACAGACACCATGACTTGTAGGTAGAAAACAGTTCAGAATCCACGGGGAAAACTACAAAACCAACAAGCAAACACAAAAATTAACCAATTAACTTCTTGGTGCCACCAATGAAAAATCCAAAACTAAAATTAACAAAATGACTCTACTCACAAAAGCATCAAAAGGAATAAAATACAGAGCAATAAATTCAATGAAATAGTGCAAAGCTTGTACACTGAAAACTACAAAAATTTGCTACAAGAAATGAAAGAAGACCTAAATAAATAGAAATTCCATTGCTCATTGATTGTTAGACTCAATTTTATTAAGATGGCAAAACTTTCCAAATTTATCCATAGATTTAATGTAAATCACACAATGCTGAGAAACCAGATCAGGAATAAGACAAGGGTATCTTCTCATCACTCCTTTTCAACATTGTACTAAAAGTCTTAGCTTATAAAATGAAACAAGAAAGGGAAGTAAAAGATACATGAATTGCAAAGGAAGAAATTAAACTTTCTTTGTTCACAGATGTCCTGATTGTCTGTGTAGAAAATCTCAAAGAATTGACCAAAAAAACAAAACAAAAAAACGAAACAAAACAAAAAAACCACCCTTTGGAATTAAGACTGGATTGTAATAAAGTTGTATGAGATAAGGCTAACATATGAAAATCAATTGCTTTCCCATATACCTGTGATGAACAATTGGAATTTGAAATGTAAAATACAACACCATTTACATGAGCATCAAAATTACATATTTAGATATAAATCTAAAAAAAATTTGAACAAGGTTTATATGTGGAAAACCACAAAACCCTAATGAGAGAAATGAAAGATCTAAATAAATGGAGAGCTATTCCGTGTTCACGTATAGGAAGAATCAACATTGTTAAGATGTCAGCTCTTCCCAATTTGATCGACAGACTCAGTGCAATCCTTATCAAAACTCTGGCAAATTATTTTGGGGATATTGATGAACTGATTCTAAAGCTTATCTAAGAAGACAAAAGACTCAGAATAGCCAACATAAGACTGAAAAAGAACAAAGTCAGAGGACTGAGAGTACACAATTCAAGACTTAGAATAAAGATACAGTAGGTAAAACAGTGTGGTATTGATAAAAGAGCAGACAGATAGTTCAATATAACAGCATACAGAGCCCAGAAATACATCCATGCAGGTGTAATCAAGTGATCTTCCACAAAAGAGCAAAGGAAATTCAATGGAAAAGGATAATCTTTTCAAAAACTGGAGCTGGAACAAGAAACCCACATACAATTAAAAAAATTAATCTAGACACAGACCTTTCACCTTTCACCAAAAATTAACTCAAAAGGGATCACATAACTGAACATCAAACACAAAACTACAAGGTTTCTAGAAGATGACAGAGGAAAGAAACTCTAGGTGACCTTGGGTCTGTAATGACTTTTTAAAGACAACATCAAAAGCACCACCTATGAAGGAAAAAAATTTTAATTGAACATCATGAAAATTAACATTTCCACTCTGCAAAAGAAGCTACTAAAAGAATGAAAAGACTAGCCGCAGACAAAAAATATTTGTAAAGCACATTATATAAAACTTTTGTGCCCTGTACAAAGAACTCTTACAACTCAACAATTCCAAAGAGACAATCCAATTTTTAAAAGACTGAAGATCGGATAAGACACCTCACCGACAAGATACACAGACGGCAAACAAGAACATTTTTAAATGCTCAATATCATACACTGTTAGGGAATTTCAAATTAAACCAAAACGGAGATATCACTAAACGCCAGTGAGAATGGCTGAAACCCAAACTCTGACAACACCAAATGCTGACGAAGATGCGAAGCAACAGGAACTCTCATCCATGGCTGGTGAGAATGCAACATGGTGCAACCACTTTGAAAGACCATTTGACCATTTATTACAAATCTAAGCACAGGCTTAGCATAGAATCCCACAACTGTGCTCCTTGGTAGTTACCCCAAAAGAGTTGGAAACTTAGGTCCAGGCAAAAACCCATCAATGTTTGTAGTGGCTTCATTCATATTTACCAAAAATTGGAAGCAACCAAGTTGTCCTTCAATAGGTGAGCGGACAAACTGTGATACATCCTGACATTAATCTTATTCAGTGACATGAAGAAATGAGTTATAAGCCACGAAAAGACACGAGAGGGTCCCTTGTAAGTATATGCTTTTAAATATAATACTGCGTGAAAGACGGTAGTCTGAAAAGGCTATGTACTGTTTGATTCCAACTATTTGACATGCTGGAAAAGGCAAGTCCACAGAGACAGTAAAAAATCAGTGACAGCCAGGGGCTGGGAGAAGGAGAGATGAGTGTACGGGGGGCACAGGGGATTTGGGTGGTGGAATTACTCTGTGTGACACCACAATAGTGGACACATGATGTTACGCATCTGTCAAAGCCTATAGAGCCATCCAGCACAAAAAGTGAACCCTGATGGAAACTGTAGACTTTAGCTCATCAGGATGTATCAGTTTTGGTTCATCAGGTGTAGTAAATGTATCATGCTAACGCAAGATGGTAAAAATGGGGGAAACTGTCTGCCAGCGATAAGGGAGGGACACAGTGACTCCATCTTTCTGCATGATTTTTCTGTCAACTAAAACTTCTATTAAAAAATAGTCAACTAACATTGTAAATCAACTATTTAATAAAAAGCAAAAATTTTAAAAATAATCTATTCATTTTAAAAATGTATGAAACATTTTCAAAGAAATTTTATGAGACATAAATAAACTAAGAGAAATTCCACGTACATAGGTTGGGAGACAATATGGTTAAGTTTTGGTTGTTGCAACTTTTAGTAAGTTGTGAGCCCTCAATTTTCTTCTTCTTTTTCAGGACTATTTTGGCTTTCTCGACCCTTCACATAAACAGGAATTTTAGGAACAGCTTGTCAATTTCTTTTGTAAAAGGGTGGGGGCACAGCCAGGATTTCGGTACATTTTGTGTTAAATCCACAGGTCAATGTTGAGAGTATTTGCACTTACATCAAATAGCCGCACGCTCATTACTAAAGCACTAGCTGGCCCTTCTTCTTGTCATTCCTTGAAATTAGGGTTCTTGGATTAGTAAACATCTGAGCACGGGGTTGAGGTCTATTGTCTGTCGACTTGAGAAATCTTCTTTCCATTCTTTCCCTGCTGGACCCCTCCACGCCCCGGCCCGTCCCCGTCCCACCGGAGCGTCCCCGCCGGCCTCTGGTTGGCTGGCTGCTCGGCTCCCGCTCACAGACTCAGCACAGTGAATGTTCCTTCCCGGATGCTTCCTCCATCTTTCCCGAATCACCACTGTCACCAGGGCACTTCATTGCCATCTTTAATAGCTCACAAGTGGCTCCTTCTGGAACCGGTGGCGGCGAAGCCCATCAGCCCACGCGCCAGCCAGGGAAGCTGAGGCAGCAGGCCTTGGCACGAGGGGCTGGAAGCGGGCGGTGCGCTTGCCTCCGAGCCGTGCTAAGTGCGCACTGGCCTGGGATCCGAGAGCCGCGCCCGGGCTGCGTCTGATCCGGCCCGTGTGCTGCCAAGTCTCAATTACGCAGCCTGTAACACAGTTGGCTCTGGCACGAGTGCTGAGAAAACTAAATCAAAGGATTGTCTCAAATAGGAGAGTCCCCGGCCACGGTATTTGGAGAGGCCACGAGTAACCACTGCCCTTCGCCTGGGGCCCTGAGCACAAAAGCCCACTGTATCACCATGCCCTCGAATGACATCACCAAAGTGTGTTTAGGGTCTAGATTCAACGCATTTAGACACCGTCTAGCAAACACAACCTGCCCAAACCAAAGGGAGGTGCGGGGCTTTCCAAGGGCCTCAAGGAACAAGTACACAGATGCTTGTCACCGCGCCTCGGTCGTCCCGGGGACGGCGCGGAGTCCTGGCGGCAGAGACAGTGGGCAGGGCTCTCTCGGAAGCACATGCCCATGCCAGCTCCTGCTCTCGGTGCTGTCCCTTCAGAGGATCTGCAGGGCGAGGGGTACTAGGGGTGGGACTCATTTGTCACTCAGTGGCCGGCAGGGGCGGGGGCGGCGCGTGCTGCTCTCTGGCCTGCAGCTCAGGCGGCCGCTCTCGGCGCCCGCTTAACCACTGGGCGCCATTCTAAAGCCTTTCCTTCAAGTGGTTCATCGCAAGGAGAGCTGCGCAAATTCCATTGCTTTTGTTGTTAAAAAAACCAAGCAAACAGAAACCCACTTAGCTTATTTTAAATGGTGTTAGTCTGGCTACGTTTTCTCTGCTTCTGTGGCTGTGGGACACCTGTTCCACTTGCAGTTCTAAGAAATACGGGGAAAAGGAGGGGCCGGCCAGGGGAGCAGGAGCCCAAGGCTGGAGTCCAAGGTGACGGGGCTTGTAGTGGGCAGTGGGGACATTTAAGAGTGCTCGTATCTTTAGGGCAAACCCCGAGGGTTCACATGGCCAGAAAAATCCACAAAGAAGCAAGGGCTCTGGCGTGAGGTGTGGAGATTCCCAACGATGTCTTAGGGCGCATCCTGGCCACATGTACAGTGGGCAGGCTGACTGGGTCTGTTTGTAAAGAGAATGGGAAATTGTGAGCATTGACTGAAGTTGAGCGCAGAGCTGATTCGTCACACCCCCACCTCTGCAGCTAACACTTCAACGTGGGCCCCTTCCAAGCGGTGATGCTGTTGGAAGACGGAGAGGAGGGGGCTCACAGCACCGTCAGAAGGGAAAGAGGTGAGAAAACGCAGAGGGAACAGCTTTCCAAGGCACAGAGCTCACACCACATCTCAGAGAATATCGGTTCACTCCACGGCGCGGCAATCCCGGACTAGCACAAAGTACCGGCCACCAGTCCGCAAGATCTCCTATTCCTGTCTAATCGGAAAGCCTTTCTTTATGGCTTTAATGATTCAATTCAGGCCTGTGGTTAGGTCTCACGCACCACCAGGGAAATTATAAATTGGTGCTGTCATTCAGAAAATAACAATAAATGTTTGGACTAGGATGTTATATAACCAGTAACATCATTTTCCAAAACAAATTTGATTGACAAAGGGAAATGTTCCCAATATCACATTAAATTAATCAAACATCACCTACTTTCTTTTATGTGTAAACCTCTATGTCAAGGGCTGGCCCGCTGCAGCCTGCAGCCAAGTCCCTCCTACCGCTTTGGTAAAGCTTCTTGGGACCCAGCCAGGCTCCTGCACCCAGCATCACCCATGGCTGTTTTTATACAGTCAGCACAGACCCTGAAAAACCTGAAGTGTACGTTACCTGGCCCAGCCACCACCCAGGAGGAGAAAGTCTACCGACACCTGATCTACATAAACACAAAGGAAAAAGGCTGGAGACTCTTCCAGGTTGTTGACCATGTCTGAGTATGCAATATTCTGATAATACACAGGCTTATAAATGGTGTAGGGTGGAGCAGCGTGTGTACAGGGACTTGTACGGAACTGAGGAAATTCAGATATTTGAAGTCCGGGAAGGAGAGGGGGCAGTGAGGTCAAGTGCTGCGTAGAGATCCTGCAGAAGGTCTGAGAAAAGGCCTGTGCTGGGCGTGGTCACTGGGGACTTCCCTGAGTGTCCACATGGCGAGGATGCAGTGGTCAGGACGCAGTGGTCAGGATGAAGTGGTCAGGTTACAGTGGTCAGGATGAGAAAATGAGGAGGAAATGGGAACCATAAATATGGGCCACTGGATATACAAAATTTGTTTATGAAAAATAAAAAATGTAATCGTAAGAAGTAGATGAGTCACACTGATGTTTGTCTCAGGAGAGAAGCAGCCAGGAGTGGTTGACAGGAATTAAGTGCTCTGGGGTGGGTCATGCTACGGGCCCCCACCAAACCTGCAGAAATGGCCATAAGAGATTAAATCCCCTTTAAAGTTAAAAATCAACCTGAATGTCCATTGACAGATGATTAGATGAAGAAGGTGTGGTATATATATGCAGTGGAATACTCCTAAGCCATAAAAAAGAATGAAATAATTCCGTTTGCAGCAACATGGACAGACATGGAGATAATCATACTAAGGGAAGTAAATTGGACAAAGAAAGAAAAATGCCGTAAGGTATCACTTGTATGTGGAATCTTAGTGGGGGAAGGACACAAATGAACTTCATCTATAAAACAGAGACTTACAGACATAGAAAACAAATTTATAGTTACCAAAGGGGGAGGAGGGGAAGAGATGAACTGGGAGTTTGCAGTCAGCAGACACACACCACTACATATAAAATAGATAAACGACAGGGTCCTGCTGTACAGCACAGGGGACTGCATTCAATACTACTGTCGACTGAAATAAAATGCACAATCTATACATTGAGAATTGTGTTTTGCTCAGCAGACTGAGGACTCAAACCTGGGAGGCAGCCTCTCAGATCGCTCTGAGACTGTTCCACCGAGTAAGGGAGGAGCCGGGAGTTCTTGCAACAAAGACCAGGCAGACGCGACGTCAAAAGACGACTGTTTATTAAAGAAAACCAGCCATCTCAAGTTAAGGAATGTAGTGCTTCTCTATGTTTGGGAAGGTGCAAAGGTCTGGGCTCACTGAGACCCTTTCTTTGATGTGCACCTGAGCGACTAAGAGCCAGCGTCCTGTTCCTTCCCATCCTGAGTCCCCTTGCAGGCAACTTTGGGGTAAGGGGTCCGGCTTGCTTGTCTCCACCCTGAGTTCCCTCGGCTCACTGTCAGGGTGGAGGCAGCAGCTAATGACTTGATGGCCACAGCATCCTTTGTTTCCTGATAAGGCTACAATGTTTTTCATTCATACAAATTCTTATAATAACCTATAATGAAAAAGAATCTGAAAAAGGATATGTATGTATATAACGGAACCACTGTGCTGTGCACCAGAAACTAATACAACATTGTAAATCAACTATACTTCAACGAAAAAATAATAATAAATAAAGTTAAAAATTAGGTTTCCAAGTAAATCCACTTGTGTTCTCCCATATTGCAGATTTCTGGCAATATCTCCCATTTCTTTCATCCCCTTAAAAATGTCATTTTTTAAGCCTGCATTTCTTGGTAAATAAACCAAAATCATTCACTTTGCTTGCCAAAATTGAGCCCTCCTCAGATGTTAAGGATGAAGCAACACCGAATAACTGGCCTGTTCGGAAGCGGATTTGCTGTGAATTTTTTCAGGATGTGAAAATATGCACTTTAATTTCACAAGTTAGTAATTAGCATGGTAGGATAAAGTCATAATCCAAAACAATAATCTTTATTACCAAAATAGAGATTAAACACAATTAAAATGAAGAACATCACTAGACATAATTGCTGATCAGTTCGCTGGGAAGCTGTATTACTGCAATCTTCCGGGTCCCCAATTTGCCCTTCCTATATTTTGTTCACTTTTTATAACGTAAGATGGAGACTGGTTAAACGGATGCATTTGCAAAGCCCTTTCGGAACTGCGGTCACGGCGTCCAGCACCTCGTCCTCCGTGTGAGCGTCTCCACCCGCCCAGTGCCTGGGAGCGCGTCCCCTACCTGGGGGTGGGGGGGTCAGTGCTGATTCCAGCTGGCGTTTTCCAGCTGCACCTGTTCAGTCGCGCTCACTAGTGAGCCCCCCGCAGGGTCGCATCTCTCTCCCCGCCTGGCCTTGCCCTTTCCTGCTTCAGGAATCCTGGGGTGAGAGAACCACGCCCGAGAAGCACGTGCCCAGCCCCTCTCACAAACCTGGACTCGGTGGCGGGGCCGAGCCTCTGCATGAAAGATCCGGCCCGCGGCCCCGGAGGCAAACCGTCCATCCAATGCCCAGTTCACCGAGAAACCAAAGTTACACGTCGAGTTTGTTTTGAGCTTTACATTTCTCTGAATTTTAAAATAATTGTAGCCACTCATGAGGAAGATGTTCTGAAGATCAAACTTCATGGTTTTCCGAACTTTTTAAAAGCGTGGCTAGAGGTCATTTCTGCCGGCCATGGCCTATCTCTGGGTGTTGGAGGGACAGAGCTCCAGGGGTCAGAGGCAGCCTCCTTGCATCTCCCACCCACGAGGGACGGCTGCCCTGGAATCTGGTCAGTGCGGAGGGCCCCTTGGAGCAGAAGGGTCCTGCTACAGAAGGAGCCTCAGTGGGGCAGGCGGGGGTGTTGGGGAGGGAGGCACGGCTGTGATGGCCTCAGGGAGCCCTGCCTGTCGGTCTGTGAAAGTCAGGCTGCGGGCAGGACAAAGTAGGCAGGGAGAGCTGACTGGTCCTCTGACCCTCTGCCGCGTTCCCCACCCAGCCCTGGTGGAGATGCTCTCAGGTGCGGGTGCTCTGCCTCCCTCAGGTTGGCGGCTTCATGTCTATCGCCTGGTCATCCATCCTGGCTTTGGGGGTGGTGGCTCTTCCCACTCCTGCCGTCTGCAGGGGAGGGCGGCCCTGAGGGCCAAGCCAGGGGCCCTGGCCTCAGAGAGACTGACCAGGGGACCGATGTCACAGCTGCTGCTGTCCAGCACCAGCAGAAGGCGGCCCTCTGCTCTGGCTTTGCCGGCTCAATCATCGTATCTGTGAACAGACTTCAGACAAGGTTTCCGCATAGGGAGGCGGCTTCCCAGGCTCCCACGGTGTCCGCCACCCCCCACCCACCCCGACACTGCGTGCTCAGAACCCGGGGCTTCCCCACTCCTGGGGCTGCATCGGCCACAGGTCCTGCCCCCTGGCCTGTTGCCTCGCATCCTGCATCCTCAGAGGACCCCTTGGAACACCCTCCATGCCGACCCAGACCCAGGCAGAAAGGAAAGGTCAAGGAAGACTTGTGAAGGGGGTGGCAGGGAGGAAGAGCCAGGCGGGCTGAGCAAAACTCATACTGAGCAAAGCCCGAGCACTGGCAGTTCTTTTGGGTTGGAGGAAGAAAACAATACAAAAACTGGTACTCTGATCTGAGTTTAACCAGAAAGCTCTCCCGGGATCCCGGGGTCTTCCTTGCTCTGAGGCTGGAGGAAGGCTGTACCAACTGGCCCTGGGACCCCCATCAGGACCACAGGGACTCAAACCAATGCTGTGGGCTCATCAGGACAGACGGCTTTGCAGAGGCAGCTAATTTAAGCACTGAACTTGGCTTTTGCTGCTGACAGAACATCGGTATTTAAAGTCGGTCTGGACTTTGGATGCTCAGCACTGGTCGCTTACCAATTCTCACGAGGAGAAGGAAAAAGAACAGCTCTTCTAGAGACAAATACCTGAGGGCGCGGAGGGCCGGGAAGGGCTGGCAGGACCAAGGAGGATGGACGGCAGGATGACCGTGTCTTTTGACTTCGACCCTCCGCCGAGTCTCCTGGGGGTCTCGATAGCTGAGATCAGTCTCTTCTGCTGGACTTTGGGGAAGAAGCAAAACTAAGAAGAGTGGGACCCACAGAAGGAAGGGCCTTGACCTTGGAAAGTCCTAACGTGACCTCGATAGCCCGCAAGACAAGGACCTCCCTTTCCAGACTCCCTTCGACCAGAGCCTCCCTCCGTGTCCTCTTCGGAGCAAAGGCCCGTCTTGCAGAGCCAGGTGAAGGTGCACACAAGGAGAGGGGACGAGGGGAGGAGGGCTGAAAACTTTGCTCATAGACATTCTCGCAGCGGAGCTTAATACGGCTCCTTTGTTTGTTCCGACAATGGATCTTATCTTGGGTGAGGGCTGTGTTCAGGTCTATTATGACCCGGGATAAAAGGCTCCCAGGCTTTCTTCCCCCTTGTTCAGCGGCACTGGGGTGGCAGAGCAAATTTAATCGAAGAACCAGCTCCGGGGAGAGTCTTCCGAGACCCTCCCCTTTCTCCTAACGCTGTTATCTCCCCTTCCTTGTGTTGGGGAGGCAGGAAAATCACAAAAAAGTCATTCTGAGCATATTCTTCCTGATAATTATTGTCAGACTTGGAGATAAGTCCGCGACGTGCTGTAACACGCGGCAGCCGGGCCCCCGCGCCGCAGGCCGCCGCAGGCCCCGCACACAATGGCCGCCCGGCGTCGCTGGGGCCTCCGCATTCTGCGGCAGACAAGGGAGCGCTTTGATTTTTTTGTGTTTTGATAAGGCCCGACCTGGGGGCCTTTATCTCCACTGTTATATTTAAAGATGACACTCGAGCCCTGCCGGCTCGCCCATTGTTTTGCCCCTGATTATGTCTCGCGTTGTTGTTTGGTAAAACTCAGCAGCTTAATGAAAGGCCTGCTCCCAATTTAAGGAAAATTATTTAAATGCAGAGTATCCTATACACTGTGGTTTCAAAGAGAACTCGGTGGTTAATCAAAAGTTAATTGTATAATTCTCATGCAGATTAGAGCCTCTTGCAAATGAATCCCAGGTTGTGATTATTAAAAAAAAAAAAAAGAGCGCGCAGAGCAACGCGCAGGGGCCGCCAGCCTGGTAAACAATCAGCGCCGGTTTAATTTGTGGTAAACAAAGTGATGATACACTAGGGGTCTCCAAAGGAGAAAAAAAGGTGAAAATAAATTAAAGCACAACATACAGATATGATCTTTTTGTTTGAGGCCATCTTGCAAAAACATAAGCTAAATGAATAAAAAAGCAGTCTATTAATATTTACCGCAAACCAAGAACTCGACAAAGACCGGCAAGTCGGTAATTAGACCGCGGTCTTAGGAAGGGCCTGGGGCACCAGATGGTCACTCTCCTCTGCCGCCGGGAGGGCCACCGCTCCTCGCTCCTTGCTCCTCGCGGGGAGGGAGACAACGCTGGCTCCCCGGCCGGTGCGGAGGCGCACAACTGACTACCTGGCTTTGTCTTCCAGGAATGTCAACCGCCCGCCCTGCCTGGGGGGGATGGTTTGCTGTGACTGGGCTGTGTCCCATCAGACGTGAGCAGGGGAACCCAGCCCAGGTTCCCAAGAAAGGTGGGGGGCTGTACAAGCGGGCTAAAACCCTGCAAGAATGTGGTTTCTGGTCCAGAAGAAGAAGAGAAGGGATGCAGTCACCTTCCCTCCACCCTCGACAGCCAGCTCCTCCCGTCTCGGGCTTGGTGCGGCCCCAGGCCTGGCCTAGCGGGGACGGCCACTGGTCTGGGCTTGCCTCTTCCAGAGGGGAACATGGTCCAGGGAGAAGCTAGGGGCTCCCCCTCTTCAATGTCTTCAGCAGAATGAGCGAGTTTCAAAGATGGGCACCTCTGGGGAAAGCGAGGCCTGGTCATCTCTGTTCGGTTATCACCTGGCAGGAAGAGTCCCAGAGCCCGCCTGGGGTCCTGTTGGTGGGGGGAGCCACCATGACCCACAGCATCCTTTCCCTTCGCCCCACCCCGTGCTCTGATGCTGCAGGATGTGAGGACAGAGTCCCGGAGCAGGCTGGAGGCACCATTGGCCGAGGTAAGTTGCAGAGATCAGTTATGCCCTCACCACATGTTGTGTTCAGTCAGAAGTTTCCCCAGGCCCAAGTTTTGGACTGAATTTTAAGAGACTAAGGGAAGGCGTCCTGCTCTCCCACTGTTCAACTCTGTCCCTTCTTGGAGAAAATAACTCTGAAAACCAGGAGAAGAGAGAAGGCCCCAGCAGGTGCCAAGGTCGCCGCAGGCAGGTCCGTCTCCGGCCCTCGCAGGAAACACCTGTCCACCCCTTCACCTGCCCGGCGGGGCCAGTCACAGCCCCATCACTGCCAGGGCAGGAATCTGCGATTCCTCTCATTTCTGCACCTGGCAGAACGTAGGCCCAAACTGGACCGATTCCTGGGAAACCTCCCGTCTCAGCGGCAAAACACAGAACCTTTCTCAGCGGCGGCTCCTCCTGCTGTGCGTTTTCAGCGCTTGTGTTTCCTGGGTTTGCTGCTGCCACGAAGATCCCACACTAGCTGGCTTAAAGCAACACTTACTGCCTCGGGGTCCTGGAGGCCAGAGGCCAAAATAAAGGTGTCCATGGGGCCAGGCTCCCTCTGGAGGCTCCAGGGAGGCCCCTTCCTGGCCTCCTCCAGCTTCTGGGGGCTCCAGGCTTACGGCTGCATCTCCCCGTCTCTGCCACCTCCCTGCTTCTTTGTGGCTCCTTCCCTGTAAGGACGCCAGTCATCGGATTAAGGACCCCCCCGCTCCAGCATGACCTCCACGTAGCATCTGCAATGACCCTATTTCTAAACAAGGTCACATTCTGAGGTTCCTGGGGGTGAATACGGCCACATACCTTTGGAGGGATAAGAGACACAGTCCGAGCCACAGCAGAACTCCCGCTTGAAGGCACCCTCCTCTGCTCCTTACCTGGTTTCTACCCCACACCCTCTTTAAATGTGCTCCATCTTTGCAGACAAATGACCACCCCCAAAAAAGCGCCCTGCACATCTCCAGACAGAACCCCACTGGAATGGAAGAAGCTGGCAGTGAGTGTCAGGGGAGAAGGACTAGATGGGGGGATATGAAACAGTTCTGCCAAGATGCTGGTCGTCAAAGGGCAGCCTCGTCGCTCCGTTTGAAATTACGTCCAGACCAAACCTGGCCTCCCACACCTGCGAAGTGAAGCCCACCCTCCAAGGAGCCTCCTGCCTTCCCGGCAGCCTCTAGTGCGCCATCTCGTGGCAGGCCCTGGAACCGCACCTCATTATTTACTGAGGGCTCTGAATTAGCTCCCATTCCACCCCGCCCTGCCCAGGTGAAAAGCGCAGCCACCTCTTATAATGGAAAAATACAACCTGCAAGCTAACTTTTCAAAGCAGCCACCCTGTTCCTCTCAGGTAGCACTACACAGCTGTTAATTCATGCAGAACCAATCACTGCATCTTAGTAACAGGGAAGAGTCAGGACTCACTAAGGGGAGGGTGGAGGCAAAGCTCACTGAGCAGAGCCCCAGGTTTATTCCTTAGGACCTTCGCATAGACTCATTCGCACCTCTGCAGCCACCTCATACATCCTAATAAACTTCACATTTGAGAGAAACCTTTGAAACTAAATTGTCCAGTAATACACATTTTGCAATCAAAGCACATGGGAGTCTTTAAATATTTACTACACGTAAATAAAATATGTTACCTGTCGGAGCCTTTTTCTCACCTACACACACCACACGTGTATTGACACCGAATGTCGATACTGATGTGTAAATAATAATATTAAGCCCAGAATCCCGCAGCTTCCAGCGAGATCTTAATCACACTGGCTTTGGTCCCAGGGAAAGAAGCGTTTCTCAGGGCCGCCCGAGGATGGTAGACTTGTCTCCTCTTCATCTGTCTTGCTCCAGCCAGGAGTCACCTGCCTCCCTGACTAGGAGGGAGAACACCCCACAGAGGGTCAAGGAGCAAGGCACCAGAGGGGCCCACTGCCCCGCGGGCCTGGGACCCAGGGAGGTAGGGGAGGATGGACGTGGACAGATTCCTGAGTCCTGCAACCAGGCCCGGAGCCCGGGCCACCCCCACTCCTCCTCCCCGAGGCTGTGGCGGCCGCACCAAGCCAGCCGGGGCTCATTCGGGGTGAGCTGAGCTGGGAGAAGGAGGGCGAGGAGAACTCGGTGTTCCCTTGAGGTCATTTGTCCTGGGGCTCCAATCCGAGGCGGCAGGGAGCAGACTCCTCCGACTCCAGGCTCACAAGATGCCTGGGCTCTGGGCTCTCCCTCCAACAGGAGGGAAGGACCAGGCTGCACTTGGCTCAGCCCAGTGGGTGGGGCTTCTCGGGAGGAGGGGGCTTCAGGGGCCCGGCCCACAAGCTGGGGTCGCAGGAGTGTGGGGTCAGTGAAGGGCTCCCCATCGGACCTAAAGGGGGAGCCAAGGAGAAGACAGCTGGGTAACACAGGCGGGGGACGAGGGAGTTAATCCACCACGGCAGTGAATAATTGGGCGGTTTCTCTACTTTCTTGAAACAGAACCAGGGACCCAGGCACAGGAGGGTCACAGGACAAAAATATTTAATTTTAGGAAACCCCAAGATATAAGGTCGCTATAAATGTGATAGATATTACTCCATTGGTTAAAGTGTGGAAATTACATATTAAAACTCCTTGAGAAGGGCAATAGCTCAGTGGTAGAGCACTAAGTCCCGGGTTCAATCCCCAGTGCCTCCATTTTTTAAAAAATGTTTTTTTAAGTAAAATATAAAATGCCTTGGGGAAGAGCAGGCCAGAGCACCCTCAACCCCCCAGTGGGGGCGGGGCGATAGGAGGCGCTGATCCCGGGCAGGGGAGGTCTCAGAAGAAGGGGTGGTCAGAGGTCACCCGCAGTCACACCAGGGAGCTCCCGGAACACCCCGGTGGCAAAGAGGAGACCCATGGCCAGGAGGAAACCAGAGAAGCATGCCCTCTATCCTTGGCCACTTTGACAACAGAAAAGTGCTCCCCGCTTACGAGTGAGAAAACTGAGGCGCAGAAGGTCCCCAGCCTCGGAAGTGGCAGCACAGAGGCTAGAGCCCCCCCCCCCCCCCCCCGCGGCCCTGCCTTGGCTCCATCCACACAGGTGCCCGACCATCCTCTGCCGGGACTGGTCCCCTAGCAGCCCAGCCCCCTAGCAGCCCAGCCCCAGCCCATGCTGGGCGTCCTCACTGTGTGCTTGCGAAGTGGAACTCGGAAAAAGTGACTTATTCTAGAAGAGAAAGAGCAAAAGATGCGGGTCTTGTGGCTCCACACCCAGGGCCCGGCGCCACGTGCCCACAGCCCACGCAGATCCCAGGCCCGGTGGAAACCCTCGCCGGTTACCGCCCCAGCCTGGCTGCACGGAAGGCCGCTGCGCGCCCTCTGGTGGCCAGTCCTGGAGCCGCACGGCCGCCTCGCCTGGACCAGAGTCGTCCGTCCGTCGGTCAGTCAGGAGACACTGGGGCAGGCGGAGTGTACCTTAAATGCCTCCATGGCAGCAGAAGTTGTTAAACCCCCAGTACGGCTAAGCATCTCACTGTTCCACACTAATTCGGGAGGAAAACGACGTCATCTCCGCGTGTTCACACTCAGTTTCCCGGTACGCGTATTTTCAGGGTTTCAAAACGCGGTCATTCTTTTCTGCAGCTGAAGTCCCTGGAGGTTCCTGTGGGCGCCCGGGGACCAGAGCCGCCCCCTCCAGGCAGCTTTGGGTGCGATAAACTGTCACTCACTGCTCACTCCCCCAAATATTTACATTTGAGGGAAGGTTCCAGAACCTGGCTGCCCAGCTTCAGTCCTGTCTGGTCATGTAGTCACCTTGATTGGACCCTCAGACAAAAAGCATCGGCCCCCTCTGATCAGCACCTCCAGCTGCAGAAGGGTGCCGCCCCACAGGACGGCCGGGAGCGCCCGGTGGGAGAGTAGAGGAAGGGAACTTTTGAAAATAAATGTCTATCTTAGAATTGTTTCAGAATAGAACTGTTTAGAATAGTTTCCATGCTATGGAAAAGCCACACAGCTGGACTAGGATACCCACCACTCCACCTCCCCGACTGTTAGCGTCTAACAGCTCTAGTTCACTGGCCCAAATAACGAACCAGCATTGATACGAAGATATTAACCAAAATCCACACTGTCTTCGGGTTCCCTTGGTTTTTCCCTAATGTCCCCTGTCTGTACCAGGTTCCCATCCCAGACACCACGTTACGCTCAGCCGTCCCTTCTCCTTGGAGCCTCTAGACTGTGACAGTGTCTCCGACTGTCCTTATTTTGGTGAGAAGTACTGGGCGTGGATTTTGCAACATGTCTCTCAATTTGGGTTTGATGGTTTTCCAACGATTAGCTTGGGGTTACGGGTTTTAGGGAAAACCGCAGAGGCGAAATAGCATTCCCGACACGTGACCTCAGGGGTTCGCACTGTTGACGTGATTTACGGCTGTCGAGGCTGACCTCGACCACCCGGCTGAGGCTGTGTTTGCCCAGTTTCTCCACAGAAAGCCTCCTCCCCGCTCCCCTTTCCATCCTGCTCTGGTGGAAGGAAGTCACTATGCTCAGCCCACACTTAAGAAGTGGGGTGTTCTGTTCCACCTCCTTGAGGGCAGAGCATCCACACAAGTTATTTGGAATTCTGATGGGAGATTTGTCTCATGTCCTCCATCTGTGCCTGTGTCACTTGATCATTCATTTATATCAGTATAGACTCATGGATATTTGTTTTGTATTTTGAGTCGTAATCTAGTACACTATTTTTTCCCCAAATTCTCCCAGCTTCGGTCACGGGGAGCTCTTTCAGTTGGTTCCTGTGTCCCTTTAACACACCCTGATCTTGATGCTTCCTGAGCACTTCCTTACTTTCTGACATTTCCAGATGCTCCAGGCTCGGCTCGTCTATTTCTGCCCCAGTCCTAGAATCCTCCACCACTCCAAGGAGCCCTGGGAAAATGGCATCGGGAACCAAGTTCTGGCTAACGTCCAGCATCATAACCTTAATTAGCAACGCTGCATTATGTGCTTGAAAGTTGTTAAGAGAATAGATCTCAAGTGTTATCACCACCCACACAAAACACGGTAGTTACGTGGGGGCTAGAGGCGTTGACTAACATTGTCGTGGTAATCACTGTGCAATATATGTGTGTATCAAATCATCGCGTGCACACTTTAACCTTAACCATGTCATATGTCAATAATATCTCCATAAAGCTGGAAAAAATAATAAATACACTTTTTATATAAAATATATTTTTTAAAAAAAGAAACCAAGACCTGGGCACAGGGTGCGCTGATTGGTGTTGCGGTGTCATTGCTTCGGAGGTACTTTTCAGAATCCAGTAAGTGCTCAATAATGATCGGTTATTAATATTATTACATGGCAGACATCACGCAGGGGATAAATTGTCACAGGGTGGACTCACAGCAGGGGGTCAAAGACACACTTGTGAACAATTATGCTGCACTGTGTGGAGAGCTTTGATGGGCACCCGAGGCAGTAGGGGCTACAGCGAAGTTGCATGAAAGAGAAAACCTCAGAAGAACCCTGGGCGACGTCAGTGACCACCTGTGATGTGGTTAAGTGTTGCAAGCCAGCTTGCATGAATTGTATGAGCCCACGTTTGTTGCCTGAGTGTGTGTGTGTGTGTGTGTGTGTGCGCGCACATTACAGTGGGTAAGCAGGTAACCTTATGGAGAGTACGTTCCGTGACATTAACCTGTAGAGCTGGAAAAACGTGCACCGTGGTGGTCACTGGTGCTGCCTCTGAGCGGTGTATTACAGGTTATTTGCACTTAGTCTTATGCATGCTCATGTAAATGTTCTAAAATATATTCACTACTGTGTTTAACAACTGTTAAAGAATGCTTGAGAGAAAAAGCAAATTTCTTCTGCAAAGCACAGGGAACTAGATTCAGTATCTTGCAATAACCTTTAATGAAAAGGCTATGAAAACGAATATACGTGTGTATCTGCACGACGGGGACATTGTGCTGTGCATCAGAAATGGACACATTGTAACTGACTGTACTTCAGCTAAAAAAGTGCTTGGGAGCTAAGAGAAGAAAAGCGCTGACTTCCCTCTCGGGCGTGCGGGGGTCCCACAGGCACCATCTGAAAAGACAGAGGGACTTGTGGGTCTGCGGTGGGTGGGGCTGAGGCCGGCACGTGTGAGCTGTGCTCCTTGGGAGCCCGCCCAGCTCCTGCTGCTGCTCCCCGGACCACGACCACCTCTGCGGGGGAGCGATGCGGCTGGTGGTCTTTGGGGGTGACAGACACCACCTTGGGAAGAGAGGTGCTCTGAGGGATTACTGCTGTTTTGCTTCTGCTCTGCAAGCACAGGGTAGATGTGCAGTACATTTCTCTCAGTGAATTTGTTTCAGAGTCACTAAAATGCCTGTACTTCCAATGTCGAAATCGGAAATGTAAATTTTGCTTTGAGGCCAAAAGGGCTGTTCGCCATCATCTTTATTTACATCAGCTGAATCAACTTCTCTGCTTTTATCAGCTTCCCTGTGGCCCTCCCACCAGTTCCATCCTTGAAATTCTAGGAGTTCTTGGGCCTTTTGTAAATTTGGAGCCAACGTCCCGTGACACCGAGGGGAAAGCGCCCCCTTCTCCCATATCCTTTCCCTGCCCTGGGTGTGCAGCCCTGGGCCCCAACCACCTCCTTGGGGAGGAAGGCAGGAGACCACCTCAGCCCGTGGACCACCAGCTGGCCTGCCCTGGGAGACAGCGTGAAGGAACAGGTACACTCGCAGAATATCGGTGGGAATGTAAACAAACAAATAAATAAATAAATGTCAGCTCTTTACAAGAATTTGCAATAACTATTAATCACACTTCCTTTGACCCAGGATTACTTAGCTAGAAGTATACCCTTATTGAAGTACTTGAATATTGTATGAAAGTATCTGACGAGATGAGATGCCCATTCCAGCACTACTTTGAATTGAAAAAACACGGGAGAAACCTAAATGTGCATTAGTGGAGGGGGGTGTAAAAAATCTACAATACTACATAATAATCTATGGAAAGACTATTTAATACTAATAATACTCTGTAATCTACAATACTGCTTGCTGTAAAATATTCTGCCACAGTGAAGGAGTAGAGGGGGACATACGTCCCAAGAAGGAAAGGTACTCCTGAGGGGCTGTTAAGTGGAGGTGGGGGGGAGTGCAGAGTAAGATACAGGATTGTGTTTGACTTTAAAAAAAAAAAAGCCTTCTATTTGTAACTTATTTTTTTACAATAAAAATTGTTAAGGGTGTGAATCTACCTCTCTCTGCTTTGATAAAACACCCAACACTTTCCCAGCTTTATCAAGATGTAATTGACATATAATATTGTGTAAGTTTAAGAAGTTAGGTGCTGACAGCATGGAGGGTGGGGCACTTTCTACCCTCCCCTGGGGAGGCGCTTGATACAAAGCCCAGGGAGCGGTCGCTCAGCCCATCCGCACCCCTCAGCAGACAGTGCAACTGGAGAGATTCTCATCCACCAGAGGGACAAAGATTAATAACTACAACGACATATTCTGTGGTGAAACTGGGAAAATAGGCGCTCGTTCACTGATGGTGAGAGTGCGAATTGGCAAAGCCCTTTTGGAGAGGGAGTATGGCAGCAAAACCCCACCTGTGTTTGCCCTTTGCTCCAGCAGTCCAGCTTCTGGAATCTAAGCTAAAGATATACTTCCAACGGCATAAAATCAATATACACAAGGCTATTTCTGGCAGCACTACATTGCAAAACAATGTAAACAACCTAACGGCCACACGTATGAGAGAGGCTGAGGAAACTAGGGCTCGTCCGCTTAGCAGAGTCCTACGCAGGTTACAAAGAAGAAGGAAGATTCTCGGGAGCCATTAGTGCTAGTCAGGCTATTTAGGCAAGTGAAACAAAGAAAGTGTAAAAAAAAGTATATATATTGTTATATTGTTGTAGGAAAAGTGAAAAAATAAGTGAAAAAATAAAATATATGTGTATCTCCTCACTGTGCAAACAGAAACACAGGAAGGGTAAGCCAGAAGCAACACGATTGGTACCCACAGGGGAAAGGTAGCAAAAATGAAGGGGTGGGGACAGGGTGGAGGAGGAACAAAGGGACAGTCCTCTGAGGATATTCTACAGTTCTGGCTTTTAGATCCATACTAAGTCACATACTCAAAACATCTTAATTAAAAGAGGGGAAACCCCAGATGAAATGCAAATGGAAGCAGATGAACCCGAAATGTATTTTGGACAAATAACACAAGCACACAGAAGGAAGAGGAAAGAATAAATCAAGGAACTTCTAAACATGGCACCGTGTCCACTGCTTGCACTTCGGGCTACAAACAAACCAGAGCAAAGAGCTGTGGAAAAAGCCTGAACTCCAATCATCCAGTTTGCTTTTCACAGTGGCGTGGATTAGCGATTTTGGAACTACTTTATGCCTCTTGTAAGACTGAGTAAAAAGGAAGCATATTGGAAAGAATGAAAGCCAGGTTTTTCGCTGTTGGAAAAGGGAGTTACAGAAATGGAAGGGAGGAGAGTCAGAATGAAGCCTGTCGTGTTGGATTGGAATTGGAGGTGTCTGGGTGGATGGATGGATGGATGGGTGGGTGAGAGAGAGATGCACACACTCACATTTTCTACCTCTATTTGCTCACTAAAAGGTCCAGGATTAAATACTTGCAGTGGGCACTCCCAAAGCCCAGATCTTGGCTTCTAAATACCATTCTCCAATAAAAGGAACCAAGGCCTCTTGGAGAAATGACTGGTTTCCAGGCTGGTGCGGGGAAGAGACAAGGTAAACCTGGGAGACTGTATTGTGCCATATTTAAGGACATGTGGGGGTATCTACAAAGGACACAGGAGCCAGCTCCCAACAGCCAGACCTAGAACAATTTGAGCATTAAAATAATTAATGATGATAATGGTTTGTAGGCCATGGACCACAGCAAGAATCCATGAGCCCATCCAGATACAGATAAATTTAAAAACAATGAAGAGAGACAAGGGACAGTTCTTCCTCACAGTAGAATTCTACAAAAAGTTGAAGGAATGATGGGATTTCTAAAAAAAAATCACCATTTGGCGGTGACCACCATAATAATAACAGTTTCAAGCAAGAGACTTCAGTGGGTGCTCAAGCTAGTAAAAATATCGTGAGAGAAAGATAATTATGGAGCTTCAAAGAACCAGCCCCAAAGTACCTCATAATTGCAAAGGGGGAAAGTAGTAACTTTACAGTAAAGAAACCAGCCAGGTGGGGATTCACGCGGCCAGTAGCGGGCGCAGGGACATCAGTTCCTCCCGCACGTCTGACACCCTGACAGGACACATCACTTCAAGCCTCTAGTCTTCTCGTTGAAAGTGCATAACCTGGGTTTAGTCGTAAGGAAACATCAGACAAACCCAGAATGAGGGGCACTCAATAAATGACTCTCTGGCGCTCTTCAAAACTGTCAAGGTCATAAAGGACAGAGAAAACCAAGGTGCTGCCACAGTTTACAGTGTGAGAAGACAGGACGGCCTAGAGGTATGTGGACTCTGACTGGCTCGTAGGGAAACTGGAGCGAGTATTTGGAAACAGAAAACTGAATCAAGGCCATTTCACCAGTGGGGAGGAAGAGAAAAGTTGACATTCAAGAAATAACATTGAGAAATGATCTGCTAAAAAAAAACACACGCATCCTAAGTGGAAAGTGTGTACGACTTGGGGGACAAATAAAAGTCTGAAGGTTTTATTATTTCTGCTCCACTGCCTGCCCTGCCTGGGGCCCCATCCAGAGCTCCTGCCCCACCCCCAACCCGCAGACCGAGAAGGGGCTGATGGAGCCAGGGATGGATGTGTGACATGGGGATGGTCCCGCTAGCTGGCCCCTTCCATGGCCCGGCTCAAGGAGGAGCTGGGCTCATCAAATCCTGTCTTTAAAGACACGAAGACCTTTGAGGGTGCTGTAGCTCAAAGGTCATCCAGTGGGGACATGTTGGGCTGGTCACCATGTTGGGTCACCAGCAAGATAAGAAAAAAGAGAAAGCAGTCTGGGGCAGGAAGGTGGAGCAGCGTCAGCAGAGCACCAGGGAGGTGGGGCCGGGGGCCTTGGACTGAGAGGACGGGAACCAGTTGCTGGGCTTCGGATGCTCGACTCCTGGCTGCAGGTCAGACAGAGCCTGGGTTTCTCCCTGACGGCACCGCCTCCTCACAGCAAACTCCGCGCTCACCCGTCCTGACTCAAGCCTGCTTCCACCTCCTGCATCTCAGAAGTCTTAACCAGAACACATCCTTTAAAAAAACAGTCCGAAATGGAAAACACTGCAACAGAAGAGCGAAGACAAGGCATGAACGAGCCATGCACAACAGAACGCAACCAGCCAGCAACATATGGAGCCATGCCCACCCTCACAACTCGCAATCCAGGAGAGGAAACTTGGCAGGTTTGGAAACTCATAATAACTGGGCAGATGTCGTTCATCTGTGGTCCCTTTCTAGAGGTCAGCAACCATCAACATCTTAAAATTTGTTGTATCCTTCAACTCACCAGAACACCTTCTGAGAATTGCTCCTAAGGACATGTTGCATCCATTCAAATTTGATTCTACTTATGAGCCAATCCTGAGCCCAGAAAACAGGAGGATTTAAATACTGAGTAAGGATGTTTATCGCATGGTTACTTATGGGAGCAAAGATTCAGAAACAACATAAATGTTCAGCGATAAGGAATTGGAAAAATTAATTATGGAATAGTTCGATAGAGAAAGAGACAGAGAGTGGGGACTACCATGCAGCCATTTAAATATTTAACAAAAGCATTGAAAGAATTGGACATCAATGTTATTTTTAGGCTAAAGGTATGTATATCACATACACATATATGTCATTTACCAAAACGCTAAATTCCCTAGGGGCAACAGGTGGCTCAGTTCAGCTCTGGACTAGCTGAGGCGGCTGGGCGGAGGTCGGGCTGGAGCTGAGGCCACGGGGCCCGGAGAAGGTCCCGCGTTCCCAGAGCGCCGTGGGGGTAGAAGCCGCGGTGCAGATGGGGTCACCCAGGGGAACCAGACAGCGAGCAGCACCTTGGAGGACAGTCACAGACTCAGGTGACGGAGAAGAAACTCAGGAGGGAGCTCCGAGGAAACGGGGCGGAGAGGGAAAGGGCGAGACGGCGGGATGAAGGGGAGACTCCAGGAGAGGGGCCGGGCCGGGAGCACGCAGTGGGCTCCTCGGGGGGTGTCAGCCTCCCCGACTGGAGAGGCACGCGCCCCGGCGTTTTGCCTGCACAGAGCTGGGGCTTGTGCTGGCTTGTTTTGTTTGGCTTTCTTGCTTACATCTCGCCTTCCCGATGAGGCGGAGCCCCACTGTCCTAAACACGCCAGCCCAGGCTCCCTCTGCCCTGATGCTCCTGATCTCGCTGGAGTCACCCTTCTTTCTGCAACACCATCGCCTTCTCACCTGCCCAGCCCCTGATGTCACGGTCCCCGTTTATGTCCTGACCACGGCGCCGCTGCCGGAGGAGAGGGCTCTTTGTCTGTTTCATTCACAGACATAGTCTGAGCACTTAGAACCAGGCTGGTACCTAGCGGGCATACGATAAATACTTGTTGCAAAAAGAGGTATGATAGGACTAAAGGCCAGAGTCAGGACTCCAAGGCAGTGGCTGGGAAGACAGCCCATCACCCTAAAACTTCCCATGTAGAAAACCTCTTTGAACGAGCCGTAAGAACCCTATTTCCCCTTAGCAAATATCGCTGAGAACCCTTGTCTGCCTTCGTTTCCAGCCCCTGCTGCTGCTGCCTCACGAGTGTCCCCGGGTGCTCTTGGGTTTGACATGTGAGCCTCTGCGAAGCCCTCGTGGAGACCAGGCGGAGACTCCCCCAGGCAGCACCCCCGTGTCATTGCTGTGGCAAAGGGGCGGGGCTGAGAACTGGACTCAGTTAGGCTCACTGTCCCTGATACAGAGGCACGGCGTAGACAGATCATCCATTCCCCTCACGGCACTCCCATTATCTCTCAAGATTGAAAACAGTTCTCTGATTTTTTTTAATGGAGCACAAAAACTGTTTTTTATCAAGATATAGCCGGGTAGCCATGTGCTTTTCATAAAACTGATTACAGAGACCAAATGAAAGAAGCTGATGGGGTCAAAATGCATTTCAAGTTCCCTCCATGTTCTAGGATGGGGAAATGTTTTCCATTATATTCATTAAAAGTTCAACACTACCTGATAAAAATCTTGAGAAAGGGCATGTGTGTTGCTAAATTAACTCTAAAAGGGGACAACTTGAAGGAGAATAAATTTGAGTTAAACACGAGCTCAGCTTCCCTGCCCCAGACTACCAGAAAGCGGTCATTCCCAGGGAAAGTTTGAAAGGCGCTTATCCAGCCAGCCAGAGAGGTACCTCAAGGACTAGAATGAGCCTGGAGATCTTTCCACAATTATGTAATTGTAACACGTTTGTTTTTGTATATCATTTTATGAGCTCTAAAGGGTTTTCACATTGTCTTATTAATAGTAAACCCCTTAGAGATTTTTAAAGCCTGACTGGTCTATTTGCACCATTATATATTAGTCACTCATGTATTCATTCAACAAACACCAGTTCAGGGCCAGGCCTCTGTTCTGCAACAGACAGGCAGAAACACAGTCATGAAACACAGTCCATGGCAGAGCAGGGAGGAGGGCACAGATCACTTAGAAAAAAACCTAAATATAAAGTAAAATCATCCAGAACTTTCCTCAGAGGTAGCAACTATTAACATTTTGGTAAAGAGCCCTTCCAACATCTTCTATACATGAAAACAGAAGGAAAATGGATGGTTACAAAGTTAAATATTCTGTATCGTATGATAGAGTATTTCTCCATGGAACACTATTTCCTTTAAACATTTCATCAGCCCAACCCTTTTCAATGGCTGTTTGTCTCAAATCCTTCCCCAGTGCCTTTGTCCATCAGTCAGTTAAGAATTGTTTTTTTTCAAACTACAGTGATGTCGGACTCTTTGACAGGATCTATAGAATCAGGGAGAAAAGGGCCTGAGGACCTCACAGACTCTTCAAGAAGGACAGGAATTACCCATCCCAGCAAAAGAGAAAAAGAGGAAAAGATGAATTTCTGTACAAAAGTGTGTGGGATGTCCCAGAGGTATGACAAAGTGTTGGAGAAAAACGTTTCTTGGAATTTTTGGGAGGAGGACTTGCACCTACAGCTGAGTGTGGGTGAATGGGGGTAGACATGCAAGTCAGACAAAAAAAAAAAAAAGAAAGAAATTGTAGAGGATAGAGTATTTTTCTCTTTCCTGTACCTCCATACTCCTGACCTTTGCTCATTCTGTCCTGACTGATGGAAATGCCCACCACCCCATCCACAGCTGTCACAATCCTGCATGTCCCGCCCCCTGCAACAAGGTGAGCTATCTCTGAACTTTCTCCTCTGGCACCTGATCACGATTCAAAATAACCCACATACATTACATCCTGAAGAAACAGACAAATCCAAACAGAACCACACGAGAGAAAGTTTGCAGAGTGCACTAAAAACAATGTATTAAGAAAATGAATGAAGCCCCGAAGAGTGAGTAGGAAGTTTGAAGATTGACAATCTTGAATACTTCCAGCCAAGATAAATACTCTTTCATCACAACTCTGAGGGTTACTGCAAAAAACACTTGCAGAAATGTCTCTGAGTCTAGCTCACAAAAAAAATTATGATCAATTTATTCTCCTTCTTTTGCAGCAGGAAAGCAACTTGGAAGAAAAAGGAAGAAGTAACACTTGAGAAAGTTCCCCAGGAGATTCCACAATGGCCCCTGCCATCCACACAGAGGTTTACAACTCTGTGCCACAGAGGTAATGAGGTGTGAAAGCATGATTACTGCTCCAGCAATGCGGACCCCAGATCTTCTCATAGCTCCAGGGCTACGGAAGCACTCTCCTGCTATATGCTCATGGGCTGAAAGGAGATTCAGGATGTATTGCTACCAAATGAGCTACAAGGGTACCAACCTGAATGTCCCTCAAAAGATGAATGAACAAACAAAACGCAGTCAGTGTATGCAAACTAGGGAACACCAGGAAGTCATAAAAAAGAAAGAAAATTTGGACACAGGCTACCATATGGGTGAACCTTGGAAGCATTATAAGTGAGATAAGCTAACAGCAAAGAACAAATATTGCATGATTCCACACAGATGAAGCACCTAGAGTGGTCAGGACCATACAGACAGAATGGTGGGGGCGGGGGCTGGGGGATAGTAAGGAGTTAGTGTTTACCGGGCAGAGAGTTTCAGTTGTAGAAGATGAGAAAGTTCCAGAGAGGAAGGGGTGGTGATAGTTGCACGACAACATGAATGTGGTGTATGCCATGGATGCCACTTTAAAATGGTCAAAATGCTAATGTTTATGGTATGTATATTTTACCATAATAAAAAAAAATCACCAACCCCAAAAAATTAGGGAGGAGGCTTTGCTGGTTACTGCCAAATCACAAACGAACAAAGAAGCTCAGAGTCTGAAGTACCGCGGGTGGACGCGGCTCACAAGAATCTGTGTGGTGCTGGAAAAGAAAGAAACTTTTGTTCTTCCAAAAGGACCCAAAAAGCAAATCATCTGGGAGAGAAGAAAAGAGCCCCAGTGGCTAATTGCCACTCCGGTTCTTCTTAAAAGCATCCTTGAAATAGGATTTTATGTGTAGTTTGGACTTCTTTCAGAGATTTCTCCCAAATGTGAGCTCCTTGGAAGTTCTAGGGGGTCTGAAACGTTTTCTGGCTGAAGCACGGTAACACACCAGGCACCTAGCAGCGAGGGGCTCGAACGATGAAGGCGGTAAGGCAAACTGGTGGCACTGCGTGGAGATCATTCTGAAACACATCAGGCATTCACCCCGTGTCACCGCAAACAGAACCTGCCGATTACTGCTTAGCTTTTTCTTCAAAACTCAAGATCACAATTGTGCCGTAGAAATACAAATACATAGTGCAGGACATCTGATGGGCATCAGACCCTGCTCCAGCCTAATCCTGTATTACACAATGTGAGGTTTACAAAAACTGTGTTGGCTAGGGGAAAACCAGCCTGCTTAATTTCTTGAAGAAGACTTGACTTCTTAACATTTACTCTCTTTTTTAAATTTGAAGTAGAGTTGATTGACAGTGTTGTGTTAGTTTCTGGTGTACAGCATAGTGATTCAGTTATACACACACACACACACACACAGACATACATATTCTTCTTCACAAAAGGTTATTATACAACATTTATCCTCTTTTTATAACACTGAAGGAGTGGATCCGAAGGACACTGATAGCATTAAATGCTTATGTTAGAAAATTTTAAAGGCCTCAGATCAATAATTTAAGCTTCACTTCAAAAAAAAAAAACAGAAAAAAGAAGAGTAAAATAAATCAAAGCAGCAGAGGAAAGAAATAAAAATACGAACAGAAGTAAGTGAAATTGTAAAGAGGAAAATAATAGGAAAAATGAAGCAAAAATCTGTTTTTAGAAAAAAATCCATAAAATTGATAAATTGTAAGCCTGATCCCCAAAAGAGAGAGAGAGACTCAAATTATTAACATCATTAATGAAAGAGAAGGTATTATTATAGAAACACTTGTCAGGTATTAAAAGGATAATAAAGAAATACCAAACAACTCTATTTACATTAACTCCATAACTGAGATGGAATGAATCAACTCTCAAAGGCTGCCAACTGCCAAAACTCATCCCAGATGAAACAGAAAAACTGAATAATCCTGTACGTTTAAATAATTTGACTCTGTAGTTTAAAGCTTTCCACATAAGAAACCTCCAGACATGGATGGTTTCACTGGTGATCCCTGCCACCCATTTAAAGAAGAGAAAACACCAATTCTCCACAATCATTTCCAGAAAATAGAAGACAAGGGATGATTGTCAACAAGTTTTTATAAGGCCATCACTACCCTGATAACTAAACCAAAGACAGTACAGAAAAAACAAAACTACAAACTAATATTCATCATGAACACAGAAGTAAAAATCCTCAGCAAAATATTGTCAAGTCAAAGCCAGCAGATGCAAAAGAAATAATACACCATGACCAAGTGGAGTTCACCTGCAGGACTGGCCCCACAGCTGAAGGTCCTTCGGTGTGACCCACCACATTAAGAGTATAAAGAAGAAAAACCACATGATCATATCAATTGTTACAGAAGAAAGCATGTGATAAAATTCAACATTTATTTATGATTTTTTAAAAAGCCTCAGAAAACTAGACACAGGAAAGACTTCCTCAACCTAGCAAATGGCATCTGTACAAACGCCTCCTTCCAACATCACTGAAAGGCGAACAACTGACTATTTCCCCTAAGATCATGAGCAAGGTCCACTCACCTCGTCTTCAGTATTACAGCAGAAGTCCTACTTAATGCAATAAGGAGACAAAAATAATAAAAGATATTATAGATTGAATGCTCTTTGTGTTCTTCTGAAATTCATATGTTGAAGCCTTAACTCCCAGTGTAGCTGTGTTTGGAGATGGGGCTTCTAACGAAGTAATTAAAGTTAAATGAGGTTATAAGGGTGGGGCCCTAATCTGATAGGATTAGTGTCCTCATAAAAAGAGACACCAGAGCACTGTCTCTCTGTCTGTATCCACACTTGCACGCTGAGGAGGGGCCTCTGCAACCCAAGGGAAAAACTGTCACTAGACACCAACCCTGCTGGCACCTGATCTTGGACTTCCAGCCCCCAGAACTGAGAGAAATAAATTTCTGTGTTCCTGCCACGTGGTCAGTGGTGTTTTGTTATAACAGCCCAAGGAGACAGAGACAGAGGATACACGGATTGGAAAGGAAGAAATAAAACTCTGCCTACTCTAGGCAATAGGACTTTCTACATGGACTATTCAAGCAGTTACACACACACACACCCCCAAAACATCAAAGCTCCTAAGACTAATAAGTGAGGTTAGCAAATTCTCAAGATACAAGGTCTGCACACACACAAAAGAAAATCAATTATATTTCCACGTAATAGCCATGAAAAATTAGAAATCAAAATAAAATTTTTTAAAATTTACAATAACTCCTTTCCAAATAAAATCCTTAATATAAAGCTAACAAAACATATGCAGAATCTACACATGAATCTGTACAGAATCTAAAATTTACAAAATGCTGATGGAAAAAAGCAAAGAACACCTAAATAAATAGAAATATAACATGTAATGAATTGGCAGAGTCACCACAGTAAAGATGTGAAATGTGTCCCAAATGATCTCCAGATTTAATACAATTCCAACCAAAAATCTTATCTGAAACTTTTTTTCAAGACATAGATAAGCTAATTCTAAAATGTTTGCAGGAAGGCAAAGAAATTGGAACAGAAAAGAAAAAACTTTTGAAATAGAAACAAAAAGAGGAAACTCACTGCACAATGTTAAGATTTACTCTAAACGCTAGTGATCAAGACAGTGTGGTATTAGGAAAGAGATAAGGCAAACAGATCAATGGAACAGTAGTGAGCCCAAAATAGACCCACACAAAGGTGCCCAAATGACTTTTGACAAAGGTACAAGCACAAATTATATTGGACACGTTCACAGGCAAAAAAGAAGAAGAGAAAGAACATTGTCTTAAATGTCACAGCTTGTACAAATGGTCAGTCAAAATGGGACACAGACCTAAAATTAAAACCTAAGACTGAAACTTGTCAAAAAGACATAAGAGAAAGGCTGGGGTTAGGTGAAGACTTCTTAAGACAGCACCAATAGCTCAATCCATACATGAAAAAAAAATAATAAATTGGACTTCATCAAATTAAAAAATTTTTGCTCTGGGAATAACACCTGTAAGAAAATGAAAAAAATTATTGACTGGCAGAGAATATTTACAAATCGCACATCAGTAACTTGGATCCAGAATACATACAAACTCTCAAGACTCAAGGGTAGGAAAATACAATCCAGTTAGAAGATGAGCAAAGGCTTGACTTCATAAGGAGCATGTATGAATGACAAATACACACTTATTAGGATGGCTAAAAGAAAATTTAAATAAAATTAAAATTTCTGACCATGCAGAGCGCTGAGGACACAGAGCAGCTGGACGTCCCCTCCATCGCCGCGGGGAACGCAAAATGGCACAACCATGCTGGAGAGCAGTTCGGAAGGGTCTCATCAACTTAAACACACACGAAATATCCACATCTAAGTATCTCCCCTCGAGAAATGACACCGTTTGTCACCACAGCAATCTGCCCGTGAGTGTCCGCAGCAGTTCTCTTCACAGTCACCAAAACCCAGAAACAGCCCCAAAGCCCTTCATCTAGTGAAGGAATAACGAACGTGGAACATTCACAACCAGCTACGAATCGACCATGAAAGAAAAGATGACCCGTGTCACAACGTGTTGGATGACTCTTAACAGGGAAGAGGGAAGGAAGTCAGTTTCAAAAAGTTACAAACTGCTTGATTTCATTTATTTGCCCATTTCTCCAAAAGATAAAACTGTTGGGATGGAGAATACATCTGTGGCTTCCAGGCTTTAGAGGGGAGAAGGCTGGGACCCCCCCTGGAATAGCAGGAAGCAGCTGCTCCCTGGGGACACTGAGACTGAGTGAGGTGGAAGTTACGTGAATCTATGCAATGTATTCAAGTTCATAGACAGAAGCTCTCAAAATTATCAATTTTATTGTTAATTTGAAAAAAAATCTATTTTTTTAGACTGAAGTATAACAAGGTTTTCTTTCTACAAAATGAGCGATCGGTGGACTCAGCTGATGAACATCACTAGTTCAACTTCCTCCTGGCTCAGTTCATCCTTCCTTCCCACTCGTGGTCTGTGTCCTGTGATATTTATTAGAAATCACACATTATTTTATGTTAGCATCCTTAACTATCCATGACCTACATTGTTACCATTAAATAGTCTAGGTACGCCAATAATATCACATAATATTTTATGTCAAAATTTGCATACTCACCGGCCATCTAAACTACTCTTTTCATAGTTTCCAAATGAAAAGGTTTGCATTTATTTACCCCACTATAGACCAGATACCTGCTTGGTGCAGCTGAGGGTGTAAATGGATCTCACATAGCTGGCTGTTCAAATTCCAGGCTTGCGTTGTTCTGGGTAGTTGGTTTCAAAATCTAACACGTTACATAATTGCGGTCTTTCCTCTTGTACTGACATCTAGCCCATAAAGGCGTAAAAGGCATCTAATCCATCTATGCATAAAATTCTCAGAACTTTGTAAAACACATGTAAGAAATACGCTTTACTACGAAACCATTACTATCAAATCATGTATCCTGAAGATCTTTCTCACATCCATAATCCAAAAAGGCAGCGGACTAACAGATGCTTGGGTAACAGTACTCAGAGTACCTGTCCATCGCTACACCAGATCTGAACCAGCCCTTAATGCAGAGCCAGAATCCTAGTCGACGCCCAACATGGAGTGACAGTTGCTAAACTCCTGCTGAAACTTCCAGTAACAGCCACATCTTCTTTGAGTCCTTCTTTAAAACTTCAGTACAGATGTAACCCAAGAGGCTATTCTTTCTAATTTCACTGTCTGTTGGCAGGCCTCTCCCGAACACTCCGCACAAGTGTGCGTCGTACATTCAAGGGCAATTAAGTTGCTAATAGTCAGCTCTTTCTAGAGTCGTCTGCTGCACATGATGAAATATTATAGAGCATCTGACGCCGGAAATGTAACTGGAAAACGAAAGCTATGTTCTTCCCTAACTCTTGTTAATAAAAGGACCCAGCGCACCTGTAATGAAAAGCCCAAGTTCTACATCAAGCGCTTCATGTTGGACCTCACTGTACAGAAAGGCGCTGCCGAGCGAGCCGGCTCATTAGGCACACGGGCAAAGAGAAGAGGCCGACGTATTTTTTTTCCCTTCTTAGTCATACCAGATAGTCTGCGTTCTTCCTTCCAAATTCCTTGCAAAACACTTAGCAAGATAAGGTGCGCTCCCTACCCCAGACAGAAATGTCTTAGCTCATTAAGCCCTTCCTTGCAGACACTCACTCTGTGCTTGGCTGGGGCTTTATCACAGATAAGAGAATAATTCAAAATTAAAAGACGTGAAATGGAGCTCTTCCAAGCAATCACTTAGACCACTTGAGGGAAAAAATACTCTTATCAAACACAATTTTTAATAATAAAAAGGACACAAACATTTGCTCAAAGTTCTGAGAGCCTGATTTTACCTCATTTCTGAACAGCGCTGAATGTGTGATGTGAATAGCTGTGTGGATTCCTAAAGCTGCCCTTTTTCGGCAGTAAGTTTTTCCCGGGTTCCATTTCTCTGTTCTCTGCAGAAAGCGGACTGCCTGCTGGCCTCTCCTCCGGACTCGGGGGCGCCGCCTGCTGGCCGGCGCGTACACTGCCCGGCCGTCTGACCTGAGACCAGAGGAGCCCTGGGCAGGTAGGACCCTGCGGGACTTAACTCAGGCGCTTGTTCTGTTCAAGTGGAACTTTTCATTCCTCTCGAATTTGCTGTGAACATTTATCCGTAGACGCTCACAGGGCACTCCAACGAGGACAGCTAGATGGGCCAACCGAAGAAGCAACTGTCACCTGCGGCTGGCGAGGGGTGAGGAAGGCAGCTGGCCTCCAGGGACCTGTCCTCATCCCCACTGCGTCCCTGCCTCAAGCTCACCTTTAAATCTGCTGGCATCACGTTCCATTTATACCGCAGGCACCGTGTAGGCGAAAGGAGTCCACTTTCAGAGAATCTGCCTTGTTAAAGCAGCAGCTGAAATGTGGAACAAAAGCTTTTTCCTACCAAGGCATTTCCAGAAACTTCTCACTGTGGAGCAGCTCTCCCCCTCCCACCGCCCGCCCTGCCCCACCCCCGCAGCTGAACTGCACTGGCAGAGGGAGCCCCCTGCCTCCCCCGAGGCCAGCCCCGATTATGGGGCAGACCACAGGGGGCCAGCCCTTGGCCTGCAGCAGAAACACGGGCTGCAGAGCAGATTTCTTTTGTCCTCCGATATTATGCAAATAAGCAAATCAAATTAAGTACCTGAGATTTTTTTTTTAATTAAGGGTTTTGATTAGACGCGGATCTGTTGTAGGCAGAAGAAGAGATTTTCTTCCAAAACCCCAGATACCCCGGCTTTTCTCTAAGTCTTCAATCAGGGCACGTCTCCCAGAATGGCAGGGAGCTTGTCTTTTGATTTTTCAGGTGGGTGGGCTCCTGGGACAAGGGGGAGCTCTGAGCCTGGGGATGGAGAGGCTGCAAAAGAGAAGCAGTTCAACTTATTTAGAAAGTCAAACTCGGCTCCTCCACTGCTCTTGAATTCTAGCGTGCAGCCCGGGAGAAGCCACAAGCCTAGTCCTTATTTCTCCAGAAGAGATTGGCTGAGGCTCCTGAACCAGAACTTGAGCATGGAAGCCCCTGGAGCCCCCGCTTAGGCCAGAGGCCAGATTTCATAGGACCGCAGACCGTCACAGCTGGAGGGTCTTGGAGAACACTGCGTGTGACCCCTCATCAGGACCCCACTGGAAGGGGTTCGTTCCTGCAGGAGAAGGCAGGCAGGGGCCGCAGGCCCTCAGGGAGACTTGCGGGGACATCGCTGTGGTCCTCCATGAAGTGGCCAAGCTCATTCTTCCCAGAGACAAAAGCTGGTTTTCAACCTGCTTGTGCCGGGCACCGACTTTCATCATGTCCCTTGATTTTCACAAAACTCTGTGAGGTAGACATGGCACTGTTTTTTTTTTTATTAACCGAAGTCTAGTTGATTTACAGTGTTGTGTTAGTTTCTGGTGTACAGCAGAGTGCTTCAGTTATGCATATATGTATTCTTTTTCGTTATAGGTTATTATAAGATATTGAATATAGTTCCCTGGGCTATACAGTAGATCTTGTTGTCTATCTATTTTGTACATATTAGTTTGTATCTGCTAATCCCAAATTCCTAATTTATTCCTCCCCAGCCTTTCCCCTTTGGTAACTGTAAGCTTGTTGCCTATAGACATGGTTCTCTTAAACTCACTCCCACTCTACAAACCGAGAAGCTGAAGTCAAGGCGTCAGTATCTTGAGCAAGATCACAAAGTAAGAATCTTGGCTTCAAACCCAGTGTTGGAACATGGTCTGGCACAGCTAGATGTGCAGTAAATGTTTGTTGAGTGAGTGAGTGAATGAATAAATGAATGAATGTAGACAAGACGGAGGCTAAGAACACAGACTTTGAGAAAACGATTAAGCAATGAAAGCTGGTCGTTCCAAGGTGAAATACCATAACATGAGGGAAAGAGAATGAGAACCTGGGTTCTAGGCATGAGTTCTGTCGAGCCAGACACACGATCTTAGACAAGACGGTGCTACCCCGTCCTCTTTTCTTGCAGTAATTGGAGCTGGGGGTTTTTTTTGAGTAATCTTAGCTGGAACCTGGCATTCTAGATTTTGGCCAAGCAAGTCCCATGGAACTACCCTCAGATGGCCTGATGGAGCTAAGCAAATATTACTAAAAATAGCACCTCCAGGAAATTCTGATTCAGAGCCAAGAAGACAATCCAAGGTTAAATTGTCATTTGGAAGAAGCCTTGGCTGATCAGAAGCAGAGTTCGGCTAAGATCCTGAGAGCTGGGGAGCAGGTTCATCAGATTGTCTCCCCACCCCCACCCACAGTAGCAGGATATTAGACTGAAAAGTGCAAGGTTGTTCTCATCCCATTCAGAAGGGACATCCAGTGACACAATTTCATGCTTTACCTGATTGAAAAACATATATTCAGATGGTAAAGAAATACAAACAGATGATAGATAATATGAAAAGATAGTCAACCTAATAATCAGTTAAAGACAAATTAAAATAATGGGATACTATTTTGACTGCCAACCTGACAAAGATCAAAAAGACCAATAAAGCTCATATTGATTAGGGTGTAGAAAAAACGAGATGCTGCTGGTGGAAGTACAAAATGGCACAGCCTCTTGAGATGGTAATTTGGCAACATGTGACAGAAGCCATTGCAATATCAGCATCTTTGATCAAATAATTGAAAACACACAGTAAAGAAATAATGGAACCAGGATGTTCATCACAGTATTGTTTATAACAGTAAAAGGTGGAAACCAATGCAATAGTCAACAACAGGAGTATAGACAAATAAAATCAATAGAATGTTATGTCACTTTTAAGGATGAAGATAGAGTTTAATTCATTTGCATGGAAAGACTTCTGGGATATTTGTTATATAAATAAAACACACTATCAAACAGCATGACCGGGGAGCTCCCTAGACAGACACCCAGTCTGTAGTTACATCACAAACTGCTGTTAGTAATCCTCCCCAGGTGACATGATGGTGGGCAGCTTTCACGTCTTCTTTACATTTTGAGATCATTTTTTTATTTTTTAATAGTCATGAATCATTTTCGTAACCACCAGATAATCAAACAATGAAACTATTTTAGTTTTTTAAAAAATAGTGAACATAACCACTAGCTGCCTAGAAAATAAATATGTACAGCTTCTAAATTACCAGAAGAATTCTTTTTTAAAAAGTAACGAAAGTATTTTTATTGCTATGGCAAAAAATAAAAACTGGAAAAGAAAAAATAAGAAAATATGTATCAAAATGGAACAACAGCAAATAGAAGCACAATAGAAGGAGACACAGATGTAAGCGATTCACAAGTTGGAAAGACAAAATCAGAAAGCAGCAAGAGCCCATCTGAGCCCCCAGCCTTGACGCTGACGCTTCGCATGTTGGAGGATTTCATTAAGTGACAGTGGTTAAGGCTGTGTGTCCTGGTGCGGGAAAGGCAGGCCAGTGCATCACAGTGCAGAGAATGCAGACACGGATCCAGGAAATTATGGAAATTCAGAAAAGGAAAAAACTTAACTTAGAGCCTTAGCTATTACTCTGCCCCAAAATAAATTCCACAGGAGTCGAATTTAAATTCAAAAATAAATCCTCCATCTATTAAAGGGAAACATAAGTAAATATTTTTTATAATCTTGGAGTGGAGAATGTATTTTTAAATTATAATACCAAGATAGGAACTAGAAAAGAAAAGATGAATAGATTTTGCTATAAAAAATTAAGAAATTTTTTTTAAAACTTTGATATAAAAAACACATTTTAAACAAAGATAAACAAAAATATAAAAAAATATGCTCATAATGTGCCTGACAGACATGATTTTATGCTGAAGATATGAAAGTTCCTACAAATCTACAGGAATGGGTGTAAGTAGAAAATAACCAAATGGCCAATAAACATGTGAGAAGACAAAGCTGGAGAAATGTGAACTTGCACGATGAGATGACATTTGTGGCCTCTCGGGCTGGAAACAGGCTAACATCTACTTGATAATAGGTTTCAGAAAAGCACATCTGGGTCCCCGTGCAGCTTTGCCTCTTGTTAGATGTGCTGCAAATTACCAAGAATCTCGTGATCTGACTTTAGGCCCATTGCTTCGCTGCACTAAGCAAACCTCAGTTTCCTTCACAAAACAGGGATCAGAGCAGAGCTTTCCTCGGCGCGACGTTGTGAGCGTATCAGCGTCTACTGCTGCTGTAACAGCTACGGTGAACTTAGTGCCTTAAGGCAGCACAGATTTATTATCTTCCAATTCTGGAGGTCAGAAGTTGAAAACCATCCCCACTGGGTTGAAATCCAGGCGTCAGCAGGGCTGTGTCCATTCTGGAAGCTCTAGGGGAGAATCTGTTCCCGCTTCCTCGTCTCTTCCAGCTTCCAGAGGGGCCTGCATTCCTCGGCCCTCCATCTTCAAAGCCAGCAGCGTAGCGTCTCCAGTCTCTCGCTGACTCTCTCTGCTTCCCTCTTCCACGTTTTGAGGACCCTTGTGATTACACTGGGCTCAGGATAATCTTTCTCAAAATCAGGAACTTACTCCCATCTGCAAAGTCCCTTTCACCATGTAAGGAAACAGCCACAGTTCCTGAGGGTTAGGATGTGGACACTTTGGGGGCGGCTTTGTTCTGTCTACCGCAGGGAACCAAAGAATCACTGCACGGAAAGCATCAAACTCAGAGCTCGGCGAACAACACTCAACACGCTCGAAGCTCTTGTTGTTATGAGTTATTAATGATCAAAGAAGCGCGTGATATCTGGGACTGGTACTGAGGACAGAATCACCCTTAAACACACCTCGGGGAGGGGAATAAGCCAGAGGATCACTGAAAGTGGACCCAGCCTTCAAGCGGCCTCCAAGTCCATGAACTGAGCCTACGGGAACTGTCAGACACATCGACCCAACTTTTACACACGTGGAATCCGTGGCAGCCCTGTTTACAACAGCAAAAATATTCATAAGTACATCCCAGGATATCTATGACCTGGAATACAGAACTCCTATCTGAAATTATTATTATTTATTATTAGATGTCTAATTATGGACGTAGAAGTTGCTCACATACAATGAAAAGATAGGTTTCAAAAGAGTAACATCTTGGGGGCTGGGTGGGTGCAGCTCCGTGGTAGAGCATGGGTTTAGCCTGCACGAGGTCCTGGGTTCAATCCCCAGGACCTCCAATAAAAATAAACAGAAAAGTGGCTTCATGGGTGTAGACATCTATCAAAATTCATCAAACTGTACATCTGGAATATGTGCAGTTTACTGTACAGGAACCATAACACAATAAAGGTGTTGAAATTTTTTAATAAATAAATAAATATTGCTTCCCTGATCAACAGACTAATCAGAAGCTGTCACATGTTAATCACATGTCACCTGTCAACACGTTTGTCTTCAAGGGGTCACTGTAGGTGATGAGAGATGAATCCATGCATGAAACTCTAGGAAATGGTGTAAAACATAAGTATTTTCCCCCTCAGGGGGCCAAGGAGCTATAGTATTTGTACATCTGCTCCTAAAGTCCTTGGTGGGGGTGCGATGAGGCATCAGTTCCTCATCACTGCAGGTCTACACACCTGCCACAGCCAGGGGGACTTCCTGGAGGAGGAGCCATCGGATAGATAGAGATGGATACAGGTAGCTGAAAGGTGGGCACCGTAAAAAGCCCAAGGGATGCAGGTGAGGCACTGCTATGGTAACAGTGACAAATGCATCATGACTTCAGTATCTGTGAAGGGGCTGTTAACGTCAGCCGGCCTCCGTAGGCTGTGAGGGCCAGGAGGGAGGGCCTTTGCCTAATCCTCTCACAGCAGGTGTCTCCAAGTGCCTAACCCTGTGTCCGATACACAAGGAGACATTGTGATTCAACAGTTCATTCAATCAGCACCTGAGTCAGTGAGTGAATGAATGTCCACAGAAGCTCTTGTCTAAACTGTGTATCATCCCAAGCAGACAGAACGCCCGAATTCAGAAAAGACTTGAATGATCATTCAACTTGAGTTATCCCCTGTGACCCAACAAGACTTCCCAGTTCTTGCCTCTTCTCATTAATGCTATGGTTTTGTCCAAATAACACAGCAAGTTCAACTATTTAGAGTTGAAAATACGTGAAACAGATTGAGTGGGATATTTGCCAAAGACGAGTCTAAGATGGCCCCAAACAGCAAGGGCTGGCGAAAGGCTGCAGGTCCGATCCAGGCCACCAGCTAAGAATAGACTGTACATTTGTAAATGATGGAAAATAATCAAAAGAAGAAGATATTTCATCACAGATAAAAACTGCATACAATTCAAACTTTAACGCCTGGAAACGAAGTTTCACCAGAACACAGCCATGCGACTCATGCATGAACTGTGCATGCTGTTTTGGGGCTTCCTTGGTGGAGCTGAACAGTTGTGAAAGGAGGTATGGTCCTGAAAAGGCCTAAGTATTTACTCTCCAGACCTTTACAGACGTTTGCCAGGCAGCCAGGGCGCCCAGGAGGTCAGACGATGTACCCCTGGGGTGCGTGGTCCACACCGGCTGGAGAAACACCCCCGCCAATGCAGGCAGAGGTGCTCATACTCTTCCTGGGCACAGCTCAGCCCACCCTCCAATGACCCCAGCCCAGACCCTCGGCAGAACCTCCCTTTCTCACCCCCTGGCAAAATTCCACCCCTTGACCCCTCCTTCAAGAGGCCACAAGAACGCCAAAGCTGTATCGTCCCTTCCCCCACACTCCCGGCGTCCTTCCTGTGTCTCCGGGTGTTTTTCTGACATGGAAGATGTACCTCTCTCTCTGACCAACTCTGTTCATCAAGTTGTCTCTCAGTCCCGTGCGTTCGCTCCCACCAAAACACATAATGTAGAAACCAGTACCAAACGTGCGTGACCACACACAGAGTTCTTATGAGATGCATTTCCCCTGAATATTGCTTAATCTAATGATTTTCCCTGTTTTAATACCATCAATTTCCCTCCTGATCAGTGCTACCCATCAGGAAGTATCTTCAGGTAATTAACATTTTTACATTTTTAATTATGAAATCTTTCCTGAGCTGGCAGGGTGTCAGGGACGAGAAGCGTCGAGCAACGGTGGTGCTGAGATCTGAAGGCTCCTTAAAACCGGGAACATCACCGCCGGCCTGTGTTAGGCCCACGGGCTGTGCCAACACCTCTCTCTAAAGCGGAACTGGACGTCAGCCCTGAGACAGCGCACGGCATGGGACCTTGTGCTTGGTGGGCGGCTTTGCTGCAAACGTTGATTCCAAAAGCAAACGTGGCTTTTGTCAGGGTGCACCGGCGTCTGGCCTGAAGGGACCGAGCCCACCAGCCCACTCCTGCTCCCCTCCCCACAGAGCCAGAGTCAGCCCTTGGACTCCCTTCTGACCGTCTCACCAGGCTTCTATTTGTCTAGCTGAATCACCATGCCGTACGCCAGAGATCAACACAACATTGTGAACTGACTACACTTCAATTTAAAAAATAGGGGAAGAAAAAAGGTTGCCATCCAGACCCCAGTCTCACCCTTGAAGTCCCACTTCAAATGTGCTTACCCCTTAGCTCTGATTTTTCTTTCCATCAAGCCCTCTTTGTCCTGCGTTTTATTTAAACTTCTATTTAATACCTTGCCTGCATCCAAAAGTTCTGGTTGTCTTCCAGTTCATACACTTCTGCGGAAGAAGCATGAGCACATTGAAACGTCACAAACGCCAGGAGATTCGGAGCCCAGGGGAAAGAAAGCAGCGACCCACACGCACAGCCCTGCCTCCCGGGTTTCCAGGACTACCTGCTGGACTCACCCACATGTCAGGCCCACCTTGGCTTAGGCCATCACGGTTTAATGAGTGCTTTCCTTTGCATCTTAGGGCTGGACATCACCACTCTGCCAAGAAGGGAAGGAGGGAGAGGATGCTCGAGGCCAGACAGCCTTATCCAAGACCAGATCCCAGAGAGGGAGGCCAAGTCCCCCAGTGCTGCCTTCTCTGCCTCTCAAGGGACATGCTGCAGCCCACACGCAGAAGACGCTCGGTCAGCATTTTCCCCAGCCCTCTCTTCTTCCACCAGCCAAGTTGCAGCCCAGTCTCTGTCCAAGATATGTTCATGCCTCCTCTTTCACTCCCACTGTTCTGTTGGCCTTTCCAGGAGCAGTGGAGATGTCTCCTCTCTCTCTGACTCCACTTGCCAGGGGTGAAGAGGCTGCTGAGAGCATCGACGGGACCAGTGCATCACTGGTTAAGATCCCGTTTAAGAGCAGTGGACGCCGAAATGAGAAACACAGGCCTGACGAAGGGAAAAAGCCTTTTCTTACGTTCTCATGAAATGGGA